>NW_016107696.1:1999295-2022156 GCF_001604975.1 Cebus imitator
GCGCCACCATGCCCAGCTGATTTTTTGTATTTTTAGTAGAGACGGGGTTTCACCATGTTGACCAGGATGGTCTCGATCTGTTGACCAGGATGGTCTCGATCTCTTGACCTCATGATCCACCCGCCTCTGCCTCCCAAAGTGCGGGGATTACAGGCGTGACCATTCCTTTTCTTTACCACAATAACCACAACTTTGTAAGACTGGTTTGTTTGGAATTTCAGATGTTGGAGCAGAATTAATGAAAATTTATGTAACTTAAAATGAAACAAAAGTGAACACACCTGTTAAATAAAAATAATCAACCAATCTGCAGAAATTTTTGTGATCATTTTAATATGCAAATTATTAGAAACTAGAAGATAGATGAAATATCAATCTTCATCCAAATAAATTAATATTTAGCATTTTCTACTGAAACACACATACAGACAGGCTGATTTTTCCTTCTTTTCTGTATGACATATCTTCATACATAAAAAATGAAGCTACAATAATACCATCGGGACATTTTTTGATAAGAATTTTTTTGATAATGGTAACAGATTATGCCTAGTTACTCTTACCTACTGAGTCCCAGTAGTATATGACTAACCACAATCATCTCCAAGCTGGGAAACCAGGATTAATTTCTAGCCTCAGAAAAGAAAGTAATGACAAACTGACATTTGGGGCAAGTAAGAAAACAAATCTGTTTACAAGTATATAAACATGAGCTGATTCATAGAACCTTGTTACCTAGGAAAATTCTTACCTTATAATTCTGAGATCTGTCCTACAGGACATCAACTCTTAATTTTATTTTAGGGTTGCCAGATTTAAATTTAAATTTCAATAAATAATACATATACTGTTAGTGTAAGTTAGTAAAAGGGTGTCCCATAAAATGGAGCTCAAGATCTTGTATTCTTCATAAGTGTTCCAGGTGATTCTTATGAACCTTAGGATCTGAGAACAATGGACTTTATATTAGGTCCTGTGCTTAGATGTGGAGATGCAAAAATAATATAAGCTAATCTCTCCCCTAGGACATTTCATTGATAAGTGTAGAGTTTGGGGAAAAAATAATAATTATCTGATCTTTTCTCCTTTTACTGCCCTGTAAAATATCACCAGTTTCCAATTTCATTAGTTTTATTATCAGAGTTTTACAGAATGGCATTGTAAGCCTGGGACCTTACTCAAATTTTAGAAATATGATTGATGCTTTTTGAACACTCAGAGTTTACAGAGTGCCAAGCAATTATCAATGAAGCATCTATTTCTTTGTTGTTTTCAAAAAATCCTAGTTGCTCCGTCCTAGTTTCTCTAAATTGGTTATTATTAAAGATAAAAATGTCCTCAAGAAAGGAACATGCTCAAAATGTTTTTAACAAGAGATTTTGAAATATTTGACCTGTCAGAAACAGGGATTTCAAAGGGTGACAGTAAAGTTCATCCAATTCCCACACAACTACAGTGCCATCAGAATGCAGTACTGCTGTCTTCAAACTAAAAGCAGAAAATGTTATATATAAGACATAAGAAAATTATTCCTGCTGATTGGAAAAAATTCTCTGCTTTGAAAATATTCATGTCCCTTTTAGAAGTGTTAGCATTAAAAACATGATTTATAACTAATATAATCTCCATACTTCCAGTCCCCCTAACACTGTTGGATTTTTTTCTATAGTACCTATTAACCTGTAACATACTATATTGTTTACTTCTCAATTACCTTTATGTCTTATTGTCTATTTTTCCCTGCTAGAATGTAAACGCCACAAAGCAGAGGTTTTTTTTTTTTTTGCATTAATACACAAAGTGGAGGAGAGCTAACTAGCCCATAGGCAGTAGCCACTAAACATGTTGAATGAATAAGTTAACTAATAAAATAATATCTCTCTTATTCCTAATGCATCTCTGAGGAATGAGGCTTTTCTAGCACTACTGTGCTGGGTTTTGTTCAATATTCTAGAAAATATTTTTAGAAGGATAACAATAATGCTGATCTTTGTATATGGAAAGGAGCTAGTACTCAGCTATGGATCCTGCCTTTTGACCCCTTTGACAGTTGGCCCCTTTGACAGGGCTAAATTTATGTTGATTGGCTCCTATACTCTTACTTGGAGATCATCTGACCAATGACCAAACTCTGCAAATACGGTTGACATGGCTTAAGAGTACAACAGCAAAGAAGTCTCAGAACAAAACCTCAGTGCCTACATAGGGGGCAAGGTCCTGACACTGTCCTCATTAAAACCTATCTTAAGAATATCATGCTTTATATAATTTCTTTTAATTCTACAGAATTATGAAGGTAGAATCCATCTTCAAATGCCTATTTTATGTTAGAGAACATGTTAGATTCATTAATAAAATCTGCAAATACTATTTTAGAAAAGAAAATTATAATATGGAACTCCTACCATAATAAATGATTTTTCTAGAAGCACATTTTTTTTCTTGCTTCTGCTCAATCATCCCTTTCTCTCTCATGTAAAGACAAATGTGTTTTGCAGTCCAAAGGATAGGAAAAATAAATAATAAGGAGAGAATGAATACTACACAAATTGATTCCAAGATAATTCATAATCCCAGTACATTTGCCTAACATAGCATATTTTCTTTACTTTTTCTCCAATAATACGCATAATATTAAATACCACATTAAAGTTGCCATTTTAACAGCTCACCAGCTGTGCAGTAGTGGAAAGAGCATAGGATTTGGAATAGAACACTACTTGCATTTCAACTCTGTACCTTACTAGCTGCGTTACATTTGCAAATTGCTTAAATCAGCTGAGCCTCAGTTTTTCTCTTTTGTAAAACTGTTGGAGCAACACCTAGTACTAGACAGAGATCCTGGAATAGCTCCCAGAATGGTATAGGAACATACTGGATCTCTTCACCTGGACACTAGATCCAATCCCTGATTGCCTCTCAAGGACTGCAGGACTGTACCAACAAGTCGCTCTTTCTGGCCTAGACAATGTTTTTTTTGTTGCTATATCATTCAGTCAACATTCAAGCATACTTATCTTTTACTTCCTTAAAATACACGTATAGTCTCCCAAACGCACTCAGCTACAGACATACACATACAGACACACAGACACACACACACACACACACACACACACACACACACACACACATTTTGATTCAGTTTCCTCAACCTATTTCTCTCGTTTCTTTGCGAGGAAAACTGCACCAAAGTTTATAGTCTCTCTGCATCCTCTCCTTTACATAAAATTTAACTCTTTCCCCACTTCTTTAACCTCACTGCTGACAATGTCATTCTACATCCAGTGGTCGTTGTCAAGTTGCATCTCACTTGACGTACAGCAGTGTTTAGCACAATCAGGCTGTTAGTTCTCTCTGTCTTGAAATACTTTCTCTCTATACTTGGCTCTCTAGACACTACAGTCTTTTGATCTGATTTTCCTCCTATCTTACGGCCATTCAGCCTCCCTTTCTTTTCCAGTGTTTTCCTCATTTTTCCAATCACTGAATCACAGTAAATGAACCTCCCATCTTTTTCAGCTACACTCATTCCCTGGGTTCATTCCTCATTTCAAGCACTATGAACACTGTCGCTTATTAATGAATACTTAATTTATATCTTTAGCCAAGACTATAGTACTAAGCTCATGACTTAGAGACCGAATTTCCCATTAAAGGAAATTCCCTCCTCTTAGATGTCTGCTATGGTTTTGTTTGTCTCCACCAAAACTCATGTTGAAATTTGATCACGAGGGTGGCCACACTGGGAGGTGGGTCTTGGTAGGAGGTGCTTGGGTCATGGAAACAGGTCCTTTATGAACAGATTGGTGCGATTCTTATAGTGGTAAGCAAGTTCTTGCTCTCTTGAGTCTGAATTAATTCTTGTCAGAATGGATTAGTTTCCAGGAAAATGGGTTATTATAAAGTGAGTTTCCTCCTCTTCTTGGTCCTGTCTTCGCATAGCATATGTCCCCTTCCCCTTTAACCTTCTGCCATGTTGTGACGTGGCATAAAAGCCCTCAGCAGAAACCAGTACCATCCTGCTCATACTTCTTACCCCACTTCATAAGCTGAAGTCTTTTCTCTATTTCTTTTCTTTATACGTTTCCCAGCTTTAAATATTTTGTTATAGCAAAACTGGACTAAAGCAAAAAATGGACTATGACAATGTCTAATGGGCTTAGACAACTTTACTTCCCCAAAATAGAGTTGTAATCTTCTACACAAAGCTGCTCTTCCGTTGTCTTCCACATGTCAATCTATTTGCTTAGTTCAAAGAAATCTTGTTATTTTCCTTAATTCTCCTCTTTGGTTCACTCTCCACATTTAATCCATCAGCAATCCACATTGGCACTAAATTGAAATCTATCCAGATACTGACTACTTTTTATTACCACCCCTGCTACCACCCTAGTTCGAGTTACCATCAGGTCTTGCCTAACTGGTCCCCCTGAGTCCACTTTGCCCCACTACAGTCTACTTTCAACACTGCTGGAGAGTGATCCTGTTTAAATGCAGGTCACATTATCTCATTTATTGGCTCAAAGTCTCCAGTGCTTCCCATCTCTTTACAGCAGGTTACAAGGCCTAATATGATCCAGCTGCTTCTCATTATCATTCAGATTTCCTCTGCTCTTCCCACCCTCTCACTTCAACTACAATGGCCTTCTTGTCATTCTGGGAAGACCCCATTCTTGCCTTAGGGCCTTTGCACTTCTTTTCTGCAATGTTCACTTCCTGGATATCCATATAGTTCACTCTCTCACCACCTTGAGGTTATTGTACTGAACACTGTAGACAATTATAACAAAATGGTAGGCATTTGTGTCTCTAAACACATCTACATATGAAAAAGACATTTGCACATGTATGTATATAGCAGTGCAATTCACAATTGCAAAGATGGGGAACCAACCTAAATGCTCATTGAGTAATGAGTGGATAAAGAAACTGTAGTATACATACAACATAGACTACCACTCAGCCATAAAAAGGAACAAAAAAATGACTTTTGCAGAAAGTTGAATGGAGCTGGAGGCCATTATTCTAAGTGAAGTAACATAGGAGTGAAAAACCAAAAACTGAATGTTCTCACGTGTAAGTGGGAGTTAAGCTATGAGTAAGCAAAGGCACACAGAGTCATATAATGGACTTCAGAGATGCATAATGGGGAAGATGAGGGGAAGCTAGAGACTAAAAAAAAAGACACATTAGGTATAATGCACACTACTTGGCTAACAGGTGCACTAAAATCTCAAAATTCACGACTATATAGTTCATCCACATAACAAAAATCCCACTGGTACCCTGAAAACTCTTGAAATAATAAATAAATATAAAGAAAATGAGTAAAAATAACTAGTATTCTCAGCCATCCTATCTATGAACTGTTAATCATTTATTTCCCTAAAAAACACATATATAGATATATTAATTTTACAAAATAAATGAGATTTATACTGTAAAAAAAGACAAAAAAACAAAAAAAGTATCTGAACATAGAAAAGATACAGTGAAACACAGCATAAAATATTTTTAAAAGGTACACCTGTATAGGGTACTTATCAGGAATAGAGCTTTAAGACTGAAGTTGCTCTGGGTTAGCCAGTGAGCAAGTGGTGAGTGAATGTGAAGGCCTAGGATATCACTGTGCACTACTGTAGACTTAATAAACACGTACAGTTAGGTTACACTAAATATATGAAAAAAATTTTTTCTTTCTTTGATAATAACTTTAGCTTACTGCAACTTTTTTTACTTTGTAAGCTTTATTTCTTTAACTTTTTGACTCTATTGTAATAAGACAGCTTAAAACAAATCTTATATAGCTGTACAAAAACATTTTTCCTTATATCCTTATTCTGTAAGCTTTTTTCTATTTTAAAGTTTTTGAATTTATTTTTTTACTTTTTAAATTAAAAAAGAAACTAGGACACAAAAGCACACATTAACTCAGGCTTACAGAAGGGCAAGATCACCAATATCACTGTCTTCCATTTCCCATCTTGTCCTGCTGGAAGGCCTTCAGACAATAACATGCATGGAGCTGTCACCTCCTTATTTGTTCACTGACATTAGAGAGGTCAGGGACCTCAAGTTGTTTTTTTAAAAATAATTTTACTCTCCACGTCTTATTCTGTTGAGGAAAGGTCCTGAGTCCTTCCAAGCATGTCCAGGGCTGACTGCTTGGAATTTTGAGGCCTCTTAGTCAATACGGTCCCTGGACTCAAAGCACCATTGGTTTTAAACATTGCTAATGCCAGGAGCAGTGAGCACTTTCCCTGAAGTTTCTGCTGATGCTCCTGAACAAATTTGTTTATTTTTCTTTCACTACTATTCAAACATAAATAGTACCCAATATCTAACTTGTTATCTCAATCCATGTATGAATGGCTGTTCCCAGAAATGACTTGGCATAGTTTTGATTAAAGACTGTTTTCACACCTTTAGGAAAACAGCACAGCTAACTGTGGAGACACAGAGTGTGAACCAGAGGATTAATAAAGACCAATGAGCTCTGACAAATGAAGCTTATTTGTTCCCTTTCTATTCCTAGCTCTTATTCTCTAGGCAGAGCAGCTGCTTGGCATCAGCAGAAGTTTCAAGTCTAGTGAGACTTAAGCATTAACCAGACACTGCAGCAAAAAAGCAAGAAATAAGGAAGAAATTAGAAGATTGTTGGGTAGTACAAATACAACTTTTGAAAAGATAAAACAGGTATTTACTTGTGGGGATTTCAGATACATTTACTTAAGAATTCAGCACAATAAAATTTTGAATACAAAGATACTATATTTCTTTAATAAGCAAAAATTCAATATCTATTGAAAGCAGGATAAAAACTACATGAAATATTTTGTTGTCATCAATTCATAACCACTTTAAAGTTCTTTTGTTAGTAATAAACAATTCTAATAATCAATGCTGATAGTGAAAACTCTTTGTCTTGTGTGAAGCTAGTCCATGAGTTTTTTCAAACTGTTAACAAATGCTTGAGATTTTTAAATGGGGATTTAATGGTAGATTTTAGGGTCTACCTAAACACAGCATTTTGGGTAAATAAGCATTTTTCTCAAGAATGCCCATAGAATTCTCTGTATCCTCAAAGGTATCCTTCATGTCAAAAAAAAAATGCTAAGATTATAAATCGTTCTATTACAAAGACACATGCACCCATATGTTCATTGCAGCACTGTTTACAATAGCAAAGACTTGGAAACCAACCCAAATGCCCATCAATGATAGACTGGATAAAGAAAATGTGGCACATATACACCATGGAATACTATGCAGCCATAAAAAAGGATGAGTTCATGTCCTTTGGAGGGACATGGATGAAGCTGGAAACCATCATTCGCAGCAAACTGACACAAGAACAGAAAACCAAACACCGCATGTTCTCACTCAAAAGTGGGTGTTGAACAATGAGAACACGTGGACACAAGGAGGTGAACATCACACACCAAGACCTGTCTGGGGGTGGGGGACTAAGGTAGGGATAGCGGGGGGTGGGGGGATTGGGGAGAGATTACACTGGGAGAAATACCTAATGTAGATGATGGGGGGATGGATGCAGCAAACTACCATGGCATGTGTATACCTATGTAACAATCCTGCATGATCTGCACATGTGCCCCAGAACTTAAAGTATAATTTAAAAAAAATAAAAAATAGAATAAAAATAAAAAATAAAATTGGAGATGCAAAAAATAAATAATAAAAAAATAAACTTTCAAAAAATCATTTGTATTAGATTGGAAGAAGTCAAGGATTCAAGGTGTAATTTCTAAGATAAAAGCTGGGGAATGTAATATATAATTAACAAATTAACATAACAGAAAATTAAAATATTTTTGGATTAATCCCAAGAGGTGATAAATAAAAGTTACGAAATAAAAAACAGATAGCAATGTAGTGACCAAATAACAAAAAATGCTAAGAACATACTTAGAACAGTTAAATTTACTTAAATGTATTTAAACACCTAATCTGATGCTCAAGGCAACATACTAGAATAATGCTTGTCTGAGGGAAGAAAAAGCTCATAATAGCAAAAATAATTTTTCATTCTTTGAAAATCATCTTTGTTACTTTTAAAGCAAAACAGACCATATTCTACTCACTTACTAATTTCTCTTTCAATAGTTGAAAATGTTTTGGAAGAACAACTGCAAGGTAGGTGTGTGGGCCATGTGAACCTTCAGACTTGGCCAGGGCCAGCCTCAAACGTAAAACACCGTGGTCTGTACTTAGAGCAATTGCTTTACCAGATAAACCTCAGCTTCCTAATCTGAAGCAGCATCTCCCAAAAGATAGATGCAGCATCTTACTTATGATACATGTCCAGTATAAATTAGCTTCATTATTTTCTCTCAATTGCCATAAAAGTATATGATAAGAATTGTATTTTCATTTTTATTTATTTTCTCAGAAGTGATAGCTTAGTTATTGGTAGCAGTATCCAGTGACTGACTCAAATTTTTCTCATACTCTTTAGGAAAGCACAAGTGGCTCGGGAGAGGATCAGTGCCTCAGGGACTCCCCAAACCTAGTTGTGTCTTGGTCAAATTAGGTTTTACAAAATATTAAAAGCAAATTGATTGATCTTGCCTAACTTTTATTGCTATTTAAGTGGGCCAGAGTTTTGCATACACTTAATAGACTATCATTGAATGAAAAAACTTAGAGGTTCTGGAAAGTTATTCCCCCAAATTGTTCTTTTATCCCACTTAAATAAGTAGTTTACATTTCCCTGAAAACTTCTGTTTATGAAATGAGATTTCAGGATCTTCCTGCAAATTTTAACTCTGTAATTTACTGAGCCATGTCCAATCATTGTACCTAAGGAATAATTACTTTATGGGATTACGTGCTAGATACAGCTGCACATTGAAAGAAGAAGTTTAATTTAGAAGTAGCCCTGGGAGTGTAGCTGAAGAATCTCTGGTAAGTGATTTACGGTAATTCTGAAAAATGAGACACTTCCTGGGTACATAGCCTCAGGGGCATCAGGTATTGGCAATCCTGAGAAGAAGAAGGGAAATTGGATGGCAAAGACACACTTCCAATTTCTCACTGTTGCCAGAACAGTTTCACCCAGATCTGGTCCTAGTTTATGAGTTCTGAATTGGTGCTGAGACATGTATGAGTATTGAGGAAACTGACTCTGATTTATGAGTTTCTGAAAGTATTCTTCATGTTTACAATTTAATATTATATGATTCTCTACTGATAATGATACTCTTAAAATTCTTATAAACATTTAATAATATGACAGGATTCTCTGGGAAGATGAGACAAAGGAAATATCTGTAAGATATTTTCCTAAAAATAGTAATGAATAGTAAGGGTGTGTTATTGAAAAAGATTACATAGTCTGACGTAGCAATAATGTAAGGTTGTGATTATAGTATCTATAGGTCAGAAACTATCTTAAACGTCCTGTTTATTTTCCCAATAAACATATATGTGTATCTACCCCTCGTAAACTGTTTCCAATCTCAGGTGGCTTCTTTCCTTCTAGTCAAATATTATCTATCCACCTGGGCTTTCAAACTAGCTTTCAAAAGAACTTTATCTTCTCTCTGCTTTATTATTCACTTTATTATTCAACCTTGTTCTTTCAATCAACACGTTTCTGAATGACATATAAATAAGAAACTCCCACAATAAAATAAAAATATAAAATTTTTTATCACATGCCCATTTTTTATTGTAATTTATAATTAATGACTCAAAACTCTATCTTTTGCTCAGATTAAGATAACTCAGATTAAGATAATTATAATTTACTTGAAGATCAATATGTCAGATAGTTTTACATGATTGCTTTCTCACTTTCCACTTCAAAATAAACACTAATTTCAGTGCAATCAGCCTTCTCCATATTTTCTGAATCTGTATATTTCTTTCTCTCTCCATATTGTAACTTGATCTGGAGAAACCTCATGTCTCACATGTATTGTAATTTTCCAATTATACTAACATACTTGAATCTGTACCTACATACATCTTCCCTCTTGTTACAGTGAATGAAATTGTCTATGCTTCTCCCTAACACTAAACTATCTTACAATGGATCCCATCCCTCAAATCACTAAAGGTCTTTGATTATTTTTATCTCTTGCATTATCAATTTTTCCCTTTTGCTGATTTCCATCAACATATAAACATGCTCTATTATGATCCTTCTTAAAAATGAAAAACTTTCCATTGATCCCACATAACCCTGCAACTACACTGTGTCTCATGTTTAGAACAAAACTCCTAGCCTTTATTTGCCCTTTTTTCCATTCTCTCCCCTTCCTTTTTTTCTTATTTTCTCTTGAACGTACTTCAGTTAGACTCTTGCTTCCACCACATCTTCATACCACTATAGTCAAGGTAACAAGTAATCTATAAATTTAAGATGAATGATCTCTTCTCAGTCCTTTCTTCCTCCATTTACCAATAGCATTTAGTACAATGATTTGTTTTTGTTTTTGTTTTTGTTTTTGAATTATATTCTTCATTTGATTGGTGGACCACATGGTTCTCTTCCTACCAATAATACTACTAGCTGCTCCTCATCCTGCTCTGCCCAGATGCTCCTTTTTGTTCCTAACACCAAATGTTAGAGAGCCACAGGACATAGTTCTCCCGCTCATCTTCTCAGTGTTCCTACATTCCCAATGAAAACGATCCGTATCCATCATCTAAAATAACGTTTATAGGTTGATGATTCCCAAATCTACATTTCTAACCCATATGCCTTCTCCAAATACAATCTCATAAATTCATTTCCCTATTCACAGTCTCCAGTTGGATGCCTAATTGGCATCTCAAACTTAACACAGACACAGCAGAACACATGCTATCACCACCTCCCTTCAACACAGGTCTCTTCAGCATCTTGGGAAATAACAACACTGTTTTTCTAATTGCTCAAGCCAAAAATCTGGAAGTTGATTTTTACACATCTTATTCGGTCATATTAAAGCCAGCATCAAATCCTATCATCTCTGTATTCTAAGAATATCCTGAAATGAACACTCCTCCATCCTCCACCATCATGACAATCCTTGTCCAAGCAGTCTCCAATACTTCTCTCCTGGATAATGCTTCAGTTCCCTAACTGGCCTTTCTGCTACATATCTACATAGTTTATTTTCTACAAGGATGAATTATCCTTTGAAAATGATATAGATTATGTCATTCCTCCACTCAAACTCTCCATCTCAGTCCAAATAAAAGCCAAAGCCCTTACAAAGACTGAGGGAACACTGATGTAACTCCCAACCCATTCCTTTGTCTCTACATATTTACTTGAGTGATCTTTCTGAATGAAAATCTGTGGGTGTCATTCCATTGCTTTGAATCCTCCATTGACACCCCCTATTGCCTTGAAAATAAGCCCAGATTCCTTAGGAAAAACATTCAGTACTCTTTATTGTGAAGCTTCTGCTTACTTCCATACTTTTGATTCCCACCATTTTCTTTTGCAAGTGCACCCTACTCTGCAGCCTAATTGAATTTGTTGTTTATTCCTGGTTGAATTGTATACTCCTATCTTTGTTTTGTTGTATAATCTGTTCCTTCAGCTTCAGATAACAGCTACCCAGAATCCCTGTGGCAACCTGGCCAAACTTCCCTTTCTTTGATTGAATAAGCACTTTCTTTGACTCCCTTCAAGGATTAACAACTCATTTTTTACTCTAGACTGTGCTGTAGTAAAATTTTGTATATAGGGTTTATATTTGTTACGTCTCTTCTTATCACATTATATTCAATTTGTTAGTCAATTTTTCTATCTCCTTTTTTGAACAATAGGGTTTCAGCAATAAAACCTATATCATAATTATACTTAAGTCTTCAGCATTTAGCACAGTGCTTGGTATATGCACAGTTTTCAAAAACACGGAATGATATTTTTAACCAATACGAAATGTAGGCATGACACGTAAGATGAATGATATTCTTTGAAATTAAAACCATTTAACTATTCGACCATTTAATTTGTCGCTATTTAACCATTTAACCAAAATCAAATGAAAAGATGGATGTCTAGAGAAAATGGAGGATAAGAAGGCAATTTATGTTTTTTGGTTGTGGTGGTGGTTTTTAGTTCAGAACAATCACAAGACAAGGTATTTGTAAACTGAATTAGTCTGATCACCACAAATTATTCCATTTAATATTTAAGAAGCTAAAATATATAAATAAAATGTCCCAGGACACCATACAACTATCTTTGCCCTCTTTTCTGAGAATTTGTGCTCAACAAGTTATTACCTAATTTTCAATTTTATTTTTCTTTACTTCAATACATTCTAAAGCTACACATAATTAAAAACAAAGGAAAAGGCAAACCACAGATGGAAAGAAAACATCTTCAAAACATATTTGATAAATGACTTATATTCAGAATAGTATTGAGAACTCTTATAATTCAATGAGGAAGAAAAACAACCACAAAAGTATTCAAAAGATTTGAATAGACTACACTGAAGAAGCTATATTGATGGCAAATAAGCACAACAGTATTAGCCATGAGGAAAATGCAAATTAAAACTGCAAGATACCATGTAAAACCACTAGAATGAGTTCAATAATTTTCTTTAAAACCTGGTAGTGCCAAGTGTTGACAAAGATTTGGAGAAACTGGAGACCTTGTACCTGAGTGGTGGGAATGTAAAATTACATAGACACTTGGAAATCAAGTTTGGCAGTTTCTTTGAAAGTTAAACACACATTAATCCTGTGACCCAGCTAATCTACTTCTGTGTATCTCTACTTACTAGAAATGAGAATATATGGTCCTCAGCGCTGTGTAAGTGACTTTTCATAACAACGTTTTTCATTATGGCCAAAAACTGGAAACACGCCAAATGTCCAAAAGAAACAAACTTCTGAAATATGCAATGACGTAGATGATCCCCAATGATAATAGGCCAAGTGAATGAAATCAAACACAGAAGACTACATATTGTAGGATCCTACTTACATAACATTTCTAGAAAAGGCAAACCATGAGAAAGGTAAAGCAGATTCGTGATTGTCTAGTGTTCAGGTTGGGAATGGGGATTGTTTACAAATTGTCACTAGGGAGTTTTAGGAATGGTGGGAACATTGTAAAACTGAATTTAGATGATAGCTGCAGGGTGATAAAATTTAGCAAAACTCATTGAAGCATATTTAAAATGGGTGAAATTCATGATATGTAAATTATGCTTCAATAATGATGTTAAAAATTAAATAATATTATTTTAATTATAATTTAAATAAGTTATATGTTGGATTACAAATTCACTCATACATTAGGTTAATATAATTCAGTTTCACAAGCCACAATAACTCCTATGTAATCCAATAAAATCAAGTACTACAATCTTCAAAGCCAAAGAATGGAATCTAGATCAGCGTTATCCTGAAAAATTCCTTCAATGATGAGTTTATATCCATGCTGTCTCCTAGAGCAGCCATGAGTCAAATGGGGCTCTGGAGAGGTTAAAATGTGGCTGATGTAATTTGGTAACTGAATTTTAAAAATTATGTATAATTTTAATTAATCAAAAGTTAAATTTAAATATCTACACGTGGCTGAGAGTGGTGGCTAATGCCTGTAATCCCAGCACTTTGAGAGGTACAGGTGGGTGGATCACCTGAGGTCAGGAGTTAGAGATCAGCCTGGCCAACATGGAGAAACCCCGTCTCTACTAAAAACACAAAAATCAGGTGGGCATGGTGGGCGCCTGCAATCCCAGCTACTCAGGGGGCTGAGGCAGGAGAATCATTTGAACCTGGGAGGCAGAGGCTGCAGTGAGACAAGATGGCGCCACTGCACTCCAGCCTGGGCAACAGAGCAAAACTCTGTCTCAAAAAACTAAACAAAACAAAAAAACTACATATGACTAGGTGCTACTATATTGAATAGAAGATCCAATACTTTATATGGGTAGATCAGTCTGTATAGGACTGGGATGCAGAGATCTTAGACTAGGCCAAGCTAGGTAGTAATGAAATCAGATGATTTAGGCGCTAGTCCTAGGTCCTAAGCCATACAGTAGTCACACCATCTGATAACATGGCATGTGCTGCCTTTACATTGCTGCCATAATGCTTTGAACTACTAATCCAGCCACTTTGGACATTACTGGAGATGTTTTGTTTGTTACAGTAATGAAATTGTATAGATTAGGTCAACTGTTATTACAGTTGTCAGGATTTTTTTGGTCACTTCTCCATTCTGATTTAAATGCAGGTGCCATCTACATTACATTTGCTTCATTTTATTGTTCAGCCCCTGTCTGAGTACTACTTCCAGAACAATCATTCCTTTGATTTGTATGACACTTTGCCATATATAAAATACTTTGGTATGAATTATCACCCATGAGCTTTGTGACAACCTTGGGAAGTAGGAAGGCTTGGTATTGCTGCATGCATTTAATAGAACATAAAAGTAACATTAGCAATTATCATTTATTGAAAAATTCCTTGATACCAAATACTTTATTAGGAACTTCATTCCTTCTTAGTCTCATAAACCATGTTTTATAGTTTAGGACCTTGAAGCTAAGCAACGTTGTCCAAGGTTGAACAGTAAAATAGTGACAAAACAGGGAATTTTAGGACAATTTATATGTGAATATATATGAGTATGTGTGTATACGTATACATAGATGTGTATATACATATATGAATACATATGTGTATCGTATGTGTGTGAATATATGTTTCCTCCAGGGCCTACTATAAAACATGGACTAATTTTTAGAGCTCTTTTAAAATTCCTAGTACCCTTCCATTTTAACAGAACTAGAAAGCAGTTAGCTCTGACTTCTAATGAAATCCATTACAGGCTGGACATGGTGACTCACGCCTGTAATTCCAGCACTTTGGGAGGCTGAGGCAGGTGGGTCACCTGAGGTCAGGAGTTTGAGACCAGCCTGGCCAACATAGTGAAACCCCATCTCTACTAAAAAGTACAAAAATTAGCTGGGCACAGTGGCAGGTGCCTGTAATCCCAGCTACTTGGGAGGCTCAGGCTGGAGAATTTCCTGAACCCGGGAGGTGGAGGTTGCAGTGAGTTGAGATTGCACCATTGCATTCCAGTCTGGGAGACAGAGCAAGACTTCGTCTCAAAAAAAAAAAAAAAAAATCACTACATTTGGTGAGATTCAGGACAAGCCAAGGAAGCCAATGCAAAGCATTTCCTCCCAGGAGGTAACAATTAAAGAAAACGTTTTATGGCGGAAAAGATTAAAACGAGTATGCAGTGCCTTTTTAATCTGAGATAGTGTTATTCCTGTTAATTCAAGGAAGTGACTCAACTTTCAGGTGTGGAAACCTTAGCTTCTTCACACAAAGTTATAGACAGCTGGAGCTCAAGAATAGAATTGCTAAATTTACTAAATTGGCTAGAAAATCTTTCAGACTCTACTGAGAAATGTCTGTCTACTTTGCCCAGGTCTTTCCTTGTTGGAATGCTCTTAGGCAGAATGGCTGAAAAGAATGAACCAGGACACCAGTGAACCGAGGGAAGAATGAAGAATGGAAGCAGATCTCTTCTGACTTGGACAAAAGGAGCTAGCCAGTGGCATAGCACAGTCTCCTATTCCTTTGAAATCCAGACTATATCCACAGTATTCAGTGAAACTAAAAGTGGATAGAGCTGAGGGGCTATGAATATTTGTGGAAAGAGATAAGAGTTTATTTTGACACAATGGTGACAATCATGATGACAGCTGTCTGTCTGCCTCAGTGTGGCTTTAAGTGATTGGGTTGTCCCTGCTAAAGAATCAGTGTCTCCCAGCATTCTGTTCACAATAGTACAAGATGGGAAATTCAATAAGAGCCCAGGACTAATCTCATGGAAAAACCCCTCTAATTTGGACATTTTCAACAACCATGTCAACACCAAAATTTTTCAAGACTTAGGAAAATTAGATCACATTATCTTACTCTATTAAGCATTTATCTGTATATTCATTAGTGTTAACTACCAGACATTTGGTTATTATATTCCATCTTCACCATTTAGGCTACATAGCGTTAGAAATTCAATGAAGAAAATTTAAAAACTCTTTTTGTACTTGAGACTAAAGTTTTATTTAACATATACAGTTATTTTGCTTTATTGTTAAAATTTTTTATTCCAATTTTCTTCCAAATTTTTGGCATACTGGAACCCTAGACTCCCACAGTTGAAGGTATAGATGACTTTTAAATTAAATAACAGTGATACAGGCAATTTTTAAAACTTTTGATAAATTGGCATTTCATGTAATTGAATCTGATCTCAAATATGTATTCCCTAAGAGAAATGGTGTAATTTTGATGCATGTGCTTGTTTTATTTTTATAAAGAATTTAAATTATTTATTCTTGGAAACATTGAACATTTCCTCTCAGTTCTGCATAATCCCTGGATCATAGGGCTTTGTGAAAACCCACTCATATTGAAGACAAGCTGCCATTTAAGTAGTTCAAATGAATGCTAAACTTATTCCACAAGTGGCTATAATATATTCCAAAAAGATGTTGGCTGCACTGAGCTATAATTTTTGTCTTTTGAGTGGAATGATTAAGATCGAGTAAGTGTATAGCCATTTAATTGCCAAGAAAAATAGTTACCTACATTGTGAGCCTCTGTCCTCCCAGTTATCCAAGTGAATTAACAACTCAAATAGTACTGGAAACTCATTGTAAAGCCGTTTTCAAAATTCTATGCTGGGAACTATGTTTTGGTTACCAGCCCAGCCCACAGACAGATAGGTAATAAGGTTTCTGTGGCTTTCTTCAACCAAGAGGTTGATTGTACTGACCTGCTGAAATGCCAGAAGTTATCTCCACTGTCTCTTTCAGTATAATGGCTTTCCTCATCAAATATCATTTAAAATATAAATATATTACTTCAGTGAGGAGCTAACTCAATTAACACCATGTATATTATCAAATAAGTACAATCGTAAACACATGTATTAAGGTTATATATTAGACCCCTCCTCGGAGAAGCTTACTCTCTAGAGGAAAATAGGACCAGAGGGTAACTAGCAGGGGAGAAGAAATTAGAGAGTGATGGCAAAACCAGATTTAACAACATAGTCCTGAAAAGCTAAGAGCTAAGAGTTTAAGCTAATACTAGACTCTGGGATATGGAGAGAGGAAAGGAGAAAAGATAGGGCTGAAGGTAAAGGGGATGAACTGTAACTCAATTAGTGAATGAAATATTTATTGCATTTAGTGCCTACCAATATAGCACACTTAGTCTTAGATATCTACAAAATTTGGACAAGTATGAGACTGTATCCACAAAGAATTTTGTTTATGATGTAGCCTCAGGCTGGTTTCTCACAGATGAGACAAGTTTGCAGTGAATTTTACTATTTCAATAATAAAATTCTTTGGATGGAATCCAAGGCAGATTTGCCCTTGCTGAATCAGTTTCCCATTTGTTAAAGAGATGCTCCAGAGTATAGCAAATGCACTCTTAGTCACTCAAAACTTCAACAGATACCAACAAATTCCGGAGCCACTAACCTTGAATATGACTTTTAATATTAGCACTTTTCTTAAATTAATGTCAAAATTTTGTATATTGTGGAATTGTTTTACTGAAATACAAGTTACATTTCATCATCAGTTTTCATGATGCAAACAAGAAACTAATGTTCAAAATTTGCTAATGTATTTATTTTAAATTCTTAAAACATTCTTCACTCCAGTACAGCATTTCATTTATGAGGATTCATAAGAAAAATGTATGTTAGTCTTACTCAGAGTAACTAATTTGCTTTTATTTTATTGATGTTATGAAACATGACATTAATTTTGTTCCCTTCTTTGTTTCCACTATTAGGTAACTCAGAAACAAACTGTCTTCCTACCTGATGTGCAGAACATATGGCATGCATTTTTATGCATTTACCTTGTACATAACTTTGTTTCTTATCTTTTTTTTTATTTTTGTTGCAATCGTTTTCTGTTATATTTTTTATCCTGATATGTATTTTTTATCTTGATATATCCTATTTTACCCTGATATATATGTCCTGCAAATACAAATAAACACACACATATAATGTGCTCAATTGTAAACATTAATATAAGAAAAATATAAATACCAAGATTCACATTCAATATTAATGACTTGTAAATTTGCTCGTAACTATCAGTTTAGTTATTGAGTGACTAAACTGTGTATAGGTATGCATATACAAATACATATACATAGACACATATATGCATATTCATAGATAGATAATTGAGAGATTTGTTATCATATCACTCATCTTTCTGAGAACAATACAAGTTGTTCTTAATATTTTACAATTTTATTACAAATAATACTACAGCCAATATCAACTGACTACTAGGTATGATAAAGCAATATAATGGTGCTTCTCACTAGTTCAGTCATGTGAAGGTTTGTTAAGTGATTTGTATACATACCAAACAAGAATGTTAAAGCAGTTTTCTTTTTTCACATTCGATGGTGAAGGTGAGATTTTCTTGTTATTATTTCTTATGGAAGACAAAAGTGCTTTTACTACATAGATTTTACTTAATTTCTCAACACATTTAATAATTGTTAATGTTATAAAAATGGAATTATAACTTTCATCACATAGCAAAATTTATTTTAAGGAAGCGAAATTCCAAACACACACAAAAAAATTTATTTATTATAATTTTATCCTTCTTATTCTAACCTAAACACAGTATCTGAAATAATAAAACAATACCCTAGGAAATGAGATTTGGTATTTAAAGTTTTCATTGACTATTTCTTCAGCCTATGGATGTATTTGTTATATAAAGTTAATAGGGAAATATATAAAGTCTTTAATTATTATTAAAATACTTTTTACAAATAATGTTGTGTCAATCAGGACAGAAAAAAATTATGCCTTCCTAATGAATAACCCCCATGTCTCAATAATTTCATCAAATAAAGTTTATATTTTATGTCCAATGTGGATCAACTGGAGTCACTCCCCATTATAACTATTAGAGACTTGAAATGGCTGAGGTTCCATCTGGACCACAAACCACATACAGTTATCAAACACTTGAAATGTGGCTAGTTGGAATTGCAATGTGCTCTAAATGTAAAATAGCGGATATCAATGACTTAATCACCAAAATTAAATAAAAGTTTTCAATTATAATTATATGGATTACATGTTGAAATGATAATATTTGAGAAATATTGGTGAAGTGTAATATATTATTAAAATTAATGTAAACTTTTTTTCTTTTTTAAATGTGGCTACTAGAAAATTTAAAATTACCTAAGTGGTTTATATTATATGTCATTTGAGCAGTGATTATTCAGATATCAGTTGCATGAACTCCAAAGCAGGAGGAAGAGAATGTAGCAAATTATGCACAGTTTCTACCGGAAAACAACACTCACCATTTCCAGTTACATTGCAATGGTGAAAGAGACTCATAAAACCATGCATAAGTTCATGGAGCTAAAGGAATAGAGAAATACAGACCTACTCTGTGTTTAGAAGGCAAGTAACTTTAAATGACTTCAATATACAGTCATCCTTAGATATTCATGGGGGATTGGTTCCAGGACCCCTCTTGGATACCAAAATCCTCATATGCTCAAGTCCCTTATATAAGATGGTAAAGTATTTGCATATAACCTACGCACATATACTTTAAGTCATCTTTAGATCATTTATACTATCTGGTACAACAAATTCCATGTAGATAGTTGTTACACTATATTGTTTTTATTTGTAGTATTTGTTATTGTTGCATTGTTATTTTACATTTTTTTCAAATACTTTTAATCCATATTGGTTGAATTCATACTTTTAGAACACAATATGGAAGGCTGACTGTATTCTTTCATGATTGCAATGTGCATCCTTAATCTGTACGTACAACTTTATAAGCATATAAACAACATCTTTTTTTAAGTTATTTTCTTCTTTTAAACTTTTAGGTTTGGGGGTACATGTGAAGTTATGTAGATAAACATGTGTCACAGGAGTTTGTTGTACATATTATGACATAGCCCAAGCATTAAGCTCAGTTTCCAATAGTTATTTTCTGCTCCTCTCCTTTTCTTCTTCTTCTCTCCTAAAGTAGGCCCCCATGTCTGTTGTTTTCTTCTTGTGTTCATAAGTTCTTATCAAAAAACATTTTTTAAAATTCCATTTTAATTACTCTAGTGCTTACCACACTATTCCTAGCCTTGATTTCCTAGCTTTGATTTATATAATTCCAGCAAACTAGACTACTTCTTTGAATAATCTTATAAATAACAGTACATAGATGGTTCTTACAGGAGGATGCAGACACCAAAAAGGATTTTGTTAATGTTTCTGAAAAATAAGGGGCAGAAGAAGAGAAGCATGAGTGACAAAGAGAAAAAGGAAAGAAAAAAAAGAAATGAAAAGTTCTAGAATCCCTTAAGGAAAGATAGCAACACCCAGGCTTTTGGGGACAGTTTACTCATCAAAATGTTCTTCAAAAGAGAAGGAGAGAACAACTTAAGAATTCTGATTAGCAAAATGTTCTACCTCATTACATTAGTTACTTGATTTCCTCCTTTGATGATTGTAGAACTTTAAATTGTTCTTTTAACTCACAAGCTTTGCCAGGTGTGTCTAGAGTAAATAAATTCCTTTCATTTATTTTGCCTTATATGTAGTAAAAGTTCTTAAGCTCTTCTCTCAGCTCCAGAATTTATCTTCTGATTTGTCTATATCTCTTCTCTTATTGCTTTTCTCCAAAAGGCACCTAAAATTCTAATAATATTGGTTCTTTATGTTTATGTATATGTTATCTTCATGCCTCGTTTTTTCCTCACACAAAAAGCAAAAGCATATGTTATTTTCATACCTCTTTTTTTCTCGCTATTAAGATTGAAGTTTGTTGTAATTCATCTACAATTCTGAATTTAGTTTTCTGCAGTTTGAATTCTACTTTCTATTGCTTGCAATTTTGATTTTAATTACACAATTACTCTCATGGCTTTCTTGCAACACCTTCAAAATTTTTTTTATATAATTGCTTTTTTATTTTCAATTACTTTTTTTTGTTTCTGTGTAGAGCAACACTATCCACTAGGACCTCATGCAATAACAGAAATGTTCCACATCTGTTATGTCCAATACAGTAGCCACTAGCCACATGTGGCTATAGTGTACTTGAAATGGCACTGGTAGGACTGAGAAAATGAATTTTTAATTGTTCTTAGTTTGAGTTAATTTAAATTTAGATAGCCAGTTGTAGACAGCGCAAATGTCAAATACATGCTATCTCAAAAACTAACAATGTTGAAAATGTACTCTTTTTTGGGCTCTTTTGGTAAATTACGTTCAGAGTTATGCTCCCACATTGCTTGTTTTGAAAGATATTGCTGTCATCTGGATATTTTGTTATAGCCTCTACATGGAATATTTCAATTTAATCATCCTCGAATAGGGAATAAGTTTCCAGATCTAGTATTTGCCAAGAGACAAGTATAGGATTGTTTTTTTACTTTGTTCACTGTCTTCTTATCAGTCTGTGGAAGCCACTCAGACTTTAAGTGATAAGATGCACACAACTGGTTATAATGGGATAATATCTACCCAGATTCCAATGGCTAAATTTAGTCTGTACTCATTCAATATGTTCCAATGAAATATATTAGGATATTTTTAAATTCCACTGTCTAATCACTGATACTCAAATTCATGAAATGCATGAAAACTATAATTTCCAACATATAGATTCTTCAGGTTTCTACTCTTCTCTAGAATAATGAATATATCTCTACAGCAGTTATTACACTGGGGTTAAACCTTCTGAAGTACAACATATCACTTTTGGTTCACCTCCCCAGATCCACATCCCAGCTACCAACTGTGCTGATTTCTGGGAGTCAGTATCCTGATAGCTCCTGAGTCCTTTGGACATGACCCTAGAAATTATTTTTGCCTTTTTATGTGACAAGATTTTCAAAAGTTCATATTGAATACTTCTTGCTGTAGAGCTGGAATCATGAATTCTCCAAGAAACTGTGATTTCCTTTGGTGAGAATTGGTATGTAGGATGCTCATTGTTATTACATTCACATTGTGTCCTGTCCTTTTCAATGGCTAAAACTACAAATAATTATTTGCTTTACATACACAATAGCTGTTACAACAGCCAGCCAACACTTCCATCAACAATGCAAATACTAAAATATATGATTTGTTTTTATTTTTTTATCTTAATATATTCCACCAAGACTATACAGTTACTCCATTGCATTTTAAAGTTGCTAGAAATAGTGCCTAAGTGTGAGGCTATGTTACCCTGAGTACATAGCAAGATCCATGTGTTTGATTTTATTTCTATTTTCAGTTCTCTCTTTAAAATTTGTATTTTAAAATTATGTAAAACATAACACCTTGGGAAAAAGCTATCTGTGACAAACCCACAGCCAACATTATACTTAATAAGGAAAAGCTGAAAGCATTCCCCCTGACAACTGGAACAAGACAAATATGCTCACTTTTCACCACTTCTATTCAACATAGTACTGGAAGTACTAGGCAGAGCAATCAGACAAGCAAAAGAAATAAAGGGCATCCAAATCACTAAAGACGAAGTCAAACTGTCACTCTTCACCAATGATATAATTATTTACCTAGAAAGTCCTAAAGACTCATCTAAAAGGCTGCTGGATCTGATAAATTCAGTAAAATTTCAGGATACAGAATCAATGTACACAAATTAGTAGCACTGCTATACACCAAGAGTGATCAAGCTGAGAATCAAATCAAGAACTCACCCCCCTTTATAATGGTTGCAAAAAAATTATGTGCTTAGGAAGATACCTAACCAATGAGGTAAAAGATCTCTACAAAGAGAATTACAAAACACTCCTCAAAGAAATCAGA
>NW_016107696.1:2022196-2074863 GCF_001604975.1 Cebus imitator
AACTGCAAAACAGTGCTGAAAGAAATTGCAGACAACACAAACAAATGAACATATATTTGTGATGGTTAATAGTGAGTGTCAATTTGATTGGATTGAGGGGTACAAAATATTGAGCCTGGGTGTGTCTATGAGGGTGTTGTCAACGGAGATCAACATTTGAGTCAGTGGGCTGGGGAACGCAGACTCACCCTTAATCTGGTTGGGTGCAATCTAATCAGCTGCCAGCCTGGCCAGAATAAAAAACAATAGAAGAACATGAAAAGAATAGACTAGCCTCCAGCCCATATATTTCTCCCATGATGAATGCTTCCTGCCCTCAAACATTGGCCTCCACGTTCTTCAGTGTTGGGCCTTGGAATAGCTTCCTTGTTCTCAGTTTGCAGATGGCCTATCATGGGACATTGTAATCATATGAGTTAATACTCCTAAATAAACTTCCCTTTATATATACATTTACCCTATTAGTTTCTGTCCCTCTAAAGGACCCTGACTAATACAGATTTTGGTACCAGGAGTGGTTCTAGAGGAACATAATATTAAGGATGGAATTATTTCATTTGTTTTGGGGTTTCTGGAGTCTGTTTCTTAATGATTAGATCCAAAAATGCTAAAGGACCCTACTTCTAATAGTATGGAGAACACTGATAGTCTTTGGCATAAACTGTTTAGATAGTTATGCAAAATAAATACATCTGACACTTCTGATTCACTGCTTGTGAGAGGCACAGAGTTTAGTGACTCTGCATAATACCTTTGACCATATCTGTAGAACGAAGGAACACAAGGAAGTTGACTCATTACTCCTAAGTTCACTGGACAAAGTGATGAAAGAAAAGGATGAACTCAGGGATTCACTCTCCCAGCTTCAGAAGCAGATACTGAACCTCAAATCTGCTAAGGTTGCCCTGAGTGAGAGTCTTATTTCTTGTAGAGAAAGAGCTGAAATTGCGGAAAATCAGACACAAGCTCTTATCATGCTAATGGCTGACCTGCAATGAAAGGTGCATGCACAGCCTCACAAGCTGTCTACTATTAAAGTGAGGGCCTTGATGGGAAAAGAATGGGACCCTGCAACTTGAAATGAGGGTGTGTGGGAGGACACTGAGCTTGTAAATTCTGATGAATATTTTTACCAGAAGAAACATCTTCCCCATCCACAGTAGTGACAACATCCTCTCCCCATCCCTAGCTGCCATCAACCTTTCCACCTTTGTCTAAGGAGAAAAATCATCCTGTGCTGCCTGAGGCAAGAGGGATGGCCTCCCCTGAGGCAATTGCCAGGTAAGACAATGTTGATTCTCCTCAGGACCTACCCCTAAGACCCCTATTTGCTTCTAGATCTACAACTAGACTAAAGTCCCAGTGAGCCCTTAAAGGTGAGGTTCAGAGTGTGACCCATGAGTAGGTGTGTTACATTTGAAAAAACCTACTTGAGTTTTCTAATTTATTTCAGCAGAAATCTGGATAACAGCCATAAGAATGGATATTAAGCATGTGGGATAATGGTAGAAGAAACAGAGTTGGATCAGGCTGAATTTATTGATTTGCGACCATGAAGTAGGGATTCTCCATGTAATGTGGCAGCTTGGGGAGTTAAAAAAAAGTTCTAATTGTTTATTTGCTTGGTTGGCTGAAATATGGATTAAAAGATGACCCACTATGAGCCAGCTGGAAATGCCTGATCTCCCTTGGTTTAATATACAGTAGAGGAAAAGATCCAAAGACTTACGGAGATTGAGATGCCGGAGTGGATTAGTCACTTTAGATCTACTCATCCCAGCTGGGAAGGTCCAGAAGATATATTCTTGACCCATGCTTTAATAAATAGATTTAGGGGCACAGCACATGCATCTTTGAAGAGGCCCATAATTGCTCTTCTCTGTATGTCAGATCTAACACTGGGAAGTTACTCAGCTACAAAATTTAAATGCAATGGGAATAATTGGATACCAAGATGGCAGGGGCCAAGTGGTGGCACTCAACCATCAAAGGCAAGGTGGACATAGCTACTGTAATGGACAGCAGAGGCAAAGCAGCAATCAGACTAGTCTGACTTGTGTAGAGCTCTGGCACTGGCTAATTAATCATGGTGTTCCTATATGTGAAATTGACAGGAAGCCTGCTGTATTCCTACTTAATTTATATAAGCAGAAAACTTCCAGGTTGAGTGGACAAAAGTCTAATTTGAATGATAAAAACAGAGGGAAACAGTCCCTCAATCAATTTCCAGACTTGAGCCAGACCCAGACCCCTTGAATGAAGAGGCCAGGTCCCCTTGAGGAAGGACCCCACTACACTACTGACAATTTATGTTGTTAAGCTCTCTCCCATCTTTCCCCAAGGAGACTTCCAGCTTTTTACCAGGGTAACTATGCACTGGGAAAAGGGAAATAATGAGACATTTTAGGGACTACTGGACACTGGCTCTAAGCTGATATTGATTCCAGGGGACCCAAAATGTCATTGTGATCCTTCAGTTTAAGTGGGGTCTTATGGAGGTTAGGTAACTAATAGAGTTTTAGCTCACATCTGACTTACAGTGGGTCCAGCAGGTCCCTCGATTCATTTTGTGGTCATTTCCCCAGTGTCAGAATGCATAATTGGCATAGACATACTTAGAAGCTGGCAGAATCCCCACATTGGCCCTCTGACTGGTAGGGTGAGGGCTAATACGGTGGGAAAGTCCAAGTGGAAACAATTAGAGCTGCCTCTACATAGAAAATAGTAAGCCAAAAACAATATCTCATCCCTAGAGGGACTATGGAAATCAGTGCCACTACCAAGGACTTGAAAGATGCAAGGGGTGATTCCCACCAAAATTCATCCAACTCTCCTATTTTGCCTGTGCAGAAGACAGATGGATGTTGGAGAAGGACAGTGAATTATCATAAGCTAACCAAGTGGTGACTCCAATTGCAACTGCTATATCAGATCTGGTTTCATTTTTGAGCAAATTAACACATCTACTGGTACCTGGTATGCAGCCATTGATTTGGCGAATGCCTTTTTCTCCATTTCTGTCCGTAAGACCCACCAGAAGCAATTTGCCTTCAGATGGCAAAACTAGCAATATACCTTTACTGTCCTACCTCAGGGGTATATTAACTCCCTGACTTTGTCATAATCTTATTCAGAGAAACCCTGATTGCTTTTTGCTTCCACAAGATATCACACTGGTCCATTACATTGTTGACATTATGCTGATTGGATCCAGTGATCAAGAAGTAGCAAACACACTGGACTTATTAATGAGACGTTTACATGCCATAAGATGCAAAATAAATCCAACTATTCAGGGACCTTCTACCTTAGTAAAATTCTTAGGGGACTGTGGAGGTATTCCTTCTAAGGGAAAGGACCAGCTGCTGCATTTGGCCCCTCCTACATTCAAGAAAGAGGCACAATGTCTAGTGGGCCTATTTGGATTTTGGAGGCAACACATTCCTCATTTGGGTGTGTTACTCTAGCTCATTTATCAAGTGACCTGAAAGACTGCCAGTTTTGATGGGGGTCCAAAACAGAAGAAGCCTCTGCAACAGGGCCAGGCTGCTGTGCAAGCTGCTCTGCCAATTGGGCCATGTGACCCAGCAGATCCCTTGGTGCTAGAGGTGTCAGTAGCAGATCCAGATGCTGTTTGGAGCCTTTGGCAGTTTTCCATAGTTGAATCAGAGTGGAGGCCTCTAGGATTTTGAAGCAAGGCCCTGCCATCTTCTGCAGATAGCTACTTTTTTTTTTTTTTTTTTGGAAGATAGCTCTGGGCCTGTGACTGGGCTTTGGTGGAAACTGAACGTTTGACTATAAGTCATCAAGTCACCATGTGATCTGAACTGCCTAGCATGAACTGGGTGCTTTCTGACTCAAATAGCCATAAAGGGGGTCATGCACAGCAGCATTTTATCATCATATAGAAGTGGTCTATACATGATGGAACTCAAGCAGGTCCTGAAGGCACAAGTAAGTTACATGAGGAAGTGGCTCAAATGCCCATGTTCTCTGCTCCTGCCACCCTGCCTTCTCTCCTCCAACTTGCATTGATGGCCTCATGGGGAGTTCCCCATGATCAGTTGACAGAGAAAGAGAAGATGAGGGCCTGGTTCACAGATGGTTCTGCCTTATATGCAGTCATCACCCAAAAGTGGACAGCTGCAGCACTAAATCCCCATTTCCAGGACATCTCTGAAGGACAGCAGTGAAATTAAATCTTCCCAGTAGGCAGAACTTTGAGCAGTACACCTGGTTATACACTTTGCATGGAAGGAGAAATCGCCAGATGCATGATTACATACTGATTCATGGGCTATGGCCAATGGTTTGGCTGGATGGTTGGGGACTTGGAAAAAGCATGATTAAAAAATTGTTGACAAAGAAATTTGGGGAAGAGGTATGTAGATGGGCCTCTCTGAGTGGACAAAAACTGTGAAGATATTTGTATCCCATGTGAGTACTCACCGAAGGGTGACCTCAGCAGAAGAGGATTTTAATAATCAAGTGGATAGGATGACTCTCTGTGGACCTCACTCAGCCTCTTTCCCTCTTTCCCCAGCCACTTCTTCCCCTCCCCGAGGCTAACCTGGCTACAGTCACTGCTGAGTGCCCAATTTGCCAACAGCAGAGATCAACACTGAGACTTGGATATGGCACCATTCCTTGGGGTGATCAGCCAGCTACTTGGTGGCAGATTGATTATATTAGACCTCTTCCATCATGGAAAGGACAGAGAGTGTCCTCGCTGAAATAGACACTTTCTCCAGATATGAGTTTGCCTATCTTGCATGCAATGCTTCTGCTAAGACTACCGTCTATGTACTCATGGAATGCCTTATTGACCATTGCAGTATTCCATACAGCATTGCCTCTGACCAAGGAATTCACTTTATGGATAAAGAAGTTTGACAGTGGTCTCAGGCTCATGAAATTCACTGGTCTTACTAGGTTATCCACCATTCTGAAGAAGCTGGATTGACAGAATGGTGGAATGGCCTTTTGAAGTCATAATTATAATGTCAATTAGGTGACAGTACTTTGCAGGGCTAGGGCAAAGTTCTCCAGAAAGCCACATATGCTCTGAATCAGCGTCTGATATATGACAGGATTCATGGGTCCAGAAATCAAGGGTGGAGGTGGAAGTGGCATCACTCTCCATCACCCCTAGTGATTCACTAGCAAAATTTTGCTTTCTGTTCCCATGACATTACATTCTGCTGGCCTAGAGGTCTCAGTTTCAGAGGGAGGAACACTGCCACCAGGAGACACAACAACAATTCCATTAAACTGGAAGTTAAAACTGCCACCGGAACACTTCGGGCTTCTCCTACCTTTAAGTCAACAGCCTAAAAAGGTAGTTACAGTGTTGCCTTGCCTGGGGTGACTGACCCAGACTATCAAGATGAAATCAGTCTACTACTCCACAATGGAGGTAAGGAAGAGTATGTGTGGAATACAGGAGATCCCTTGTGGCATCTCTCAGTATTACCATCCTCTGTGACTAAGGTCAATAGGAAGCTACAACATCCCAATCCAGGCAGGACTACAAATGGACCAGACCCTTCAGGAATGAAGGTTTGGGTCACTCCACTTGGGAAAAAACCATGACATGCTGAGGTACTTGCTGAAGGCAAAGGGAATACAGAATGGGTAATAGAAAAAGGTAGTCATCAATAGCAGCTCTGAGCAGTTGTAAAAACAAGGAGTATAATTGTCATGAGTATTTCCTCCTTCTTTTGTTAAAAACATGTTTGTGCATGTATACACTTGTACTAAGAAAATATCTTCATTTTATTGCATTTCTTTTTTCTTTATCATGTGATATAAGATTTATTGACTTTATATTAGCATTTAAGTGTTGTTACCTTTATGTAATAGCATTTGGATTGGGGATTGGTGTATTTCTGTTTGTATGAAAGATAGTTGTATTATGTTAGGCATAATATAACCTTATTATTGTGTTTATTTGAAGATTATGTATCAACTTGATTGGCTAGAAGGATACAGAGTATTGATCCTAGGTGACTGTGTTTCCAAAGGAGATTAACATTTGAGTTAATGTTAATTAACTGGAGAAGGCAGACCCACCCTTTATCTGGGTGGGCACCATCTAATCAGCTGCCACCTTGGCCAAAATAAAAACTAGGCAGAAGAACACGAAAAGACTAGACCAGCTTAGCCTCCCAGCCTACATTTTTCTCCCATGCTGGATATTTCCTTCCCTTGAACACTGGACTCCAAATTCTTCAGCATTGGGCCTCAGACTAGCTTCCTTCCTCCTCAGCTTGCAGATAGTCTACTGTGGGACTTTGTGATTATGTGAGTTAATACTCCTTAATAAACTCATCTCTATATATACATGTATCCTATTCATTTTTGTCTTTTTGAGAACTTTGACTAATACAACATTCCATGTTCATGAATGGGTAAAATCAATATTGTGAAAATGACTATAGTGCCAAAACAATCTACAAATTTAATGCAATTCCCATCAAAATAATATCATTTTTCACAGGTCAAGAAAAAAGCAATCCTGAAATTCATATGGAACCAAAAAAGAGCCCACATAGCCAAAGGAAGTCTAACCAAAAAGAACAAATCTGAAGGTATCACATTACCTGACTAAACTATACTACAAGATTATAGTCACCAAACCAGCATGGTACTGGTATAACAATGAACACATTGTCAAATGGAACAAAATACAAAGAATCCAGAAATGAAGTCAAATATTTACAGCCAACTGACCTTTAACAAAGCAAACAAAAACATAAAGTGGGGAAAGGACACCCTATTCAACAAATATTGCTGGGATAATTGGCAAGCCACATGTAGAAGAATAAAACTTGATTCTCATCTCTCACCTTATATAAAAGTCAACTCAAGATTCATCAGAGACTTAATTCTAAGACCTGAAACTACAACAAACCTAGAATATAATCAAAGAAACCTGTCTAGACATTGGCTTAGGCAAAAACTTTATGAACAAGAACTCAAAAGCAAATGCAACAAAAATAAAGACAAATAAATGAGACAATAAAACTAAAAAGCACAGCAAAAGAAACAATTAGCAGAGTAAACAGGCAACCCACAGAGTGAAAAAAAATCTTCCAAAAAAGGACTAATATCCAGAATCTATGAAAAACTCAAACAAAATAGCAAGAATAAAAGCAAACAATTCCATCAAAAAATGGGCTAAGAACATGAATAGGCAATATTCAAAAGAAGATTTTCAAATGATCAATAAACATGAAAAATACTTAACTTCACTAATGATGAAGGAAATGCAAATCAAAACTACCATACAATAACATCTTACTCCTGCAAGAATGGCCATAATAAAAAAAAATAATAGATGTTGGTATGGGTGTGGTAAAAATGGAACACTTTTATACTGGTGGTGGGAACATAAACTATTACAACCACTATGGAAAACAGTATGGAGGTTTCTTAAGGAACTAAAAGTACATCTACCATTTGAACCAGCAATGCCACAACTGGGTATCAACCTAGAGGAAAAGAAGTCATTATGTGAAAAAGACACTTGCACGTGCAAGTTTATAGCAGCAAAATTTGCAATTGCAAAAATATGAAACCAGCCCGAATGTCCATTAATCAACGAGTGAATAAAGAAAATGTGGTGGTATATATATATATATAATATATATACCATGGAATACCACTCAGCCATAATATGAAATTAAATAATGGTATTTGCAGTAACCTGGATGGAGTTAGAGACCATTATTCTAAGTAAAGTAACTCAGGAATGGAAACCCAAACATTGTATGTTCTCATTTATATATGGAACTAAGCTATGAGGATGTAAATGCATAAGAATGATGCAATGGACTCTGAGGACTTGGAGGGAAAGGTGGCAGGTGGATGAGCTATAAAGACTATACATTGAGTACAGTGTACACTATTTAGGTAAAGTGTACACCAAAATCTCAGAAATCACCACTAAATAACTTATCCATTATACAAATACCACCCATTACCCAAAAACTACTGAAAGAAAAAAAAGACATGCTGAAGAAAGTAAAAAAGACAGGTTTACGTTATCTAAATTACTTTTTTCCAACACCAGGCATGCAGAACAGAGACGCCAGCTGTTTGAGGGAAGGGGAGAAAACTAATTATAGGACTCTGCCTTGAAATCTATTACAGTGCCATTGTAATAGAACCCAACACTAGGCAGACCCCTTGAGTCCTGCCTCCGGACCAGTATCCATGGACAAAATCTCTACAGCAGCCCTGGCACCAGATAGGAACCCATAGCTCTAGCAGGATGGAATTTTTATGGTAAATTTAACAGAGAGATTGGAATAATATAAAAACAAATAGAAATCCTGGAACTGGATTTAAAGAATCCTGGAAAACATACTGTCAGAGGATATTAAAAAGAAATGAATTTAAAAAATAAAGGAAGATTACAGGATTTACTATATAGCATCAAAAGAGCAAATATTAACATATGGGTCATTGACATTCAAGAGGGAGTAGGGAAAGAAGTAGAAAGCTTATTTAAATAAATAACAGAAAAATTTTCAAACCTGGAGGAAGATAAAAATATTCAAGTACATGAAGGTCAAAGGTCTCCAATCACAGTCAATCCAAATAAGACTCTGTCATAATATAGTTGAAATGTCAAAGATCAAAGGCAAAGAGAAAATTCTAAAAGCCGCAAGAGAAAAGAAGCAAATAATAAATTAAGGTAGTACAAATGTAATTGCTATTTTTGCCATTAAAAGTAAATGCAAAAACCACAATTACTTTTTCACTACCATTAATAAAAAGGAACGCTATATGCCTAACAGAAGATTCCTTAGCCCAAAACTTAAAGGCCAAAAGGGAGTGAGATGATATATTCAAAGAGAAGAAGGAAAAAATACTTTAAACCAAGAATTCCACACCCACAAAATTGTACATCAGAAATAAACAAGATGTAAAGACTTCTCTGAACAAACGTAAGCTGAGGGAATTCATCACCATTAGATCTGTCTTACAAGAAATGCTAAAAGGAGATTTTCACATAAAAGTACAGTAATGAATAACACCAAAAACATCTGAAAGTATATAACTCACTGGTAAAAGAAAATATACAGTCAAATTCTGAATATTCTAATAATGTAATGGTAATATATAAATCACATATCATTAGCATGAAGCTTAAAAGAAAAAGTGATTAAAAATAATAACTACAATAATTTGTTAAGGGATATATGATGTAAAAATATGTAAATCATGGCATAAAAAAATTAAAATGGGGAGGTGAATGAAATTAAAGGGTAATGTACTTTGCCTTTTTTGTGATCAGTAAGTTGCTATCAATTTTAAAAAACTTCTCATAATTATACATTGTTTTCTGTAAATCTCACGGCAACCACAAAGCACAAACCTATAATAGATACACTAAAAATAAAAAGCAATGAATTTAAACATACTACTGAAGATAGTCCATTAAACTAAAAGAAAGACAGTAAAAGAGAATAATAGTAAGAAAGAATCTACAAAACAATGAGAAAACAACAAAATGGCAGTAGTAAGTCCTTATGTATTAATAACTATATTGAATCTAAAATAATAAAATCTCTAATGCAAAGACACAGAATAGCTAAATAATTTTTTTTAAATGACTCACCTGTATACTGCCTACAAGAGACTCACTTCATCTGTAAGGGCATACATAGACTGAAATTAAAGGGATGGAAATGAATTTCATGTAAATAGAAGCCAAAAGAGAGTAGAAATAGCTCACTTACATCAGGTAAAATAGACTGTATGGCAAAAACTATAAAAATAGATACATTAATCCATCTTCATTGGTATAAAGGAAGAGCAGAAGCAGGGTAATTTATAAAGAAAAGTTTTTTGGTTTTTTTTGTTTGTTTTTTTGGCTCACAGTTCTGTGGGCTATACAGGAAATATGGGACCAGCATCTGTTTCTAGTGAAAGCTTCAGAAAGCTTTCAATTGCGGCAGAAGATGAAGAGAAAGCAGGCATATCACATGCTGAGAAAGGATAAGGCAAGAAAGGGAAGAGAAGTTACCAGGCTCTTTTCAACAATTAGTTCTCATGTGAAATATAACAAGAACTCACTCAATTACCTCAAGAAAGCCACCAAACCATTCATGAAGAATCTTCCCCCCATGACCAAAAACCTCTCACTAGGCCCCACATCCAACACTGAGATCAAATTTAAATATGAGATTTAGAAGGGACAAACATCCAACCTATATCAATGAACAAAGGAAGTCATTATATAATGATAAAGAAGTCAATTTAGCAGGCAGGTATAATAATTGTAAGTATACATACATCCAACATTGGAGCACCAAAACATATAAAATATTAGTAGATCTAAAGGGAAACATAGAATGCAATAAAATGATAGTAAGGGACTTCAATACTCCACATTTAGAAATGAGCAAATCATCTAGACAGAAAATTGTAAAAAAAAAAAAAATTTAAACAGCACTATAGACCAAATGGATCTACAGACATGTACAGAACATTCTATTCTATAGCTGTAGAATATACATTCTTCTCAACTTCACATTAAAGATTTTCTATCATAAATTATATATTAAGCAATAAAACAAGTCTTAACAAATTTAAGATTATCTGAATCATATCAAGTACGTTTTCTGACCAATACTGAGTGAGGTAAATAGATGAATAATAAAAAGTCTCCCACCAAAGAAAAGACCAGGACCTTATGGTTTCACTGCTGAATTCCACCATACATTTAAAAAACTAATACCAATTCTTTCCTATTTAAAAAAGTTGAAAGGGAGTAATTCTTCAAATTCTTTCTATGAGGCCAGGATTTCTCTGATAGCAAAACCAGACAAGGACACGACAAAAACAGGAAAATACAGGCCAATATCCTTGATGAATGCAGACACAAAAATCCTTAATGAAATACTAGCAAGCTGAATTCAATAGCACATTCAAAAAATTATTCACAATGATCAAGTGATATTCCTCCCAGGAATGCAAGGATGGTTCAAAATATGTAAATCAACACAAGATATATCACATCAATGGGATGAAGTACAAAAATCATATGACTATTGTGGTAGATGCAGAAAAAGCAATTGACAAAATTCAACATTCCTTTATGGTAAAAACTGTCAACAAATTATATATAAAGTGAATGTACCTCACACAATAAAAGCCATATATGACAAACCTACAGCTAACATCATACTAAACAAGGAGAAGTTAAAGCTTTTCCTCTAAGATTTGGAACAAGACAAGAATGCCACTTTTACCAGCCCCATTCAATACACTATTGGAAACCCAAGCCAAACCAATTATGCAAGAGAAAGAAATAAAGGACATCCAAACTGGAAAGGAGGAAGGTGAATCATCCCAATTTGTTGACATCATGTTCCTATATATGGAAAACCATACAGATTCTACTGAAAGCAGTTAAAAGTAAAAAATTCGTAAAGTTGCAGATTATAAAATCAACAAATGAAAATTAGTAGTATTCCTATGTATGAATAATGAACTATTGAAAAGGAAATTAAGCAAAAAAATTCCACTTACAGTAGCTACGAAAAATAATACCGAGGAACAAATTTAGCAAAGGAGGTGAAAGATCTCTACAATTAAAACCATAAAATATTGACAAAAGAAATTGAAGAAAACACAAATAGATGGAAAGATATTTCTTGTTCATGGATTGGAAGATTAACATATGAAAACGCCCATATTTACCCAAAGAGATCTACAGATTTAACACAATTTTTATCAAAATTTCAATGCTATTGTTCACAGAAATAGAAAAAATCTTTAAATTCAAATGGAACCACAAGCTTCTGAATAACCACAAAAAAACAAAATTTCAGCAAAAAGAACAAAATTAGCAGCATCACACACCCTGATTTCAAAACACATTATAAAGCAATTGTCATTAAAACAGCATAGTACTAGCATAAAAACAGACATATAGACCAATGTAGCAGAATAGAAGGCTCAGAAATAAACCCATATATTTATAGTTAATTGATTATTTACAAAGGTGCCAGGAACACACAATAGAATAAGGACAGTCTCTTCAATAAGTGGTGTTGGGAAAAAAGTGGATATCTACATGCAGAAAAATGAAACTGAACCATTGTACACATCATATACAAAAATAAAATGAATTAAGACTTAAATGTAAGACATGAAACTGTAATATTACTAGAATAAAAATATAGGGAAAAGTTTCATGGAACTGGCTATTATATCAAAAAAGTTTCATTCATTGCCTATCATATCCATGTTTCATGGATATGATAGGCAACAAAAGCAAAAATAGACAAATAAAGGGTCAAACTAAAAGGATCAAACTAAAATTCTTCTGCAAAGCAAAGAAAACAATGAACAAAATGAAGAGACAATTTACAGGTCAGTAGAAAATATTTGCAAACTATACATCTAATAAGGGGTTATTATCCAAAATATATAGGTAACCTAAATGACTCAATAGCAAGAAAACAAATAACCTAACTTTAAAATGGGTGAAGAACCTGAACAGATATTTTTCAAAAGACCTGCAAATGGCCAATAGGCACATGAAAAAAATACTCAGCATCACTAAATATTTGGGAAATGTAAATTAAAACTACATTGAGATAACACTTCACACCAAGTAAAATGGGTTTTGTGAAAAAGCTGAAGGATAGAAAGAATGCAGAGGAAAGGGAACTCTTGCACATTGTTGGTGGAATGTAAATTAATACAGCCATCATGGAAAATAGTATGCCAGTTCCTCAAAAAATTAAAAATAGAACTACCATTTGGTCCAGTAATCCCGCGTCTGGGTATACATCCAAAGTTACTGAAATCAGTATGTTAAAAGGATATCTGTGCTCTCATGTTTATTGCAGCACTACTCACAATAGCCAAGATATGGAATCAACCTAAATGTCCATCAGCAGATGAATGGATCTTTAAAATATGATGTATATTCCCAGTGAAATACTATTCAGCCTTTAAAGTGGAAGGAGAAATCCTGTGTTTTGAGACAACATAGATGAGCCTGGAGGACACTATGCTAAGTAAAATAAACCAAGTGCAGAAATACAAACACCGCATGATCTCAGTTATATGTGGAATTGAAAAAAGTTGAACTCACTGAAGTAGAGAACAGAATAGTGGTTGCCAGGGACTGATGGAATAGTGGGGAGGGAGAGAATGAGCAGTTATTGATTGTAGAGTATTAAGGTTCACATACAGCAGAAATAGGTTTTGACATCTATTGTACTTGATCTTGATTATAGTCAATAATAATGTATAGTAGCTCTCAAACTAAGAGAATAAACTTCAAATATCCTACAATAAAAATTGATAGGTAAGTGAAGTGATAGAGATGTTAATTAGCTTGATTTAATTACATATATTATATACATATATCTAAATATCACATTGTACCCCATAAATATATAATTATGACATCAACCAAAAATAATATTCATAATTTTAAAATTTAATAGAATTGTAATGTGTGACTGGAGCTCGTGACGACCTATGAGAGCAGTTACAGAATGGCTGTAGACTAAGGAGCATGAAGCCAGATTACAGTGGGTTGGAAAAAAAAATGATAAATGAGGAGTAGAAACAATGTGTAGAAATTACTTTGATTTTGAGAAGAAATTAGATTAGAAAAGGACAAGAGCGTCACAAGCCTTTTTCAGAAAAAAAAAATCCTACATGCATTATTTATGAAAACATTGATTATAGGACTCAAATGTTCTATTTAACACTTAACCATGTACAAAATCGTAGTAAATTCCTTCCAAATTAGTTCCACTTACTCATCAGCTTTCATTTAATTACAGCAAGGATCACAATGAAGCACATTAACTGCATTAGTAAATACTCAAGGGATCAAGTGATTTCCATATGCCTCTGCTGTCAGAGTCCCCATGAGAAGGCCCCAGGCCAACTGAGTACTTGACTAACTTTCATGCGAAAGGTCTTGACTTGAACATGTATTTCACACAAAAGAGTAAAATGAGGATTGATACATTAATTTCAACTTTTGAATTCAAATCCCCATTAATGTTTTTATTTTTCCAACTACCTTTAAGTCTACAGAAATTTCCTGTTGAAGACTTTTCTAGGTGATGACTGTTTTGACAATAATAACCCTTGAATGAAGAATATTTCACATATAAAAAAGAGGCAGACCCTCATATTAACAATTTCTCATTCACCACTGTTAAGAATTCATTTATAGTCAATGCCAAATTATCTGACCTAAAGATTCGGCTAACTTTAAAATTACCAGGCATGTCAATATTTCTTTATATTAACTTTACCTTCATGGTCTCTAGATCTTTGGTGTCTTAAATAGTTAAGAATCAATTTCCCAATTACAGTTGTTTCTTTTTTTTTCACTCTCCAAGAATACATTTAATGCCTTCTCATACACTTCGCCATCTTCTAAATAAGAAAATCAATTTCCTCTCTCTTTTTCTTTCAGAGCTACAATGCTCAAAAAAATCTTTCTTTTCTGTGTGGATTTCAACAGACTTTATAGATTAGCCTATACACACACACACACACACACACACACACACACACACACAGGCTAATCTATAAAGTCTGTTGAAATCTACATATATATAGACTAATAATCTATATATTAGTGCATATATATAGGCTAATAATCTATAAAGTGTTGAAATCTACATATATATAAGCTAATAATCTATAAAGTCTGTTGAAATCCATATATATATATATATATATATATATATATATATATATATGAGAGCAGTTGCAGAATGGCTGTAGAGTAAGGAGCATGAAGCCAGATTATAGTGGGTTGGAAAAAAATGGTAAGTGAGAAGTAGAAGCTGTATATAAATCTCTCTGATTTATATCTTCTGTGTATATATTGTTAGCCTATATACATATATATATGTATATGTATATATTTATATATATATATAAAGAGATAATTAGCTCATGCATCTGGTGCTGGCTAATAAATAATATTCACGTGAATATAGAAACAACTGTATGTGAACTGTATTTATTTTTTAAAAATAGTTTGAAATGGTAATAAAATGCAATTTTCAGACATAACGTAATATATATATTATATATATCACATAAATATATAAATATATTTATATATATACTTATATATTATATATATATTATGTTAGCCCATATACATATATATGTATATATTTATATATATGTATATGTATATATTTATATATATGTATATAGGCTAACATAATATATACATATATAGGCTATGTAATATTACTAATATTACTATGTAATATGTATATATTAGCCTCTATATATATGTATATATTAGCCTATATATATGTAGATATATGTATAGGCTAATAGAATATATACATAGGCCAATAATCTACAAAGTCTGTTGAAACATATATTTACACATACACACACTGTACCTCATAAATATATATATTTATATATTTTTACATATATTATCCAAGATATACAGGTAACCTAAATGACTCAATAACAAGAAAACAAATAACCCAATTTTTAAAATGGGCAAAGAATTTGAACAGATATTTTTCAAAAGACTACCTACAAATGGCCAACAGGTACATAAAAAGAAATGTTCAGCATCACTAATTATTTGGGAAATGCAAATAAACCAACACAGAGCTACCAACTCACACCAATTAAAATGGCTTTTGTGAAAAAGAAGAAAGATAACAAGTCTTGGCAAGAATTATGTCTATACATACATACATTGTACCCCATATGGACTAAGAATCTACAAAAATTTGTAAGATAATAATCTACAAAGCATAAAACTGCTCATGACTTCTGCTTTAGCTAGAGTGACCATATACTTTATCATCCAAACCAGCACATTCAGAAGAGTAAAAAGGGATGTTATTCCTAAGTACTTAAAAAGGTAATCAGACTAGAACAGAGTGAGGGAAATCAGGATAGTCACACTATTTTATCTCTCCTGTGCCAAAGAAAAATTGAATAAATACTAAAGAAACTATAGCAATTAAGGGCAAAGAGTGGGAAAATTTAAGTTGTTTGCTTTTACAATCCCTGCACATTTCTATTGTCACTTCAATGTGCAACTATCATTTCAGGATAGTGCTAGCACTACCCAAAATAGTTAACCATAGAACCCCCAGTTCCGACCAATTCCATAAACTACATCACTTCCTTTTTCTCCAGCCTCTGACTTGACTGTTAATTTTTTTCCCCCAGTTATGGTCTTGCCTGACTCTTTGGATCTGTTGTACATTGCACTGTTGTTACTGTTGTTGTTGTTGTTTTAACTTTACCCTTGGTTACCTTTCAGCCATGATTTGAGATCTCTCCCAGGCTAACCTGTGCCCAATTCCAATATGAAGCAACAGAAAAATACTGAAATTACTTACCCAACTTTTCAATTACGTTCTCTTCACAGAAAGCTATGTGGAAGCTGTGAATTATTCTCAATGACACTGGATTCCGTAATTCTGGATAAAAATAATAAGTCTTCTCTCAGAATATGAACAAAATAGGTATAGTACTAGATATTAACACATTCTTATTGCTTCTAGTTTTAATTACTTCAACAGAAAGCAGATGCAAACAGAACCTATGGAGTGGACATTGGTTGCTAATTTATAAAATAATTCATTAAGGTTTTTCCCATTATTCCCTAAATAAGTCTATAAATAAATATGTCATTTACAGTCTGAAAGAGTTGGTTGGCAGGGCTGAGTGACACTTGAGTTTATTTCAAATCAGGGCTTCCAGCTTGGGGGTTTTCATGTAAGAATTCATTTATGGCTATTTTTCCTTAGCACCAATGGGAATGGAAAATCGTGGAGTATGTATCTTTGTTTTAGTGCTTCTGGGAGGCATACTGCAAATTAAGATGACAGATGGGAAGAACCACTATTGACTTGGAGTAATTCAGAGAAGGTTGCCAAGAGCCCATTAATTTTGTGTTTCAGAAGTTTAGGCACCAGCTTGAAAATAATAAATTAACTGTGCTAAAGTAATGAAAACTCTTTGCTTTTTTACAATGGAGAAAAACACAAATAATAAACATCTATTGTTAACACCCAAGCTCATGGGTGTTTAACCTTTTTTGTAATATCCTAACAGTTTATGTGTTATGATACACCTACTCTGACATTGAAATGAATTGTAATTAAGGACATTTGGGAATTCCAAAGGACACTTTTGATGTTGAAATTATTCCAACTCTTATCATAATATAACATTTCTCAAATCTGAGAGAAGAAAATTAGCATATATTTACTGTGTGAAATTCTTATTCTCTAAATCTAACAAACTCTTGCAGGACCATTGTTCATTAGGATGGATTAAATGCAGTAGATGATCAAGAAACAGTGAATAGAGTGACAAGGAACTCCACAGGGCAGCTCAAGGACAAACTACACTAGACAAAAATTTTATCCAAGCTTCTCCTTAGAAAGACCAAATTTTCTTGAATATCGCAAAGATTTAGGCCCTGTTTCTGTAAGGCCCCTTGATCTACCTTTTACTGAGGTTCCTATTTGAATTTTTACTCATGATTTCATGGCTGACCTTCTGGGTAAACCTGAGACACTAGGTCATAATTAACAGATTCTGGGGTCCAAAATCATGCTGTCAAATCAAAGCTCTATTGTTCAGTAACTGTCTAGATTCTGTAAGGTTCAGTTTTCTCTTTTACACACACAGTGCTGTGAGAATAAAAGAGGCAAAGAGTCGTGAGAATGTCCATCAAGGAACACAGGAGTCTATTATTACTGTTGTTATTATTTTGAAACAGAGTTTCACTCCTGTTGCCCCAGCTGGAGTACAATGGCGCAATCTCAGCTTACTGCAACCTCAGCCTCCCAGGTTCAAGTGATTCAAATGATTCTCCTGCTCATCCTCCTGCATAGCTAGCATTAGAGGCATATGCCACCATGCCTGGCTAAATTTTTCTATTTTTAGTAGAAACAGGGTTTCACCATGTTAGCCAGGCTTGTCTTGAACTCCTGATCTCAGGTGATCTGCCTGCCTCAGCCTCCCAAAGTGCTGGGATTATAGGTGTGTGCCACCATGCCAGGCCCACAGGAGTTTATTATTAAGGGTTAGTTTTCTGTGGCTCTGACCAATGCATCATTAGCACAATACCTTTTAAGACCACCCATTCTCATAAGAGAAGAGTATTCACACTTCATCAGTGCATCGTGTCAGCTATAGTTAATAACAATATATTATATAGTTGAAAATTGCTGAGAGAGTAGGTTTTAAGCATTCTCACGACAAAAAAATGATAACTATGTGAGGTAATGAATGTGTTAATTTACTTGACTTAGCATTTGACATGTGTACTTAACACTATACATCATGTGTACATCATGTACACATGATGTATAGTGTTAAGTACACATAGTATATATCATGTACACTATAAATACATGCAATTTTTACTTAAGTTAATTTATTATATTTTAAAAATAAAAATGAAAAATAATTTATCAAATGAAGCAACTATTATTTTCACTGTCTCTTCATTGATAACCTCTGTCCTTTCCCACAATATTACCAAGAATAAAGAATTGGGAATGAATTGTTAGAACATCAACATGTAATAAAATGTGAGTTGCATAAAGTCAGTGGAATATTCACCTGTTATTCCTACAGGCTACATATTTTGTTTATATTTTTTCTTGAATAAATGAGTAAACTTAAATGTGAAGCGTTATCATCAGGCTTATAAAGCAAAGTATAAGTAGAGAATAAGAAACCTCCTGCATCACAGCAGTTCAATGGTCTCAGGAGAAGAGAGACCTGTGGCAGACACAAAAAGACACGGATGGCACCAAGAGTTGTTTGTCACGTAAGCATAGTGGTGATTAGGCTCAGGTTCCTAAGGAGTCCTTTCTTAGATAGGATCATGGCCAAACCCATAGGCTTTGAAACCAAGCATGTCTTAGGTTGGACTCCTGGCTCTACTGTTTTGTTAGTCCTTTCTCACACTGCTATTAAGAAATGCCTGAGACTGGGAAATTTATTTAAAAAAAAAAAAAAAGAGGTTTAACTGGCTCAGTTCCACAGGCTATACAGCAAGGATGATTCTGGCATCTGCTCCATTTCTGGGAAGACCTCAGGAAACTTACAATGGCAGAAGGCAAATGGGAATATTACATGACCAGAGCAAGAGAGAGGGAGGGGGGAGGTGCCACACATTTTAAACAACTAGATCTCATGAGAACTCACTATCGCAAGAACAGCACTGAAAGGATGTTAAATCATTCTCGAGAAACCACCCCTATAATCCAATCACCTCCCACCAAGCCCCACCTCCAACATTGGAGATCATAATTTGACATGAGATTTGGTAGGGATTCAGATCAAAACCTATCAACTGCTTTTCTCCCTGTCACCTCGAGCATACTTCATATGGTTTGGCTGTGCCCCCACCAAAATCTCATCTTGAATGGTAACTCCCACAATTCCCACTTGTTGTGGGAGGGACCCGGTGGGAGGTAATTGAATCAAGCAGGTGGTCTTTCTCATAGTATTCTCGTGATAGTGAATATGTCTCACAAGATGTGATGGTTTTAAAAACTGGAGTTTTCCCAAACAAGCTCTCTTCTTTTGTCTGCTGTCATATGAGATGAGCCTTTCCCCTTCCACCATGAATATGAGGCCTCCACAATCATGTGAAATGTAAGTCTATTCAACCTCTTTCTTTTGTAAATTGCCCAGTCTCAGGTATGTTTTTATCAGCAGCATGAAAATAGACTAATACAGAAAACTGGTACTATTAGAGTGGGGTGGTGCCGTAAAGATACCCTAAAATGTGGAAGCAACTTTGGAAATGGGTAACAGGCAGAGATTGGAACAGTCTGGAGGGCTCAGAAGATGACAGGAAAATGTGGGAAAGTTTTGAACTTCCTTGAGACTTGTTGAATGCCTTTGCCCAAAATGCTGATAGTGATATGGACAGTAAGGTCCAGGCTGAGGTGGTCTTAAATGGAAATGAGGAAGTTTTTGGGAACTGGAGCAAAGATGACTCTTGTTATGTTTTAGCAAAGAGAATGGTGGCACTTTGACCCTGTCCTAGAGAATGGTGAAACTTTGAACTTCAGAGAGATTATTTAGGATATCTGGTGGAAGAAATTTCTAAGCAGGGAAGCATTCAAGAGGTGAGTTGGGTGCTATTAAAGGCATTCAGTTTTGTAAGGGGAACAGAGCATAAAAGTTCAGAAAATTTGCAGTCTGACAATGTGATAGAAAAGAAAATCTTATTTTCTGAGGAGAAATTCAAGCCGGCTGCAGAAATTCGCTTAAGTATTGAGGAGCCTCATGTTAACTCCAAGATAATGGGGACAAGGTATCCAGGGCATGTCAGAAGTCTTTATGGCAGCCCCTCCCATTACAGACCCAGAGGCTTAGGAGGAAAAAATGATTTCATAAGCTATCACCCTGCTATGTACAGCCTAGGGACTTTGTGCCCTGTGTCCCAGCCCCTCCAGCCATGGCTGACAGGGGCAACATATAGCATGGGCCACAGCTTCAGAGGGTGCAAGTTGCAAGCCTTGGCAGTTTCCATATGGTGTTGAGCCTACAAATGCACAAGAGTAAACAATTGGGGTTTGGGAACCTCCACCTAGATTTCAGAGGATGTATGGAAACGCCTGGATGCCCAGGAAAAAGTTTGCTGCAAAGGCAGGGCCCTCATGGAGAACCTCTGCTATGGCAGTGTGGAAAGAAACTGTGAGATTAGATACCCTACACAGAGTTGCCACTGGGGCACTGCCTAGTGAAGCTGGGAGAAGAGGGCTACTGTTGTCCAGACCCCAGAATAGTAGATCCACTGACAGCTTGTGCTGTGCACCTAAAAAAGCCACAGACACTCAATACCAGCCCATGAAGGCAGCCAGGAGGGAGGCTGTGCCCTGCAAAGCCAAAGGGGTGGAGCTGCCCAAGACCATGGGAACCCACCTCTTGCATCAGTGTGACCTGGATGTGAGATATGGAGTCAAAGGAGATCATTTTGGCAGTTTAAGATTTGACTGCCCCACTGAATTTCAGACTTGCATGGGACCTGTAACCCCTTTGTTTTGGCCAATTTCTCCCATTTGGAATGGCTGTACTTACCCAATGCTCATACCTCCATTGTATCTAGGAAGTAACTAACTTGCTTTTGATTTTACAGGTTCATAGGCTGAAGGGACTTGCCTTGTGTCAGATGAGACTTTGGACTGTGGAGTTAATGCTGAAATTAGTTAAGACTTTAGGAATTGTTGTGAAGGTATGATTGGTTTTAAAATTTGACGACACGAGATTTGGGAGGGGACAGGAGTAGAATAATATGGTTTAGCTTTGCCCCCACCAAAATCTCATCTTGAATTGTAACTCCCACAATTCCCATGAGTTGTGGGAGGGACCCAGTGGGAGGTAATTGAATCATGGTGGTGAGTCTTTTCTATGCTATTCTTGTGACAGTGAATATGTCTCACAAGATCTGATGGTTTTAAAAAGAGGAGTTTCCATACACAAGCTCTCTTCTCTTGTCTGCCACCATGTGAGACGTGTCTTTCACCGTCCATCATGATTGTGAGGCCTCCCCAGTCATGTAGAACTATAAGTCCATTAAACATCTTTCTTTTGTAACTTGCCCAGTCTCAGGTATGTCTTTATCAGCAGCATGAAAACAGGCTAATAAAATACTTAAGCCCCTAAGACTTGCTATCATCTGGAAAATCAACATGATTATAAGAGATAATTCATAAAGTTGTTTTGGAAAATAAGTGAGACACTATATATAAAGCATTGTCTATAGTTAATGGGATGTAAACATTCTTAAATTTTAGCTATCATTATTATCATTTTTAATAAGAACAGAATAGTTTCCTGGTAACTTCAAAGAGTTTTAGTGTAATAAAAACATTTTTCATAGAAAATGATTCCATTGCTCAAATAGCCATGTTAGCTTTGTTATTTACCTCTAGATGTGGACTTTCTAATTCACCTTTCTCAGATCTAATATCTCCTGCTGACCTTGGTTAACAGCTCACTGTGCTTTTGTATCCTGGAATCCTGGTAATGCTTTAGTTGTTCCGGATTCCTTCCAGTGCCTTGCTTCTAGTTTCACTTCTCCCTTTGTTGACCCTCTCAAGAACCATATCCTGTGCCCCAGTCATAGAGAGACAGTCATCCACCTGGACAAAAATCCGATGAGTAGAAACACCTCCCCCATATTCAGTTTTTGCAATTCTAAAATTTTTTTTGTTACCAACAGTGTCAAATTAATTAATTAATTCCCTCTTTCATCTCAGAAAACATAACAAGTTTGAAACAATATATGGTTATCCCTTCAGTAATTATTATTATTATTATTTTGAGACAGAGTCTCACTTCGTCGCCAGGCACCAGGCTGGAGTGCAGTGGCACGATCTTGACTCACTGCAACCTCCGCCTCCTGGGTTCAAGCAATTCCCCTGCCTCAGCCTCCCAAGTAGCTGGGAGTACAGGTGCGTGCCACCACGCCCAGCTAATTTTTGTATTTTTTTAGTAGAGACGGGGTTTCATCATGTTGGCCAGGATGGTCTTGATCTCTTGACCTTGTGATACCCCTGCCTCAGCCTCCCAAAGTGCTGGGATTAGAGGCATGAGCCACCACACCGAACCCCTTCAGTACTTATAATATTCTAGTTTACCTGGCATTAAATATCAGCTATTAAAATGAAATTTTATTTCTGAGTAAACATTGTTCTTAATTCTAGAGTTCTCAATTGGTAAAATGCTGCAAAAATACTGTTTTACCTGTACAATGTATCCTATAACCAGTAACTTCTCAATATCATTTATCATATTCTCCAAGGACATATTTAGTTTTAAAGTCCACTGATTACATAAATGTATCATTGGGAAAATTGATCTGTGGGTTTTTAAGATGTCTTACCTAAAATCTTAGCAACATCATATAAAAGAAGGAACATTTTTTTCTTTGAAATTTGAAAAAAAGAAATACACTTATCAAAAAGAAGTTACATTTTCATGTTGCTTATTGGAAATTTTACCACATAATTGTTTCTTTTAAGGTAGGAAAGACTAAAAATTATCAGATGATGTTTCACTTTTTTATTCCTTAAAAAAAAAGCTTGTGAGCAAATCAAGTATACAAAGACCTCCAGTGGAATGTGTTAAACTCTAGGCTCCCTGGTGGGATGGAGGTAAAGAAGATTTCCATTTACCTTTGGGAAAAAGGTAAGAGGTTAATGCTGATAGCACATAAAAAGAGGAAATTTCAAAATAAAACTGCTACTACATAGCTTCCTAGATATTTCAATCAACATTGAAAACTATGTCTTCTCTGCTTATTATTTTAAGAATGTGTGTTCTCAAATACAAGAAAGTCAAATATAAATTGTGCCATCCTTTACCTATATCTATGTGTGTGTATATGCATACACATATTTATTTATTCTTAGAAAAAGAATAGTCACCAAGTGTGAAATGCTGTTATGGATTGAATGTTTGTGTTCCCCTCAAATTTTTATGTTAAAATCTTGACCCCAAATGTGATGATATTAGAAGGTAGGAACTTTGGGAGGTAAGTAGATCATGAGGGTGGAGCACTTATGAATGGGATTAGTGCCCTTATAAGAAGAAAAATAAGAGCTTGCTCTAGCTTTCTGTTCTCTGACATGTGAGAATACAAGGAGAAGATAGTCATCTGCATACCAGGAAGTGTGCCCTCACCAAACACTCGATCTTTTGGCACTTCAGCCTCCAGGACTGTGAGAATACATGTGTGTAGTTTAAGCCACTCAGTCTATAGTAATTTGTTACAGCAACTCAAATGGACTAAAAAAAAAAAAAAAAAAAAAAAAAAATAGGAAAGTTCTGTGTTATCTCTCAAGACATCTAGTCAAAAGGACAATGAGAGAACAGAATCTAACTTTGGTCCTGTTTGCAGAGGGCAAAATCAAATAAAAATTGTAAATTAACCTGAAGAAAAGGTCAGCTCTTTCCAGAGATAACACTCATGACCATCTTCTCAAAATCTAAGGAGGATGTCAAGACTGTATTATACCTATAGACATACATTTAGCCCAAATCTTCTCTAAAGCCTGAGCACCTTGAATCAAGATGTCTACTTTGGTTAAAGCCAAGTACAGTCATGATTTTGAAACCATTAGGTTCCAGCGATTAAAACCCTAAATTGTACTTTGGTCATAACTAAATCTCCTCTTTCTTATCCAAATAGATTTCTTTTCGACTGCATCCTCAGTCCACTCTGGTAAATATCTCCTCAACTTGTCAGTGATATTTGACACAGTTGGTCAATTCTTTCTCATCTAAATACTTTATGTAGCTGTCTTGACATCACACTTTTCTGGCTTTCCTCCTATTGAACTGGATGCTACATCCTAGTCTTGTTGGCAGGATGTTTCTAATTTACCTGACCACTAAATAGCAAAATAACTCAAGGCTCGGTCTTCCTATATCATCTCTATCTGGACTCACTTGCTAGGTAAACTCCACCAGACCCATGACTTTAAATAGCATCTCTACACTAATGACTTCCAAGTATATGTATTTAATGGCCTTTTTGACATTCTGTGCAATATTCTAAATTAAAATTCTTCTTTGCCATCTTTTATCCCAATTTGCCCCTCTTCCAGTATCTTCCATTTCATTAAATAAAACTATTGGGCATCCCTTATCTGAAATGTTGAGACTGGAAGTGTTTCAGATTTTAGAAGTTTTTCGGATTTTGAAATATTTGCATCACATATTTACCCAGTTGAGGATTCCATATCTGAAAGTTTAACATCTAAAATGCTCCAATGAGCATTTTCTTTGAACATTATGTCTGTGCTCAAAAAATTTTGAATTTTGGAGCATTTCAAATTTCAGATTTTTACATTTAGGATGCTCAACCTACAATTCACAAAACTGTTCAAAAACGCATAGAAATAACTTTTGACAGCTATCTTTCCAGGAAATCTATATTGAATCCATCAGCAATTCTTGGCTCTGCCTTTGAATGTACCCAAATCCACCATTTACAACCATTTCTACTCTACTTCTCTAGTCCAAGTCATCACAATCTCTTACCTAGATAAGTGAGCCCCTCAATAAGTCTTTTTACTGGGTCATTATTCCTTTTGTTCTTCATTCTCATTTCTACAAATCACCAAAAGTACCGCCTTCAAAAAGTGCATCAGATTATATCATTTATCTGCTTAAAACACCCTAATGTCTTCTTTCTTGAATTAGAACAAAATCCAAAGTTTTTACCATGGCTATCAGCCTCTGTATATCTGGCCTCTGCCTAACTTTTTTGATATATCTTTCTCTGGTTCGTTCTGTTCTGTCCACATTGGTCTTCTTGCTGTTCCATTGTTCTTACCATGGAACATTTGCCCTTGCCCTGTATTTTTGCCTGGGCATTTTCTCTGAATGTTTACATGGCTCACTTGATTTAGGACTCTGCTCAATGTCACCTTTTAGAGAGCCCTTCTCTGACCAAGTGGTCAGAAAATCCTGAGTTTTAAATTTTTTATGTGTGATACCTTATAAAAGTCATGCAAATTTTCTGGAGTTCAATTACCTCCTTGTACTGGTTATCTATTGCTTCATAACAATTTATCTAATAATGAATCAGCTTTTTTTAAATGATTATTATCTATTTTCTGTGAGTCAAGAACCCAAGTGCAGCTTAGCTGGATGTCTCTGGCTCAGAGTGTCTTGTAGGGTGAACCAAAGTCTAAGCCAGATTTCTATCATCTCAAGGCTTCACAGAGGAAGGTGCACTCCAAGCCTCTTACATGGCTTTGGCAGGGCTCAGGTCCTCAAGGGCCGTTGGGTGCAGACATCAATTTCTTACCACATAAGCCTCTCTATAGGGCAGCTCACAACAGAGAAGCTGGCTTCCCTCAGAGCTAGCTAGTGAGATATGAAGAAAAGGAATGCAATATGGCAGGCACCAACTCAGCAACTTCATCTAGGAAGTGACATCCCATCATTTTTACCACATTCTGTTCTTTAGATATGAGCTACTCAGTCCAGCCCACACTCACATAAGTCAATATGGAAGCATGAACCATAGGAGGCCTACGACATTTATGTGTAAAGTGGAAATAATATCAGCTCACAAAGTGAGTGCTTATAAAATCACAATATAAATATATTTGACTTATTCATGCATAACTTAATTCAAATCTGTATTGCAAACCATGGAGCTAATATGTGTAAGATCAATGGAGTAGCTCTCTTGCAGATGAAAAATATTTCTCAGGGCACAGAAATTATTGTTAGAGTTATAAGCAGAATTCCAAAGATAAAGTGCCATTCTGTGCCTTACCCACTTATTTATGCTTTGGTTTCTTTATCCATAATGGATGCCAAATAGTACTTTTTCATGCATGCCCTAACAAACTTCTAGATCCCAAGTATAACTACTGAAAATATTGAGAATTCTCACAGGAAAATAAATGCACTTCTAGTACTAAAAATATAATAAGCTCAGCCACAGATTTTTAATTCACAAAGTTAAAATAACCATGAGCTTTAGAACATACATAAAGTCTGAAATACTTGCTGGGAAATCCTAGAAAAATTTTCTAATCCTAGAAAAATTAAACTAACAGTATTATATAGAAAAGTAGTTTATAGGTGTTATTTTAAAAGCATAGCCTTTCAGTCCATCAAAATATTAAATATTAAATAACCCAGACATTCTAGAAATAGAAGCATAGACAAATTTATTTTCAAAAAGCAGTTTCTATAAGCATCTGAATACCCGAAACGTACCAAGATTCACAAGAGAAGACTTAAAGATCATAAAACCAGGATTTGGGATCATAAAACTTTCATTCACAATCTATCACACTTTTCACTCTAACACACACACAAAAAAATCAATAAATACATGGCAGCTTACGGAATGCATAAGATAGCACACAGAAAATGATTAAAAAATAAAAAGACAAGAATACCTTAACTAGAAACTCAAAATATAGTTCACAGAATAAGACATAATTACATAAAATGGTAATTAAAGAAAGGGCCACTATTCGAAATGTCCACTTGATTCATCACCCCCCAAGGTCCATGTAAGATTAGCCTGAACCTTTATTTATCATCCAGCGGAAAGTTTAATGCCTTCCTCTGAATTTCTGCAAACTCACAGCCCTTTCTCCCACCGGTCTCTGGTTCTGATTTCTCCTTTCTTCTTAATCCTCCATCTTCTACCTAGTAGAGAAAACGATGGCTAATTGTTCCTTCATCTTATCTGCTCCTCTCTAGCCTTGACACAGACCTCCATTGCTTTCGTTTAATTGTCATGTAAACCACGCATGTAAAACAAGGAGGCTTCATTCATAAATGTTTGGGAAGAAGGAAGTTTATATTACAGCCACAAAAATGACTGATAGTTCCATCTTAGACATTTGCTGGGCCGTTTTTCTCAGTGCCTGGTTCCCCCCATGTTATGTGTCTCTCTGCTCCTCCCTTCAGTCTCCACTCTTTAGCACCCCCAATTTTGGTTCATTTTTGTCTTTCACTTGTTGCTTGGTGACACTCATTCTCATGGTCTTACACCATCTCCCCAAGCAGAAGGGAAGAATTTCCTTAACCAGAAATAGACTCTTTCTTAGGAAAAATTCTGGTGCCAATTATTCCGAAAATAATGCTTTCACCCTTTTACACCATTTTATATCTTGAGAAAAATTTTATGTTTCAAGAGAAGAGAGGACTAAGAGATTAGGTAACATAGAGTGATAAAGAAAAGCTTTAGAGAGGGGACAGCACTTTAAGTATTAAATGATTAGGTAGGCTAAGAAAATGGTAATGGCAGTGTGTCTTGGAGCATTCTACATGAAAACAGGATAAGCATAATATGCACTGGCCCTTGTCAATAAATAATATGCCAAACATAAGATTTCGTGCAAACCTAGTTACCTTAAAGGACTTTTCTTTCTTTAATTGCAGCTTTGTCTTCCATGACATGGTTCTTGAGGGTATTCGAGGAAGGCCTTAGAATGTGATGTTATACGTGTTTAATTTTAATTGCTTCATAAAGAGTTCTTAAGAAAGTTGTATGCAGGAGAGAGATCCAAGATGGCCGTTTAGCAGCAGCTCAGGGTTGCAGCTCCCAGTGAAGGCGCAGGGAGTGAGTGGACGCCAGACTTTCAGATGAATTTTTGTTGCCCAGGGACCAGGAGATTCCCAGTGGAGGAGACTCACAGGTCGCCAGCGCGACTCTTTTGGCCTGCGCGGCTGTTTTGCTGGTGGCTAGGCGTGGCGGTTCTCGGTGCGGAGTATCCGGGACTGGGTCCCCTTTTAGTTGGCGTTTGGAGCTCTGGGAAGGCAGAGTCGCCCATTCAGCTGATTAAAAAGGGGACTAAAGTGGGAAGCCAGACCGGGAGATTCCCGGGCAGAAAAGCACCATGAATCTCAGCGCTGCTGTCTCAGCCTGCTCAGCTGGAGCACGGGAAATAGCATAGAGCCCAGCGCCTTTACGGCAGGCGACTGGGCACCTGGGAGAGAATCGAACGTTCAATTAGGAAAAGAAAAAAACGGGACTCCGAGGCAGGCAGCCAGGTGATCGCGTTCAACTGGTCCCACCCCCACAAAAAACAGCAATAGGAAACGCTGAGGATTGGAGTTTCACAGCAAGCACAGCTGAACCAGGTAAGGGCCAGCTCTGTGGAGGAGGGGCGTCTGCTGAAGGAAAACAAAGAAACAGAAATAACATCACCAACAAGCTGGACGTCCACTCAGAGACCCAATCTGAAAGTCAGCAATTACAAAAACAACAGTTGGATAAATCCACAAAGATGGGAAGAAACCAGCGCAAAAAGGCTGAAAACATCCGAAACCAGAATGCCTCTCCTCCTTCAGAGGATTGCAGCTCCTCATCAGCAAAGGAACAAGGCCTGATGGAGAAGGAGTGTGATGAATTGTCAGAATCAGGCTTCAGAAGGTGGATAATAAGAAACTTCTGTGAGCTAAAAGAACATGTTCTAACCCAATGCAAATCAACTAAGAACCTTGAAAAAAGGTTTGATGAAATGCTAACCAGAATAGACAATTTAGAGAGGAATATAAGTGAATTAATGGAGCTGAAAAACACAATACGAGAACTTTGAGAAGTATGCACAAGTTTTAACAGTCGAATTGACCAAGCAGAAGAAAGAATATCAGAGGTCGAAGACCAACTCAATGAAATAAAACAAGAAGGCAAAACTAGAGAAAAAAGGGTAAAAAGGAATGAACAAAGTCTCCAAGAAATATGGGACTATGTGAAAAGACCTAATCTACGTTTGATAGGTGTACCCGAATGTGACGAAGAGAATGAATCCAAGCTGCAAAATATTCTTCAGGATATTATTCAGGAAAACTTTCCCAACCTAGCAAGGCAGGACAATATTCAAGTCCAGGAAATACAGAGAACACCACAAAGATATTCTTCAAGAAGAGCGACCCCAAGGCACATAATCGTCAGATTCACCAGGGTTGAAATGAAGGAGAAAATACTAAGGGCAGCCAGAGAGAAAGGCTGGGTCACCCACAAAGGGAAGCCCATCAGACTCACAGCAGATCTCTCAGCAGATACCCTACAAGCCAGAAGAGAGTAGGGGCCAATATTCAACATCCTTAAAGAAAAGAACTTTCAACCCAGAATTTCATATCCAGCCAAACTAAGCTTCATAAGTGAAGGAAAAATAAAAATCCTTTATGAACAAGCAAGTACTCAGAGATTTCATCACCACCAGGCCTGCTTTACAAGAGCTCCTGAAAGAAGCACTACACATAGAAAGGAGCAACCAGTACCAGCCACTCCAAAAACGTACCAAATGGTAAAGAGCATTGACACAATGAAGAAACTGCATCAACTAACAGGCAAAACAGCCAGCTAGCATCAAAATGGCAGGATCAAATTCACACATAACAATATTAACCCTAAACTTAAATCGACTAAATGCCCCAATCAAAAGACACAGACAGGCAAATTGGATAAAAAGCCAAAACCCATCAGTATGCTGCATCCAAACCCACCTCACATGCAAGGATACACAAAGACTCAAAACAAAGGGATAGAGGAAGATTTAGCAACCAAATGGAGAGCAAAAATAAATAAATAAACAAAAAACGGGAGTTGTAATTCTCGCCTCTGGTAAAATAGACTTTAAAGCAACAAAGATCAAAAGAGGCAAAAAAGGACATTACATAATGGTAAAAGGATCAATGCAACAAGAAGAGCTAACAATCCTAAATATATATGCACCCAATACAGGAGCACCCAGATACATAAGGCGAGTTCTTAAAAATGACTTATAAAGAGACTTAGGCTCCCACACAATAATAGTGAGAGACTTTAACATCACATTGTCAATGTTAGACAGATCAATGAGACAGAAAATTAACAAGGATATCCAGGACTTGAACTCAGACCCGGAACAAATAAACTTAATAAACATTTATAGAACTCTCCACCCCAAATCCACAAAACATACATTCTTCTCAGTACCACATCACATGAACTCTAAAAGTGACTACATAATTGGAAGTAAATCACTCCTCAGTAATTGCATAGCATTTCATAGGTTTAAATGAAATATTGGTTGGCTGTTTGTTATTTTCCTCCCTTATTCCTTCCTGTCTCCATTGTTAAGCACGATTACTGGCATAAAAGAGGTTTTCAATACCCATTTTTAGACTGCATTCTAGCCTGGGCAATAAAGCAAGACTCCCATTCTCTCTCCCTCTTTCTCTTCCTCTTTTTTTCTCTCTTTCATTGTTTTTTTCTTTCTTTCTCTCTTTTTTTTTCTTTCTTTTTCTTTCTTCCTTTCAAAAAAAAAAAAAAGCAATGCAAAAGCACAAGAGGAGATTATCTTTGCAACTTGACAAATCCATGCAAGAATAAGAAAAAATACTTAGGACACTTAACACAAAGTATACATCGTTACAGACATTTAGTCAATCATTGTCATCATCATGACCTTCATGCACCTTCCATATATATATTTATGTCTACTTGGTTTCCTTATTTTGATTTTTGTAACTGATATAGTCTTTTTTTAAAAAAGTTTATTTATTCAATTGATTCAGTGTTTGACTGAACTCACTGATGGTTTCAGAAAACATTCTGTAAATACTCACTGCCCAAATGCTGCTGCTTTGGCTTATGCTCTCAGAGACTCCCATGCATATTTAAGTGGTCAAAAGAAGCATGTAGTAAATCTTTGATTCCTAGCAATGGCAGCTGCTGTTGCTGCTGCTGCTTCTTGAATCTGTTTAGTTTGTCAGCCATTTTTTTCTGTTATGTTTCTTTCCCAATTCTGCTATATTCCTTCCTTATGTGTGTCTATCTTGTATGTTAGGATTTTGCTTTTATTGTCATTACTAAGTCACTATATCATAAAAAAAAAAGTTGTATGCAGAAGCAAGTCACTAAGATGGAGTATGGACTTATTTTATCTTTATGGGAGCTTTAGATTATTAACTTTTGTCTAGAACCAATGCAATACAGCCCTAAATTGTATAAGTGGAGGCTCACCTCAAATAGATAATGTATTTATTCTGTTTTCATATTCCCCAGCGAATTTTGATCAATGAAGCAGTAGATCATAAACACTTAGCATGTTATTTTGTGCTAAATCCTTTTCACTGCTCTACAGTTCTTTCATAAAGCAGTATGTTTGGGGTTTGAGATAATTCCTTGTTCCCTTTAGTGACAGGAGTGGGAGAGAGCCTAGACTATGAAGCTAGACTGCAGGGTTTGTAACCTGCATTTGCAACCCTGATTCCATTACTTTCTATGTTTCCTTGGAAACTTATTTACTGTTTGTGTGCTGCAGTCTTCTTCATTCGTAAAATGAAAATAAGAACAGTGGGACAAAGAAGAGAAGCACTCACACGGCCAGTTGGAAAGCACCACAAATCTGTGAACCTCATTACTCACTGCCTACATTGAACTACATAGATGCTTTATGTACATGTGTATGCAACCTCATGATCAACTTTTGTCTTGACATTTTTTCGTCAATTTTTTACAAATATTATTTTCCATTTTGTCCTAAAATAATGACAATAAAATTAAAATGTATTGTTTTCTGGTAATTACAAACTCCAAGGCTATTTTTTTGTCCAATTTATGACAATTGTCTTCTAATTTAATTATTGTTTCCTTTACCTCTATGTCTAAAGAGGTAATTAATTGTTATATTTCAGCATGTGTAACGATCACTTGGTTTCCTGGCTAAAATGTGGATTCCTGATCCTCACCCTGATATTCTGAATCAGGATCTATGAAGTGTATCTCAGAAACTTCAAAAGCACTCTAAAGGTGGTTCTGACACAGGTGGTCCAAAGACACACTTTGAAAATGCTGATCTTGCTTATTGATTTAAAAAATATATATATTAACTAGCATTGGGTTTGGTTATCATCAGCAGGGAGGACCATACGAGATGTCGCTTCACACTGAAAATATTCAAAGTTATTCCCTCAAAAAGTTATGTAACCATTAAAATGATAATATTGGTGAAAAAAATCTGGAATTTTTGCCAGACGTTGAAGGTAGAAAGGACAAAGGAGTATAGATATATATACAAAAAAATGGAAGCTCAATATAGGCAGAGTTTTTATCTGCATAATTCACTGCTGACTTCTTGGCATCTAGATTCACGACTGAATTCTTGGCATCTAAACCAGTGCCTGGAATATGGTAGTTTCTAGTATGTGCAAGAATGTTAAATACTATAGCAATCAATTAAGGAAATGAAAAGCTAGGTTTGGGTATTACATTATTAAAATTTGTTTTGAGATATTTAAGATCCAAAGAGAATAAAAGGTAAATAATGTGAAAAACAACTACCAAGGTGTTTAAAATTATTCTATTCTCATAATATATTAAGTAAGAAAAACATTAAAGGGTGAGTTCACATTAGCAGAAAGCTCTCACTAATTCCACTATAGGACAGCATCATATATACACGAAAATAATCTTCTTATTACTAGCAGAAACAAATTCCTAGACTGTACCTGAGAAAATTGAATTGCAAGCTAGATCAGGCTCTTCTGGGAAAAACTGAGTTTTAAGTCAGTTTATACTCTCAATGTATTTTATGTCAAAATCTGATGTCATCCCTCAATGGGAGACTTTCCAAAGGCAGAAATCATTGTGTTCCCTCTCGCCTTATGAAATTTTAAAGGTGTGTGTAATAGCAGAGGTCTTATGAAGAATGCCTATCTTTTAAGAAAGTAGAAATCTATGGGGATAAACATGTCATTTTATTTAAAAACTCTCATCTGATATCAATTTCTCTTCAGGAATAATGAAGAAACAGTAGGCAATCTAAAATATTTCCTCCACTGGTAAAAACTCTGTAGACATTTGGCAGAATAAATGTAACCATTTAGATACGTTAGCTACCCCCACATAAAGAGGACTCTGTATTATACAGATATCCTGGGAGAAGCACATGGTGTGTAAGGCTGGTTTCTACACTTTAATTGTGCTGTGTGTATTGTAAATGAGTGTATTTTGCTCCAGTCCTTGTTCCTTTGACCTTTTAGTTTCTTAATGAGACTCCAAAAGCAGCAATCAAAAGCACAGTGTTCCATTTTGGAAGCATTCAGAAAGCAATGCACTTTGGCTAAATTTAGTTGTAACATTCAGAATTTAAAAACACATCCTGCCATTTTTCTAGGAGACACATAGTCACTTTTGATTTAAAGAAATGGTCAAATAACAGTTGTTTCCTCTTAGTTCACTCATGTAAACAAAAGTGGGGGCCGGGGGGCTGACAATAACAAAATTGACTCATACAAGACTTTTTAATAGATGCAACTCAAACATATTCATTTTGCAGGACATCAAACAAAGGAAACTTTTGTGTTCATTTAAAACACTTCTTTCTCAAAAAGCACAAATTAGGATTAAAATTAAAGCAACAAAACTAGAAGTTGAAAATACTGACAATTGCTCATGTTGAGGAAATATTGTCTGATTTATCAAGACTTACATTTGGAACAATATTCAGGAAATAATTGAATATTAGAGAGAATAGGAGAATCAAACTTAAAAATTGCATTTCATCTCATAAATATGGGAAATGTACATCTTAAAGAATTCCAAAGCTTATTCATTTTAAACAACTGCCCCAATTTTAAAGTAGATGTTTATGGTACATACTCAGAAATCCTTTTATCTGTACAACATCATCTAAAAGAGCACACCAAGCCACAAAATGTCAGCAGTTTGTCTCCAAAAAATTACATGAAGGGAATGTGAAACATTCCCAGGTAACAGAGACCGGATACTGTTTGGAAATTTTAACAAAACCTTAGTGGAATATAGCTTTCCTCACTGGAAAGCTATATTGCAAAAACAACTGCCTTTAATTTTTAATTTTTATTTTATTGTGGGTAGGAACACTGAGATGAGATCTACCCTCATAACAAATGTTTAAGTGTATAATATAGTATTGTTGACTATAGGTCAGCACATGCTTTTACAGCCATATGATATTCTTTACCCTTGAAGGCCATTTTATGTCTTTTCAGCCTGAAAAGCTTCTGCTCACTTTTCAATACCTAGCTCAGTTATCACCTGCCTTGGGAAGCCTCATAACAGTATAATAAACACTCAGCTGTCTTGCTCATATTTCTATTTTTAGCCTTTAACACATTGTATTGTCTTAATTGTTTACATGTACTAGATGAAATCTGAACATTGAGGATTATGCTTTCTTCATCTTTAAAAATTCCATGGCTAAGTGTCTAATGTGGGTTCAAGACATTTTTATTAACCATGTGAATAAACTATCTTTTTAAATACTTCAATAGTACAAGGTTTTTGGTTACATGGATGAATTGTACAGTGGTGAATTCTGAGGTCCTAGCACACCTGTCTCCCAAGTAGTGTACACTGTATCAGAATATAGATTTTTGTCACCTACCTCTTAATTTTCCCCCTTCCGAGTCTCCAATGCCCATTTTACCATTCTATGTGCCTTTGTGTACCTATAGCTTAGCTCCCACTTATAAATTATCTTAAAATATTGTACAGCAGATCTCTAGAATTTACTCATATCACTCACCTGAAACTTTATGCCCATTGATAACTAACTCCCCATTTTCCCCATCCCCTAACCTTTGGCAACTGCCATTTCACTCTTTAATTCTATAAATTTGCCTATTTATGATAACTCATATAAGAGGAATCATGCAGTATGTGTCTTTCTGTGACTGGCTAATTCCATTCGGCATGCTATCCTTAAGGTTCATTCATGTCATTGCTTCTTGCAGAATTTCCCTCTTTTTAAAGGTTAAATAGTACTTTATTTTTCGAAATATACTACATTTAAAAAAAATACATTTAAAAAAAATTTGTGCCCGGTGCCTGGCCCCCTGCTCTTATGATCCAACTATATCCATGGGGCGGTGGTTGGTCAGGCCTGCTTGGAGTAGAGGCTCAGGGAAGAAAAGGGAAGGAAGAGAGATGAGAGAAACATGGACCTCAGATCATTTTCTTTATCACCAGTGATATTTGAATGGGATAAAATAAAAGCTATTTCCCAATCCTCTCTGCCACTTCTCCTAACAAACATGAAATATATTTCTACGCAGCTATAAAAATATCTACTTGATTGTAAGTCTGAAATTCCTACTGCCTATAAGCTCGGAGACTGGAAAAAGTTGACCATAATAACACATTACATACAACAAGCGAGACAGCCAAAGTGAAACCTCAGTCAGGCGTCTTCCCAACCACACTGCTTCCACCTAACAACAGCAGAGAGCACCTAGTAACAGTGGGGTGTGGGGGGGGGTGGGGGGGTGCATACTGTGCAAGGAAAGCCCACAAAACAAAGTCTAAATAAGCAAAAAACTCACCAACAGCTTACAAATATTTAAGACTTCCCGAATAACACAGCATATGGTAGTAAAGTTCCATTTGAACAAATTCTGGAAATAGATATATCTGTTAGTGCATAACAGGTGTTAGAATCAGGACGTAGATGCGGGAATGTTTGTAAGAGCTGAACTGGGTTCTATAGGATGTCTTCTGGCACAGCAGTTTTATTTCAAGAAATATTTTAATTTCAAAGGCATAATTTCAGAAATCAGAAAATTACAAGCATGAATATAGAGAGAGTGCACCAAAGGACATTGATAAAAATCTTCCCCAATACCCTAAAACCCACAAATCTGTTGCCAGGAGCTGGCAGTGAGAAGGACAGAAGGTATTGGTCAAAGGATACGAAGTTTCAATTATACATGAGAAGTAAGTCTTAGGGATTTACTGCACAGCATAGCCTATGGTTAACAATATTGTACTATGTATTTTAGAATTTGCTGAGAGGATTGATCTTATGTTAAGTGTTCTTATCACAAATAATAGTAATAATAAATAAGAGGGCAGGAGGAAACTTGGATTTGAGGGACAAGTTAACAGCATAGATTGTGGTGATGCTTTCACAGGTGTATACTTATCTTCAAACTCATCAAGTTGGTGTACATTAAATATGTACAGCTTTTTGTATGTCAACTGTAACTCAATGAAGTAGCTTTAAAATCAACAGAGAAAACACTTAGAAGTAATTGTGAGAACACAACTTCAAACCATGATCAGGGAAGTATTATTGTCTACCATATAAATGTTTGTTTGCAAAAGAAAAAATAATATATTAATAAAAACAGAATGATTTGGGGTGACTAAGGCCATAAATCTAAAAAATATGGGCAGGCATGGCCTGCTATCTTTTTTAAAAACAGAGATACATAGAACACAACAGAACACGAGGTTAAGAGCAAGGACTGTGGGGTCAGGCCAACCTACAGCTGCTTCTTTCACCTACGCTTTACTGATTATGTGGCCTTGAGTAATCAATTATACCATATCAATCCAGTTTTATTATTTTTAAAATGAAAATAAGAAAATTATCGCATTATGTTCTTGTTACAGTGAATAATGTGTATAAATTATTTAGAACAATGTCTGGCATGTAGAAAGACTCAATCTGAGTTTGAATTATTTTTCAGTTTTTCATCTTCAACCAGAAAATTAGAAAAATATAGCAATATTCATTTTAGATCAGACAATCCATCTCTATATTTTGCCTCTAAGTGTAGAATCAAAGGACATTTTATGGAAGAACGTGATAGTCACTCTCCATGCCCCAGTATCCTGGTATAGAACTTTATGGAATTGATCTAAGCCTGATTTTGATAAAAATAATCAAAAGATTATTACTGTCTTTCAAGGTCACAGTTTCTTTTTCCTCCTTTGTAAATAAATGTTTTCTTTAAAGTATGCATTTAAAAGTACTTGCTTTGGCTCTTCAGGATATTATACAGAAAAACTTTCCCAACCTAGCAAGGCTGGACAATATTCAACTCCAGGTAACACAGAGAACACCACAAAGATATTCCTCAAGAAGAGCAACCCCAAGGCACATAATCATCAGATTCACCAGGGTTGAAATGAAGGAGAAAATGCTAAGGGCAGCCAGAGAGAAAAGTCAGGTTACCCACAAAGGGAAGCCCATCAGACTCACAGCAGATCTCTCAGCAGATACCCTACAAGCCAGAAGAGTGTGGGGGCCAATATTCAACATCCTTAAAGAAAAGAACTTTCAACCCAGAATTTCATATCCAGCCAAACTAAGCTTTATAAGTGAAGGAAAAATAAAATATTTTGTGAACATGCAAGTACTCAGAGATTTCATCACCACCAAGCCTGCTTTACAAGAGCTTCTGAAAGAAGCACTACACATAGAAAGGAACAACCAGTATCAGCCTTTCCAAAAATATACCAAAAGGTAAAGAGCATCAACATAATAAAGAATCTACATCAACTAATGGGCAAAACAGCCAGCTAGCATCGAATGGCTGTATTAAACTCACATATATTATTATTAATCCTAAATTTAAATCAACTAAATGCCTCCATCAAAAGACACAGACAGGCAAATTGGATAGAAAGCTAAAACCCATCCGTATGCTGCATTCAGACCCATCTGACATGCAAGGTTACACAAAGACTCAAAACAAAGGGATAGGGGAAGATTTATCAACCAAATGGAGGGCAAAAAATAAAAATAAAAAGCAGGAGTTGCAATCCTCACCTCTGATAAAATAGACTTTAAAGCAACAAAGATCAAAAGAGGCAAAGAAGGACATTACATAATGGTAAAAGGATCAATGCAACAAGAAGAGCTAACTATCCTAAATATATATGCACCCAATACAGGAACACCCAGATACATAAGGCAAGTTCTTAATGACTTTAAAGAGACTTAGACTCCCACACAATAATAGTGGGAGACTTTAACATCACATTGTCAATGTTAGACAGATCAACGAGACAGAAAATTAACAAGGATATCCAGGACTTGAACTCAGACCCGGAACAAGTAAACTTAATAAACATTTATAGAACTCTCCACCCCAAATCCACAAAACGTACATTCTTATCAGTATCACGTCACACTTACTCTAAAAGTACTACATAATTGGAAGTAAATCATTCCTCAGTAATTGCATAGCATTTCACAGGTTTAAATGAAATATTGGTTGGCTGCTTGTTTGTTATTTTCCTCCCGTATTCCTTCCTGTCACCATTGTTAAGCACAATTATTGGCATAAAATAGGCTTTCAATACCCATTTTTAGACCATATTCTAGCCTGGGCAACAAAGCAAGACTCCCGTTCTCTCTCCCTCTTTCTCTTCCTCTTTATTTCTCTCTTTCATTCTTTTTTCTTTCTTTCTTTCTTTCCCTCTTTCTTTCTTTTTCTTTTTTTCTCTTTTTTCCAAAAAAAAAGAAATAGTAGATTCTCTTACAGTGTCTTAATTCCATAGAATAGTCAGAGAATTTCTCTTTGACTAAAGTGACCAATAATTTCTCATCCCCACGGTGTCACATTTGAAAATGACAGGTGACACATCAGCAATTACACTGGGACAACAGTTGTAAATCCAAGCTAAGCAGAATGTAACCAGGATGTATGGTTACTCTGTCTTTGAACGTAGTTTCAGTTTTGCTGAGATTAAAAAAAAAAAGGAAAAGAAATCAATAAAGTAGAAAATCAGGGACAAGAATAGTTTAAGTGGTAGAATAGCACATACAGTGAGATCTTTCTCTGCCTTAAGGATGAAAAATGGCTAATGTGGCCAGCGCAGACTGACTTAGACCAAAGGTCTACAAACTATGGCCCTTAGTTCAAATGCCACCTACGCAAAAAAAAAAAAAAAAAAAAAAAAAGTACTTGCTTTGGCATCACATATACTAAAATTAGAATGAAGCAGAGATTAGCACTGCTCCTACACAAAAATGACATGCAAATTGATGAAGCTTTCCATAGTTTTATAAAAAGAGTTCTAGATATGGATGGCAGTGATGATTGCACAACAATATGCACATACTTAATATCCCTGAGCTGTACACAGAAAACTTTTTAAAACATTATATTTTATGTGCATTTTACTATAATGCAAAATATTAGCAAAATGAACATTAAAACTGCTTTATTAAGAGGATTCCAAGCTCTTAAAGTACTGGTCTTTTGTCAACAATTTTACAGATTTATATGGTCGTAGAATGGCTAACTGTCTGTTCCACAGTTACTAAGCAAGGTAGAGGGAAATACAGCATTGAAATTCTGAATACTGCGATCTAAAGACATTGAAGAGAGCAAGCTGGGTTTTGTTTGTTTATTTATGTGACTACATAACAGCACAGAAGAGTGTAAGTAGAATCACCTGTTAATTTGCCACTGTTGTATTTTTTATACTCATAGACGTGCTAGACAAGAGATAGTAATCAAAGTGTAATTGTGTTTCAGGTTGATGCCTAAACAGCAATGTAAAACATTTTAAATGTTCTTATATTGTTTATTTTTCGGCACAGAATTGACTTGAAAGTGTTTCTACAGACAAAAATTACTGGTTTAAACAACTTGTAAGTAAGCATAAAACACAGAAACAAATCTCCACCAAGTGAGAGTTTACAAGTCCTATTGTAGTTTTCATTCATCCATAATTTGACCTTCCGTCAAGCAACAAGTATGGTGATACATGTTTTGGAAAAAAAAAATACTAAAATTGTTTTCCCTTTTTTTTGTTGTTGCAATCTTAAGATAACAGTCTCATATTTTCAATTTCAATTTGTCTTCTAGCTACATCTGTATTCTTAAACTTTGCATTCCTTTCTGTTGCAACGGATGAATTTTGCTCTTTTTTTTTTTTTTACCAACTTCCCATTGCTTTGCTTGCTTTTATAGCTCAAACTAGTTGAAAGAGTTATTTCAACTTTCTCACCTCCCGCTCTCTACTCAACACACTTCGATTTATTAGTGCTTTCACCTTGCTCAGCCCAGTGATCAATTCTCAATCTTTGTCTTACTCAACCTGCTGGCAGCATTTGAAACACTCGCTGCCCCATTGACGTGGTTTTAACACTATTATCTTAATTTTTCTGTTTCTTAACAAGCCTCTCATTCTCAGTCTTCTTTGCTGTCTCCTTTTCCTCTTTCTAGTCTCTATATGCCATGGTGCTCCACTCAGTTTAGGGTTCCATTTCCTTTTCTATCAATACATTCTTTATCACTCTCATCCAGTCTCCTCATGCAAATATCATCCCTGTGCCAATGAATACCAAATGCACATATCCAGCCCTGACACCCTGGACATATATCCAACAGCATACTTGTCATCTACATTGGGTGTCTACAAGCCATTTGCCCAAAGCCACAGTCTTAATAGCTCCCTCTAGATCCTGCTCCTTCCAAATGTCTCTATTTGATTTAGTTGCAAAGTCCAAAAACCCAGAAGTTATTCTTGAATAACTTTCCTACTCTCATGCAATAAATCTGTCAGCGAGCCTTGCCAACTATGTATAAAAACATTTCCGAAATCCAGTCATTCAACCCCCTGCCACCAGCCTTGTGTAAGCCATCATCAACCATTACTCAGAGGGTGCAATAATCTTCTCTCCAGTGTCCCTGCTTCCGTTTCTGCCCTTCTATGGCTCATTCTCTACAGAGAAGCCAGAGCTTTTACAAACAAAATCAGATTATACCACTGCTTTACTCAAAACCTTCCAGGATCTAGATATCACACTTAAAGTCAAACTGCTTGCAGCCCCCTGGTCTAACCCTAGCCATCCTCCAGATCTTACCTCCTGTTGTCTGCTCCTCCCATCTCTCATTGATCTAAGCCAAATCCTCCTTATTATTTATTTCCAAACATGCCAATGCATTTCCCACCTCAGGGCTACTTACTGGCTCATAGCAGATTTTTGATAAACATGTACTGAATGAATGATTGCAAGCTGGGCTGTTACTCTTCTCTGCTTTCACCTTCATTTCATTTTCCTTTGTACCACTTCATGTAGTCACTGTTGGGCCTTCTTCACATTACAGCCAGAAAAGAATACTGTCAGTATTACTTCAGGGTTAATCACTATGGCATATTCAGAGTATTTCTTTTTCAAATGACAGACCAAAAGGAAGGAGTGGTTGTCTTGATTTAAGACAGCCTGAGAGGCACGTCTTGAAAAGTTATCTCTATTTAAGATTCATTTAAAAAGCTTGCTGAGGTACAGCAGATCTAAACCTCAAGTTTCTGTTGAGGGATCTGCTGCCTTGATAGTTGAACTGATTAGAGCCGCTGCTAATAGTTTGCATTTGAACAAATATCATACTCATCTCCTTACTGGGGAAGATTTATCCTCTGATCAGCTCTCACCCTGGCCTTCCCTCCCCCAGTATATCTTCCTTAAGTTGAGGAAGGCTAAAAAAAATGTTAATGCAGATGCCAGTCTTGGTTTTCTCTGCCATCCTTCTTACAACCCTAGTCATCCTTCTCTAACAAAACCTTTTTCCCCAAAATATACAGGTTTAAAAATTTATCTCACAGATATTAACCAAATTCTTTTCTTTTTTCTGAGATGAAGTCTCACTCCGTCACCCAGGCTGGAGTGCAGTGGCACAATCTTGGCTCACTGCAACCTCTGCCTCCCAGGTTCAGGCAATTCTCCTGCCTCAGCCTCCTGAATAGCTGGGATTACAGGCGTGTGCCACTACGCCCAGCTAATTTTTATATTTTTACTAGAGACGAGGTTTCATCATGTCGGTCAGGCTGGTCTCAAACTCCTGACCTTGCGATCCACCCGCCTCAGCCTCCCAAAGTGCTGGGATTTAAGGTGTGAGCCACCGCGCCCAGCCTAACTGAATCCTACTTGATGTCAGGCATTGTGTTGTCCCTGATCATATAAAACATATAAGCTACAGTTTGACCTGTGTCTTTATTGCCATAATTCCTTTAAATTTCTTAATAAAAAATTACTATATAAATCTAAATATTTTACAACCCTTAACTTTTTCTAAGTGTTCCCTGAGGTTCCATCTGACTTCCTCCATCATTCTCTATAATCCTATCTTTTACTCACCTCTTACATTTTCACTGCACAGTATAAGATCTCAGTAATTTATATTGACTGGCTTCTCCTACGATGTTCCTTTGCCTACATTATTCAGTTTTGCATCCAGCAAAGTACTTTCCACCTCGAATTCAAAAGTCAATCCAAATTCTGATTAATCTAAGAAAACCAAGTATTCAGATACTAAAACCCTTCATTTAAAAAAAAAACCCAGTACATCTAATGCAAGCACCATATGTGCAGTCCTAGACAAGGCCAGGTGTCCTTAGAAGCTGACAATCTATTGGGTGGAGGCAAATAAATGGACTAGAAGTATAATGCCTATGACTGAGGAGAAATTATAAAATGTAAAAATTCCATTCAGCTGAGAGATCCAGAAGGGCTTTTTAAAGGTGGCATGTGTATTAAGTTGTAAAAAGTGAATAGAATTTTGATTGGCACAAATAACTGAGCATCCTAAACCAAGAGGCTAGTATGAGGAAAGACCCACAAGAGAGGAAAAATCCTAAACGATGATCCCTCTATCCTGTGGCAGCAAATGTCAGAAGCAACTGGGCTTTCTGAAATCTCATTCAGCTTATAGGCAAGATTATCTTCCAGACTGTATTTGATGTCTATTTGATGATAATAATGACATCTGAACAATAGAGTCACTCTTCTGGCTCAATATTTGAGTGGCATTGGCAATATCAAGACAGGATATCTCTTCCTTAAAGCAAATGACAGAGAAAAATTGCATTAACACAGATGGAAAGTGTTCTTCAAAATTGAAGCCGTGCATGACATGGGCAGGTGTTACCTGGGGCTGGAAAATGACAACAGGAGACAGACTGTGTCCCAGAGTCTCAAGCACAATAACAGAGATTGCTTATTTGGGTGGAAGGAGAAAGCCAACTCTTGACAGCAAGAAACAGCTATAAACACTGAAACAAAGATGTAGTCAGGTGTTCTTATCATTCTCTTCATAATGCTTTTCAACCTAGTACATACAGAAAACACTAAGGGAGACTCGGGATGTGAAACACTCTCAGTGCTAAGCAAGGTGGGAAAGAAGCAAAGTGAGTGTTAGCTTTCCCCCATTTTCTCTATGAGAGCCCTCCTGTCCTGGAACTCCTTCCTCAGTCTCCTTGCTGCCACTTTTAAACATATCCTCCTCCAGTTATATTTCTAGTTGCAAACAGAAATGGAAGTACAGTCAGCCCTCTATATCCATGGGTTCAACCAACCACAGGCAGAAAATGTTTTTTAAAATAAAAAATAACAATACAATAAAAAATAATACGGACTTTAAAATACAGTATAAGTTTATTTACATAGCATTACATACATTGTATTAAGTAACATCAGTAAGGTAGGGATGATTGAAATTACACAGGAGAATTGCATAGGCTGTATGAAAATGCTATGCCGTTTTTTGTAAGGGATTTGAGCATCTGCAGATTTTGGTATCCACAAGGGTCCTGTACCAATTCCCTGCTGATACAAAAGAACAGCTGTAGTCATTTTGAGCTCAGTGTCTTCCCACGGAGCACGCACAACAGTAGCAAGTTAACCCTACCTATGTCTAATCTTGGCCCTGCAAATTACACGTAGCAATTATTTAACTAAAAAGGTAAAAAAAAAAAAAAAAAGACACAGGGAAAAGTAGCTGCATGTTTTTATTGGAGGCTGTGGAAGGGTCCATAGTATTTCTAAGGCAGTTGAGTACTGGGATGTGAGTCACGGCTCCATGAGACAAACTCCTTACAACAGTCATAATTTCTTCCATTTAGTGTATGTGGTCATACACTAAAGCATGGTTCTTTTAGTGGGAAATGTTCCATTCAGGACCATTATATTCAGGATGTACTACCTAATAAAGTGGATGGGTGACGTGGCATTGACTCTAGGGCAAAGGTTCTCAGCCTGGTCTGGGGTGGGGTGGGGTCTAGAAATGAACTTCAGAACAACTGTGAACCTCCTGAAATTGTACATAAGTTATGGGCATGAGATTTTTCTGGTAGGAACCTCTATTGTTACTTTTTTTCTTTTTAAATATTTTCAAAAGGATATATAACCTCCAGAATTATAAAGATTACTGCTCCAGAGAAAGCGTATTAGTTTGTTAAGGATGTCATAACAAAGTACCACAAACTGGGTAGGTTAACCAACACAAATCTATTGTTTCACAGTTTTGGAAGCTAGAAGTCTAAAATAAAGATGTTGACGAGTTGGTTCCCTCTGAGGACTATGAGGGCAGGATCTGTTCCAGGCCTGCCTACTTGGCTTATAGATGGCTAATAGATGACTGCCTTCATGTTCTCATGGCATTCCCTCCACATGTGCCTCTATGTACACAGGAAAATAGACATATTGGATTATGGGTCCACCTACCTCTATATGCCCACATCTTAACTGATTACATCCACAATAACCCTATTTCCAAATCAGATCATGTTCTAGTGTCCTAGAGGTTAAAACTTCAACATACGAATGACAAGGTTTGAAGGGTATGGGGTGACACAAATCAGCCTGCAGCAGGAAGCACAGGAGTGAGTGTAAGATACCTGTTCTCCCATCCTAGGCACACACCCACCCCTACCCACCCGCGGAAAGGCAGCATGTACACAGGACTAGCAGACTAGCATAGCTTCTATAACCTGATATGAATATCTTTATATAAACATTAGTCCTAATAGGGTAAATGATTTAATACATGTAAAACTCATAGAAAAATGTCCTCCTGGTACATGTATAGGTTAGAAAAAATTTTTTTTAATTTCTATTTATTTACTTATTTTTGAGACCAGGTTATGAGACCAGCTAATTTTTGTATTTTTGATAGAGATGGGGAGTCACCATGTTGCCCACGCTGGTCTTGAATTCTTGGGATCAAAGGATCCACCCGCCCTGGCCTCCCAAAGTGCTGGGATTACACATGTGAGTCACCACGCCTGGCCTAGATAAATATTTATCAACATTTATACAGATTAACTGGTGACCTCCTGTTTCACTATCAACTCCCTTTCACTCACATCTGAACCAGATATGTTCGGAGTTTCCCTGTGCTTTTATCTAACTCACAACTATGTGTTGCAGCCTTCTCAGGAGTTGGAAGCATCTAGCATCCTATATATATATATCATGTTCCTAAAAATTCAATAGGCACATTTTACCCAGGCATAACCTTCTTATAGTCACAGTGTTATAAGTTCATGACACAAACCTGAACTGCTAAAGAAGAGGTCGACAGAAAGCTATAAATCCCTTTTTATGGGAGAGCTTTCTCTGCCATGTCCAATGCCAAGTACATATCTTGATACTTAAGCAAGCAAATGCTACTTTTCTTTGTTCTTTGTACCTGACTCAGCAAGAGGTAAAATTACAAAAATCCTTTTCACTACTCCTTCAAAGGACTTGTCACATCTAAATACAGTTCACATTCTTTTTGTTTCTAGATGTCCTTGTAACCTTCTGTGGCTGTTATTATACAGCATTTGTATTCTTTCCTTGAAAATGTATTTATCAGTTTCAGCTTGTTGTTCTAGCTCAGGGGTGAACTATCCATGATAAAATAGTTTTTTGCTTTCTAAGAAAAATTATATTTTTATCTAAATTTTTATAACTTTACATTTTTCTAGATGTATGATTACATCAGAAACTTTATATTAGTTCCATTAAATAACAAGCTTATCCATTGAATTTCATTCAACAATTATTTAATTTTCAACACATCCTGAGAAATGTGCTTGTCACCAAAGATACAAAAAAAAATAAAGCAAGACGGTAGTTTCAGGGGCTAAGAGCTATTGGTTATCATTGTGCCACACATTTTATGAAGATTTGTGCTTGCTATATGACTTAATATCAGCATATAAGAAAATATAATGTAAAGGACAAAGGAGACTTATAAAGACTACACATCTGGCAAAATGGTAAATTCTAACTGCCCAACTACAGCCCTTTGTGTTTTATTACATTACCTTGCCTTATTTATTTCATAAATTTTATTAAGAATCTACTATTAATGTCCAGGCAGAGCGCTAAGCACTGCAAATAAAATTGTAGTTAAAACATAGCCTGTAATCCCAGCACTTTGGGAGGCCAAAGTGGAGAAATCACGAGGTCAGCAGATGGAGACCACCTTAGCCAACGTGGTAAAACCCCATCTCTGCTAAAAATACAAAAAATATTGGCTGGGCCTGGTGGTGCTGCCTGTAATCCCAGCTACTTGAGAGGCTGAGGCAGGAGAATCCCTTGAACCACGGAGTCAGAGTTTGCAGTGACCCGAGATCACACCACTGCACTCCAGCCTGGCAACAGAGTGAGACTCTGTCTCAAAAAAAAAGAAAAAGGAAAAAATAAAAATAAAAAACAGCTATAATCACTACCCGCATAAAGCTTAGAATCTAATGAAGGAGGTATAATAAACAAATAATTAGTCCAATTCATTTACATTTTGATTTTAAGATACACACTAGAAAAGATAGAAATGCATGCTTCTGTAGAGAGAGGCTTTAGTATTCAATTGCCTTAAGTCCTAAGAGAAGTCAGAGAAAGGTTCTCAGTAGAGGTGACATGGAACTAAATCTGACTACATTGACTCACAATTCAATGAAGGATAGATGGTCTTTTCAACAAATAGTGCTAGAGCAACGACACATTCGTAGGCAGTAAGATAACCCTTACAGCTAACACAAAATTAACTCTGAACAAACCACAAACTTAAAAGTAAAACATAAAACTATAAAACTTTTGGAAAAATCATAGAAGAAAATCTTCAGACTATAAGCTTAGGTGAAGAGTTTTAGACTTAACATAGAAGCATGATCCATAAAAGGAAAAATTGATAAACTGGACTTTATCAAAGTTAAAATTTTTTGTGCAGCATGAGACCTTGTTAAGAAGATGAAAACAAAGACTACAGCATGAGAGACTCAAACCGCATATTCAGTAAGCTATCTAGAATATATAAAGGGCTTTCAAAATCACCAGGACAAAATCAAACAATCTAATTAGAGCATGAGCAAAAGACATGAAGAAATATCTTAAAGAAAACAAACAAATAGCAAATAAGCATATGAAAGGATATGCAGGATCACTAGCCATTAAGAAAATGGAAATTAAAATCAGAAGATATTATTACACACCTAATGGAATGGGTATAATAAAAATTTGTGACAAGACCAGATGCTGGTGAAGATGCAGAGAAACTAGATCACTCATACCTTGCTGGTACAAATGAAGAATAGCACAGTCACTCTGGAAAACAGTTTAGATGGTAGTTTAAATATCTAACATGAAACTACCATGCCAACAAGCAGCTGAACTTCTGGGCATTTATCACAGAGAAATAAAGATTTCTGTTTACACTGTAACATTATATGAATGCTTATAGCAGGTTAATGAGTGATAGTTCACAAATAGAAACATCTATATGTCCTTCAGTGGGTGAATGGCTAATCAAACAGTGGTGCATCCACAATAGAAACATCAAACAACTGAGGCGCTAACAACTCAGATGAATCTCCAGAGAATTAAGCTAACTGAAAAAAAAAAAGCCATTCCCTATAGATTACATATTCCTCGATTCCATTTATATAACATTCTTGAGATGACCATTTATAGAAACGGAGAACAAAGTAGTGCTTGCCAGAGGTTAGTAGGGAGTGCAATTGCTGAAGGGCAACATTAGAGATCTTTGTGGTGATGAAATATTCTGCATTTTTTCTTCCAACTTCTTTTTATTTATTTATTTATTTTTAATTTTTTTCCTTGAGGTCAAAGACTGAGTTTTCTACTTTTTTTTTTTTTTAATTATACTTTAAGTTCTGGGATACATGTGCAGAATGTGCAGGATTGTCACATAGGTAAACACATGCCATGGTGGTTTGCTGCACCCATCAACCCATCATGTACATTAGGTATTACTCCGAATGCTTTCCCTCCCATTGCCCTCCACTCCCTGACAGGTCCTGGTGTGTGATGTTCTTCTCCCTGTGTCCATGTGATCTCATTGTTCAACTCACACTTGTGAGTGAGAACACACAGTGTTTGGTTTCATCATTTTCTAACTTCTTTTACTTAACTGTTCTTAGTTTGTTAAAATTGACATGTATTAACGGTAAACATCAGGTACATAACAGTGTTTTGACACATATCACTTATAGCAATCAGACCAGGGTTCTTGTTATAATAGTAAACTATACTTTGCAAGATGTACCATTAGGAAACCAGATAAGAAAAACATGGGATCTATCTGTATCACTTCTTATAATTGCATGTGAAATAAAAATTAAACTTTTTATTTTATCTCAAAAAAAGGAAAAAGGCAGGGTGTAGAAACAAATTATTCCAAACAAGGAAATGGCTTATGAAAAGATTCTGGCAGGAGCAAATATTGCATGCCTGATGAACCACAGAAGGCCAGTTAGGCTACAATGCTGAGAGCAGGGAGTGTGTATGTAGATCAAAGGGGCAGAAATGGAGACAGATTTGCAGGGGACAAGGTGCAAGATGAATGTGGAGATGTAGGTATACTGTGCAGAGCCATGTGGATCACCTTTAAGACTATGGTCTTGATCTAAAAGCATGAGGAGTTGTTGCAATGTGGTAAACAGAAAAGTGGCTTGATTAGAATTGCATCAGAAAAAATCACCAACTACAGCTACAATGGGCAAAAGTATATAACTCCCCAATATGCTGCCCACAGTTCAATTATGCTGCTCTAGTTAAACAGGTTCATTCCCTAATAGAGAAACTGCCTAGAGAATCAGATTATTGATTAATCAGTTGCCTTGAGCTAAATTCTCCGCTGATGTGTCTAGGGGAAAATTCCCATAGAGTTAAAAAGAATAAAACATCTGTAAACTGGTTTGATGTGTCGACTATTTTAATTCATCAGTCAGGTATGCATGATCAAAAGCAGCCTGGGCATTCTCTGTGACCTCTACTAAAGTAAAAAGTCTTATTTCAGCTTCTAAAATAAATCATTTTATAGAGACATTACAAATATTGATAGTAACAGGTTTCTCTGTAGTGTTTGCTGGAGATTTAATGCATTCAGACACAGTAAAAGGGTTGTTCATGAAAACTAATAGAACATGAAAAATAATACTATGCCACAATTTATTTTGTCCCAATAGGTCACCTTTTTTTCTGAAACCAAAATATTACTGCCATTAAAGCATAGTTTTATGTACTTTTATATTGCCCTATATTTTACCTAAGGATGCAATTCATGTCAATGATTTTAAAGTATGGTTTGTCTACAGTAAACAAACAATTATTTTTTATTTTCCATCTTTATTTTTAAAAAGTCAAGCTACAGGTTTTTTCTCACTGGTTTGTATAAATTACTTCTTATTTTACCATCATAAAGACAATGCCTACATGGACAACTACCAGTTCCTCATATTAAATAATACTTTGTTGAACGTCACGTATTTTCACTTACATTACTTCATTTAGTCATTACAATCATGCAATGAAGTATACAGAGCAAACTATTAGTTTATTGAAGATTATAAGAGCTATCAAGACAAGCATTACAGTCAGGATCTACACTTGCAGCTCCTCCGAATATTTAGCCACTAGCCATATTTGACCATAGAGCTCTTGAAATGCACTAGTCCAAATTGAAATATATTGTAAATATAAATTACACTCTGAATTTTGAAGATCATAAAATATCTTACTAATATTTTAAAATAGTGATTACATGTTGAAATGATAATTTGGGCTTATTAGGTTACATTATATAGATTGTTAAAATTAATCTCACTTTTTTTTTCTTTAAATGTAAAATTACACATGTGGCTCACATTTTATTGCTGCCCCAAATCTTGTTAGCTGTAATTCCTACCTTTGCTTGAAATCCGTGCTCTTTCCATCCCCACTGCCAACATCGCTATCCAGGACACTCAACTTTCTCTTGGAGGATGATCACATTCTTCTCAAGTCAGCTTTTCCTGCCACTGCCCATCTGCATTCTGCCTTTTACTACAGTCAGAATAGTTTTTAAAATTGTTAAATGGCTGAGGCACCTAGGACCTGGAGACCAGACTAGGCAGCAAAGTGAGATCCCCCCTCTACAAAATAATTTTTAAAAATATCCCGGCATGGTGGTACATGGCTGTAGTCCCAGTCACTTGGGAGGCTGAGGTGGGAGGATCGCTTGAGCCCAGGAGGTCAAGGCTGCAGTGAGCCGTAATCATATTAATGTACTCCAGCCTGGGTGACAGAGTGACACCCTGTCTCAAAAACAAAAAAAAACTTGTAATCTGTTTATACCACTTCCTAAGGTGACTTTTTCCAGGGGACTCTCAATGCCTTTAGGGTTAAACGCAACATTATGACCATGATCTATGATTCAGTTTCAGCTACATTCAGCCTCATCTCTCCCATTTCCAACATGCTGATAGTCTCTTCTTAATGAGTCTACACTTCAGGCTCCCTTCTACCTCAGGCTCTTGGTATATTTAGTTTACTTTGAAACTCTTCTGTCATCTTGGTCTACTGACCTCTATTCATTCTTTAGACTTCAGCTTTAATATCACTTCCTCATGATTCCCCACAGCAGGATGCACCCCTATTATAGAATCTTATACTCATCGTCACACTCATTGTTTAATAGCCATCTTCCCAACAGACTGTAAACTCCATTAAAGCAGGAGTTAACCTCATCCACCACTGTGTTTCCAGCACATGGCTAGAACTATGCTGACAAAATAGGGACTTTTTACTAAGAATCTGATGACTGACTGGCAAGCCATTACATTGTGGCCAATATTCAGAGTAAAAAAGTTTTCACCACACACACAAAAATGATAAGTATGAATGGATTTGTTAATTAATTTGTTTTAATCATTTCATAATGATTCCAAATATATCAAAACACCACATTGTAGCCCATAAGGATATATAATTATTATTTGTCAATTAAAATTGTTTTTAAAACTATGATTAATCTGAAATAAAAAATCAGAGGGAAAAAAGCCAAACATCACAAATAGTTTATCAATCATGTTATGAAATTTATATTTTGATCAGATGCAAGAACTGGGTGATATAAAACCTATTAGTACAAATTGAAAAGTTTTAGGTCTCTTTTATTTATTTTTTTCACTCTCAGCTCTGGCAAAAAAAAAAAAAAGAAAAGAAAATAGATAATTTAATATTTAAAGATTAAGTAGTCTATCCTTGCAGTTTTGGAGCAAAAGGACAAACTCATAAATGAAAAGGCTCTTTTAATAAAGAAATGTGCTTAATTCACAAATGTATGTGAATTTTTTATTCTAACAAAATAGTTAACTGAATTTAGTAAATAATTGACATCTGAAAACAGGAGAGGGATGTTTTAAAAATATATATATATATACAGGGTCTGGCTCTATTGCCCAGGCTGGAGTGCAGTGGCGTGATCTCTGCTCACTGCAACCTCTACCTCCCAGGCTTAAGCCATCCTTTCACCACAGGCTTTTGAGTAGCTGAGACCACAGGCTTGTGCCACCACTCTGGGCAAATTTTTGTATTTATAGTAGAGATGGGGTTTTGCCATGCCGCCCAAGTTTGTCTTGAACTCCTGGACTCAAATGACCTACCTGCCTCAGCCTCCCAAAGTAATGGGATTACAGATGTGAGCGACCCCACACCCAGCCAAAGAGGCCTTTTTAGTTGACTTTCTGTCACTCCAATTCTTTCACTACTAGGACTCTATCCCAGCATCATGTAACATAAGTTCTTCAATGTCCTTTATTTTAAAACAAACTTTTGTTGAGCCCTGCTTTCTATGCCAAGTCTTATTCTAGCTGCCACTCTTCATTTGCCAACACCTTTAATACTTAAAGTGTACAGGGATTGTGGGGTGCAGAGCCTCTCTGCTGTCTGCTCTAAGACCCTCCAACTCAACTCAGCGCATAGCTTTCATTCTACATCCAGGACTGTTCACACCCTACCTGAAAGTCACCAGTGACTTTACCCTTGGCCAATTTGCTCCCCTTACTCACTGCAGAATTTGATTTATTCATCAAACAAGTATCTACACTTTTTTGCGCGTTTTGCTGATTTAAAAACGGTGCATAATTTTTTGAGAAGCTTAGGTAAATACTGTGAAGTATGAACACGTGGAATGGTGGTTCATAATCTCATCACCTCATACCAATGCAAACTTTTGTTATCATTCTTCTTAGTCTTCTGTGATTCTTTAAAACCTTTTCTTAAATGTAAAAACATCTTACTAAATATAGGAATATACATTTTTCTTTTTTTTTT
>NW_016107696.1:2075018-2090102 GCF_001604975.1 Cebus imitator
TTTTAGTAGAGACGGGGTTTCACCATGTTGACCAGGATGGTCTCGATCTCTTGACCTCATGATCCACCCGCCTCGGCCTCCCAAAGTGCTGGGATTACAGGCGTGAGCCACCGCGCCCGGCAGGAATATACATTTTTCTTGAGTCGTTAAGACCATTTTAAAACATATTTTCATGTTATGTATGATATTTCTCAACTATTTCCCATTATTGGACATTTATATTATTTTTAAATTTTTAATATGATAAATTAAGCTGTTGTACACATTTTAGGCATATTTGTGTTATTTCAAATTAATAACATGGAGTCATTTCTTTGAAGTGGAATTAATAGATGAAACAGAATAATTTTTTTCTCTTTATATAAGGTATTAACTTCACCAATATACATCCATTGGCAATGTATGAATGGGTCCATTTCTCTACATACTTATCAGCATTAAAAAGTATGTATTTTTGAATTACTGATTTTGAAACCAAGATATTTATCTTAATTAACATAATACTAAATATTGTTAAGATATTAATATTAACCATTGTTTTTCCTTGTTTTAAATTGGCAGTTCCTATCCTTTGTGTAATTATTTATGAGTACCTCCATATTTTTCTTATTAATTTGTACAAGCTATTTATAGTTTAGACTAATCATTTTTTGTTGTATTTACTGCAGTTATTCTGCCTCCCTTTTCATCACTTTTGACATTTAGACCTCTTTTGTGTTCACCTCTGAAACCTGTCACATGTTCATCCATTTAAAAAAATTTTTTTTCGCCGGGCGTGGTGGCTCATGCCTGTAATCCCAGCACTTTGGGAGGCCGAGGCGGGCAGATCACGAGGTCAAGAGATCGAGACCATCCTGGCCAACATGGCAAAACCCCGTCTCTACTAACAATAAAAAAATTAGCCGCGCATGGTGGCACGCACCTGTGGTCCCAGCTACTCGGGAGGCTGAGGCGGAAGAATCGCTTGAACCCGGGAGGCAGAGGTTGCAGTGAGCTGAGATCGTGCCATTGTACTCCAGCCTGGCGACAGAGCAAGACTCCGTCTCAAAAAAAAATTTTTTTTTTTTATTAACTTAGTTCAGGCCATCACCATCATTACCTTTCTGCTGAATTAATAATAGTCTCTGAACTGGCATTCCTATCTCAGATTATTCAGATCTGTCAATCCATTACTCACATTGTTTCCAGTTTTCTTAAAGTTCAATTTTGAACATGCTGAAAACATGCTTAAATAATTCAAACTTTTCATTTAAGTATTTACACTTCTTCAGAGTTCGACCCCTAAATATACTGTTTCAACCATCAGAAGCACGTGCCTGAAACTCTAGCCCCTTCCATCTATTTAGACTGTGCTAGGTGTTGGGCACATAATTTTTTTCAAAAGTTCTATATGATCTTCAAAAACTAGTTTATAATCCATGTTATCTACTAAGGCTTCAAAGATTCTCCATCTCTATAATTTCATAGTACTTCATATATCCCTCATATTTGGTATTATTTTGCTTATGTGATAGAAATTTATGTAAATATATATATACATACACACATTGTGCATATATGTATGTGTATATATATACATTATATATACATAAATATATATAAGTTATATAAATATATGTAAATTTACATATATATACAATATATATATATATTGCTCTCTATCCTTAGCATACTATATTCTGATGTTTGTAGAGATTTTTTTTGTATCAGCCCGTAATAGTTGTTTACTAAATGTTTATCAATTGAAGTGAAGTGAAATAACTAAAGCAATTGGGGTTATTAATTCTGAAGAAGAGATTCTAATGGGTTATCCAATAGTCCTAAATAAATGAAAGAATTTTAAGCAGATGGCAATGAACAGCTGCTTTCTGTTTTCACTAAGGACCAAACGAGAAGTAATTGAATGAAATCATAGAGATGAGAAATTTAAATCAAATACATTAAAAGCTTTGTTATCCAGAACTTTGCCAACTAGGATATTCTAGAAGCCAATACTTCTGTTCTCTTACAATAGAAATATTCGGCCTAAATGAAGGCAAACTAGAATTGAATTACATAAGTAAAATGGAGGTAGCATACTGTTGCCGAGCTATCTTGCTTACTCACACTAATTTGGAGTAACAAATTCATTTCAAACCCTGGCTCATACCATATTTTCTTTGTGATTTAGATAAAATAATTGGCACCTTTTAGTTTCTTATCTGCTTTTTATAAGACCTAATAAAGAACCTAACAAAACCTGGCATCACCTGAACAAATCAGAATTGTTTATGAATATTTCAGTCTTTAAGTGAATCATTAAGTTTTTGCTATTTACCAATATCTAATTAAACCTTGTAAACAGGTAAAAAATGAATTAGGTTTGTACAAGGTACCTTATTCCTTTGCAAACAGGTATAAGGTAAGAGATTAGTACACATTAAGATCTTTAATGAAAAGATGTCTTTTATTTTCATTTTTTTTTTGTTTAACAAATATTTATTGCATGTTAACTATGTGCCCTGTGACAACTGCTAGAGGAAGACACTGTCCCTTGCCTCATTGCATTATATTTTAGTGTAATTGCACCTCCTAACATAAAGACCCGAATATCATTGGAAAGTACACAGCTATTGAGTAACACACAAAGTAAAATGTTATTATATCAGTATTTTCCAAAGGGCTTTCTGCAGAAAAGTACTTCTGTGGAATGTGAATAGATACTATTTGGGGAAAAAAGTAGTTCTATGGTCAAACAGCACTGCCGGAAAACTCCAAAATAAACAAAATTAAAGATCACTTTACAGTAGCCGATCTTTCAGAGCCTTTGTTCTTGTATTTTACAAACCTTTATTCAATACTTAGTGTACAATATGTATTATTCAAAAGACTCTAATGCCAACTCATTTAGGTCCTCATAACAGTCTCAAGCGTAGAAATTTTTTCTCCCTGTATTTTACAAATGAGGAAATTAAGACTCAGAGATTAAGTAATTTGCCAATTTCACACAAATCTAAAATCTGTTTTCTTAAAAGTTATTCTATACTGCCTCCTCACCCTCTGAAGTGCATTTGACTATGAAATACATCCACTACATACACAGACACACACACACACACACACACACACACACACACACACACACCCCGTTTTTATCTAGCAAAACAATTTTGCGGTAATACTGGTGTAAAACATACTTTAGCAATGCTCTATATCTGTTAGATGATTGCTTTAGCTCCCCGTCAAGTGGCTTTCGGTTTCCTCTTTATGATTTTGTGGTAAAAATTCTTCCAGTGAGGGTCAAGGTCAAAGAAGAGCTATATATCCTAGGCTAAGAATAGAATTTTACTGTCATCAATACTGTTGAAAAGTGTTCTCAGGGACTTGTGTCTGAATTATATAAGAAAGGGATGACAAACAAGAACGGCAAGGAAAGAGATATCTTCCAATTCAGTCAAGCAGCTTCACTCAGTATGGCTCAGTCCGTTGTAATTTTAAGAGAGCATAAACAAGAAGGCAGCCCAGAGGTGGGAGTTGAGACTGGTAAAAGTGAAACATCATCGAATGTCATCGTGGCTAATATCTCTGTGGCAGGCAGAACAATGGCTCCCCAAAGACGTCCACATCCTAACCCCTGGAACCTGTGACTATGCTGCCTTATGGGGCAAAGGGGATTTTGCCATTCTGACTAAGTTTAAAAAGTTGAAACTGTCCTTAACTATCCAAGTGGGCCTATTGTAGTTGCAGGGGTCCTGAGCTGTGTAAGAGGAAGGCTCACTAGAGGGAGGCGGTATTATGAAGAATGGTCAAAGACGTGCCATGTGGCTGGCTTTAAAGATGGAGGAAGGGAATCATGAACCAAGAAATGCAGGGGATCTCTAGAAGCTGAAAAGCCAAGGAAATTGATTCTTTTCTGCAGTCTTCGGAAAACACGATAGCCCTGCTCAAAAATTTATTTTAGCCCAGTAAAACCTGTGTTTGACTTTCAGTTACAGAACTAAAAGACAATAGCTTCATAGTTTGTAATCATATAATTTTTGAGATAAAATTTGTGTTAAAACACTGAATTTGGGGTAATTTGTTAAACCAGCAAGAGAAAACTAACACAATTCCCTAAAGGAGCTCAGGCCACAGGAGAAAAATAATAGTTGATCCAATTTGGTGACATTTCTACAGGCAAACAAATTGAACAATGGAAAGTTCCAGGGGGCAGGAATTCTACTTGATATCAGGTAGAATGGACCAGAATAAAAGGTGAGTTACAATCCCCTGAAATATATTTCTCAGCCACAAAGATATTTCAAGTGCTCACTTGGTGGGCAAATTAGTTTTAGTAAATAGGATAACAGGAAAATGTAACAAAACCAAGGACTTCATAACACATAATAAATCACATCAAAGGAGAAAACATGGATTTGAAGACCACTAGAAAACTTTTCTGTATCCCTACCTGAAACTCTGTTACAGAATTTGACAAATATCAGACTCTTGTATAACGCGTTTGAAGTTAATTAATCCACTCAGAAATACCCAACATTGCACCATTCGTTCCTCCATAGTAATTTCATATTCTTCCTAAAATACTCTCAGAATCCCTTAAAATTCTTCTTAGGGATATCCCTTGAAATCACTATCACAACAGGATGATTTTTTAAGATTTATGATGTGTTAAAAAAAAATTAGCCTCATTCTGTAGTGAGTTGACTTTAAAAGTGTTTCTTAAACACCTGATCAAATGCTGTTTGTTCCTTACGAAACACTGATGGTCTCAGGTTCCTGATCCAGGTGTACCTTTCTTTTTCATCTTGTTAGGAATCAGAACAGTTCTAAAAATTGACTGGGAAACTAGGGACTATTTCCAGACTTGTCACTGATGGCGTAAGCTTGATAACTACTTTATCTATTCAAGATCTTTATTTTCATTTTAGCATAATTATTTTCATTTGCTATTAGGAACTCAAAGGGCTGCTCTGCCTATGGAGTAGCCATTCTTTTATGCCTTTACTTTCTTAATAAACTTGCTTTCACTCTACTGTGAAAAAAAAGAAAAAAAAAAAGCAGCAGCACTCAAAGCTTTTTGCATATTCAGCAGCAGGCACTCTGTGAAATAGAGAAATGCATGATTTCAATACAGTTTCTTCAATTACCGCTTCTTAACACTGTAACCCTGTGGGTTGTATATTAAAGCAGTTTCCAGTGTGTTTGTCCTTATGAAACAGAAATTCAGAGCAAAGGTTCAGGATAAGGTTTGAAGTGACGGTTAAGGTTTATTTATCCTATAAATATGTATATGCCTGTAAAATCCATGTTCTTATATGTAATTACAGGCAAGGAATAAAGACTGAATCTCTTTGGCAAGTAGAATGTATTGACCACAATAATAAACACTGAGCAAGATAATAACATATTAAATTATAAATTGCAGTAGTAAAGTTAGGAAAAGTGAAGTAAATCTTGAGAGAAAGCAAGATAAACAACAGGTTGCTTCAGCATTACTTTGCCTCAGTTAAATGTATACAAGAAGTTTCCTCCTTTTCGTTCCCAAAAGACATCTCTCTATCTATAATAATATTATAAGCACCCTTTCTAAATAAGCTTCTAATTTCAAATTGGATCTGAAAACATGATGTTTTTCTTTTACCTCAAGGAAACTTAATTTTATTATCTTTGATATGTGTCCTTTTCTATAAGATTTTTCTAGAATACAATATGATTTTGTACCATAAAATTCCTCTAAAATGTATGCCAGGTATTCCACAGTGAATAAAAAATTATAAAGAAACATAAAAAGTAGAAAAATTGTTCATGTTTTTGAGTCAATGAGACCTATACCGGTAATCTGGGCAGTGGAAGAGTTGGTAAGGAAAATAAAGGTTGAATAAAATCAGTTCCCCTAATTCTCTTAATTTCTAATGCTAATGGGCATAGACCATCTAAACATTTAACATATGCATACCTTTGTTGTACACTGTCCTGTCTTGTTAAAAACTGTTGTTCATTAAACCCATGCTCAATTTCAAGTTTCGTAAGGTCAGCCCATGTCTTATTAGTTTTTATTTCACCCATACCAAGAAAATGTGGCATGCTTCCACAGCACAAACTATCATGAAACTTGAGCCCAAAGGCTGTGGCCAATTATGTGACATCTCACATATTTTGGACTTTACACGTTGTTAGTGTTCAATGTTTAAATACCGAAGTGACTAAAATGCTTTCAAAGCTTCAGCCTCAAAGACGTCTAATGCAAAATTATGGACAGAGTGTGGCAGGTGCATTCATTGTCTACTCAGTATCTACTTTCCCTTCATTCTAATTTGTGGTAACTCCCCGGCCCCCCACCATTTTCCAGGTTGGCATTGTGTCCAAGTAAAATGCTACATTTCCCATTCTTGCTTTCAACTATGGGAGCCATGTGATCCTGGCCAATGAGATAGGAACAACATTCTGCTTGGGGTTTCTAGATGTGTTTGTTTTTATTACAAAGGAACCCATGTTTTTTCCTACTAATCACTTCCTTTTTCTACCCACTGGAAATGCTGACCTGAGGCTAATAGTAGAGCTGCCATATTTCAACAATGAGTCAAGCCTGGATTCTGAGAGCTGTGATAAGGATCACCAAGCACAAAGACTAGAGACTGGGATATTAATGACAGGGAAGCTGCTGACTCTGCCTTGCACTGCCTCCCCAATTTCCATTGTGTTCGGAAATTAATTGCTATTTGGTTAGACCACCAATTAGGCTATTTATTCCAGGCAGCCAAAATCAGTCTTCAATGTCACATATTCGGCCACAGCCTTTGGGCTCAAGTTTCGTGATAGATTGTGTCCTAGAAGTATGCAACATTTTCCTAGCTGAAATCAGAAGTGTGTATTCTCAAATGCAGCCAGATGCAGTTAATTTAGTCCAATGTTCAATAGAGTCTGCAATTTTCATACTTTCCTGCTCCTCTCCCTTCCCAAAGCAAACAGTAAAATTGGCTGCTTAATATTTTCAAATTCAGCCGGAAGTGCTGACATCATGTGTACACTTCCTCAGCGTGGTGATATGAGACACCAGAGACCTATCTGTGCCCTTTAGTCTGGGTGAAAGCTACCACTGTCAATTCCATAATGTAGTCTATGGCCTTCCTCAGTCTGGAATCACCCCATTTTTGAACATCCATCAATATTCACCACAGGAGTGAACGTCACACATAGTAATCCAAACATAGTAAAAATAATAAGTTCAGAAGCTTGATATGATATCAGTATAATGGTTTGGATCTCTGCTGTCCATGTACCAGCTGTGTGAACTTGGGCAAGTCCATGATCTCTCTGTAACTAGCATCTGTCCTCACAGGGTTGTTTTGAGGTTTACATTACGTCTAGAATGTCCCTTAGAGGTCGGGTTTGAAACCTTAAGTAGTACACAATTGTTTGAGTTTTAGTGAAAGAAAAACAAAAAACAAAAAAAAAACCTTGATATAAAAAACACATTACTTTATGGTCATGATAATACATTTGCAAGTTTACGTTCTCATTCACTTACTACCTGCAGTCATTCAAAAAGCATCTATTGAATGTCTGTGATGCTCCAGGAGTGACAATGAGTCATCCTAAAAGTAGATTATTCTGTCTGGAGGCACAGAGAAAAAGGACATTTTGAACCTGGTCAAATTTTTGAAATTTAGTTTTCATCAAAGAGATCTGGAAACTTCAGCAAAATTCTCCATAGAGAATGGCAAACCACTAAAACAAATTGGAAACAACTAAAACACTAAATAATTTGACCTGGGTTTAATTACAGGAAGACAGGTTCAGAAATGTGTTTGCAAATAGCAGGCAGAAAAAGAAACTCCATTTTAGCCTGTCTGCAGAGAAGACTGAACAGAAAGACGGATAGCTGGCTTGGAGCATTGAGAAAGGGAAGCTGAAAGAGACAGACATTGGCAATGCTTACCCAATGCCTTACAGGGGAAAGAGGTGCTGAATAGTCACTTATTGTTGTAAAGATGGAAAGGATTCACCAGATTCTTCTCCTGACTTGGACAAAATGTCTCTTACAAGAAACTCACTCTGCTCTAATGTATTTGTAATGTAATATAGAAACTCTTTTTCTCTTTACAGAGTTCCTTTGTCTATAGTCTGTCTGATACCAGAAAGGTAATATGCTGGCAAGAAAATGTGAACATGTTACTCATTAAACTTTAGAAATTATCTTCCTGGTAAGTTATAAATTTGGTTATTGTGAGTTAATTCACTTGAGTTCAATCCATCTGGGTTTCTGACTGTACGAAGGCTGAGAACCAAATCCTACATCATGGTGAATTCACCCATTTTCTGCCCACCGAAGAAGGTTCTAAGAATCTGGCCAACTGGCCTTCTCTGGATACATTCCTGCTTACCACTGTACCTTTTTTCTTGTCTCTCAATATCATCATTGAATTATATAGTATATTGTAATTTAAAAAGCATTTTCCCAGAGGTCAACTCCTTTGAAATTCATGATTCTGTCAAAAAACAAGGACCTATATGATCCGCATTCCACAGACCTATAAACTGAGATGCAGAGAAGCTAGTTTAGCTAACTTAGTTGCATGAAATTTAAATTCAAGCCGTTTAAGTTTGCATTTATTTATTTATTTTATGACAAAACATTTTTATCATTCTCCATAATTTATGTTTAAGAAGATGAATCAAAAGCAGATCTTGCAACAAAAAAAGGCTTAAATTGTACCTACTATATTATTATAGTAGAAAAGCAAGCTAATGTATTTTAAATGCTTTTTTAAGACTAAAACATAAATATCTGCTGAACTGTGAATTAATTATATTAGAAAATGTATATAAATACATTTCTAGAATACTGGCTTTACAAACTTTAACTTGACTGGGGAAACATGTTTTGTATTTCTTACATTTCTGGAGTTCACACTCCAGAAAGCCCGGGTATCGCAGCTTACTCTGTCCCTACCAAATGAGTTACTTGTGGACAAGAGAATTTATCTGCTACATGCTTAGTCTACAAATTATTAACATTAAATGACTGAAATAGATAACTCTATGTTTTTTCTTAATCTGGTACAACATTCTCAGACTAAACAGGCATAATCTTTTCAACTCTGATTCTGATCCTCTTGATGATCTGGGGTTTTCACTTTAATGATAAAAAGAAAATATATTAAATCACCTAATGGTATAAGTGTGCCATCATTCTAGACACATCAGAAAATAATTTTTGCAAAGCTAAATGGAGAAAGAAAATTGTGGAGACAGAAATACAAACATAATTTGGCCTGCTATTTAAGAAAATTAACAAAAAGAAACTTTCAAATAATATAATTTAAAAGGTTAAACTTGTGTCTAAAAATCTATTTGGTTCATTACTATCTATTGAAAATAATAAATTATTTAAAATAACTGGAAGAAAAAACATTTCCAGGCTATTGTCTCCACATGGAACTTACTTTATACTTCATTAAAATTATGTGGCCCCCAAGAGATGCCTTTAATAGAAATTTTATAGTTTCCTTTTGAAAAGCTAAAACTAGCACATGAATTAATCTGCCAGGAAACTTTGAGAGAATATAGGAACCAATCTAGAGGAAAAAACAATATTAAGAAATCGGAAATCTTTTTATAATTCTTTGGCATCATAATAGTAGCTTGCAAAACACCCACTCAGGCATATTGTCTGTAGCATTCTTTGCAACGAAAGGATATTAAACCTGTTTCTTAAGTTACTGAGCACAATTCTGCTTTAAAACCACTGCTATTCCCAAAGAATGTGAGGACATTTTGTTGTACTTTTATTAAAAAAAAAAATCTACTGTTAATCCCTTTGCTCATGTTTTATCCTAGAAAAGAAACAAGTGATAGAGAAATCATAGCTTCCAAAAAGGAAAGGATGGCTGGAGAGTAGGGTCGTCTTCCTTATTGTCTTCATCATCTTCTTCATCTTTTAGCCAAAGCTAATTATGTGTCAGACACTTTTTAATACATTAATTTTATATATATATATATATATATATATATATATCTTTATTTAGTCCTCACAATCATCCCAAGAATTGAGCATAATGGTTATCCCATTTTATATTTAATATACCAGAGAGAGAAAGGATATGTGATGGTGTTATGGTCTGAGGAGGTGAAAGGACAGATCAGGAGTTGGTTGTCACAAGAGGAGATAAGCCTGTAACAAGAAGAAAGAGAAGAGGTTGAGTGCTAATGTGGTGAGTCATACAGGTGTAATAACAGGAATTAAAGGAGTTCCACCCTAATTACTTCAATTTTTTTTTTTTTTAAGTTAGGGGAAGTTTCATCTGCTTAGAGTAGGAAAGCAAGAAGTTTGGCTGAGTGAGTTGAAGACAGAAATGTTATAGGATTGGCAGGTAGTGCTCAAGGAACATTTGCATTTGGTGATCCTGTTGTCTGACATTGTCAAGGAGGATTCCGTTGTTTGGGTAGGTGAGTAAAGCTGATTCAGTACTGAGGTTTCAAAGACTCTGTCATTGGCCAATTATAAGGTCCTGGGCAAGATCTTATTTACCATCTGTGAGTCTTGGTTTCCTCATTTGTAAAATTGGGAAAATAATTTCTACTCGTATAAGATGATTTTGAGGATTAAATAAGATTATATATTTAAAAACATTTAAGATCCCTAGTATATACTAAGGCCTAATAATAGTAACATAATAATCATATTGTTATTGTCACTATTTTATCTATGCTTGAGACTAAATGACTTCTGGCATCTACTTGGTATCTTAAAGTACTATTCTATTGAAAGTCACTTGGAATAAATGATAAATAAGGCACAATTTATTATTACAGAAATATCTCTGGGGAATGGTCAGATGAATCATAGCTGTGTCTCCTGAAAGTAAAGTTTTAAAAAGAAAGCTGATTCCTATTAGTGTCGATATCAAGAAACCAAGAAAGCACATGCACCCAAACTCTAATGAAAATAGATCTACATTATATTTTTTCTCTTTGATTTCCAAAATAGCTATTGAGATGGATTTGTTGAATATTTGAACGTACATCTCTTCAAAGAGGTAGCTTCAAAGAGAAGAAGTCTGACAGTATTTCACGTAGGTATATTTGATTTGCTATATTCATAATTAATTAATGTTATTTCCTTTTTGTTGTTGAACATTGAAGATGAGTTTGGCATGTACAAACATGAAAGTCTTTGCCCTGGGGACAGGCAATGTAAGCTGACCCCATTCAGTCCTGAATACTATCCACTGCATAGACATCCTCTCAGTATACCTCTTTGCTTCTACGTCCAAGTTGTATATCTTGCAGTACTTTCCACCGAGCCAAATATGTCTCCTTTTCTCTCTACAGAGAACTGAATTTCAGTGAGATAACCTTTACCATTCAATTAATTCTTCCATTGTCCCAACTGTTACTACATAAAACATTTCAGAGTACAACAGTTAATAGCCATCTGGAAAGGAAAAGAACAACTAGTAAATTTTTACATTATCCTCAATTTAAATGTCACATAAATATATTAAGTTTTTACTTGAGTAGCAAATTATGCCTTAAAGACAAATAAAAACATAAAAGTATGTTTTAATTTCACAAGCATATTTGCATTTTGTGGTCTTGCACTCATTCTCTGAGAATCATATTTGGCCAACTTGAAAATAGTTGAGTTCACAATATTATGAAATATAATTTTTAAAAATCAGCATTCATTCATTGGAATAGAAGTATGTTCATATTTGTACAGTCCTGTTTGCCTTTGACAAAATTACGAGATCCATATGTTGCAGAAAAATGTATCAGTGTTCTTTACTTACATACTTCTATTCTCTCCATCCTGCTATACAAGGTACAACAGAGATTTTATGAGACAAAAAAAAAATTCCAGTATTCAAATCTTACTTAAAATAATCTTTTATTGTTTTTTGTTTGAACCACAACTTACTCCTAATTCAAACGAAGAATCTCCAAAACATAGCCAACAGCTATAACACTGAGGAAAAGTTTCCTAAAGATGCTGAAGACAGTTTTAAGTCCTGAAAATGTAAGCACTGCTATGGAAGTGGTAGGGTTCCACCACACTCTAAAGATTTTGCAAGCTGTGTGCGCTGCTCCTGCCTCCTTCCTTGTACCTTTCAATTCTCCAGAAGAACTGCCCATGCCTCTCCTTGGAAGGCTCAGACTCATCCTATGACCTGAAGCAACCCAGTCTGAAGCAAGAGATAACCATGGAATTTTCTCTTTGTCTCCTTTTCTTAAAAACATATATATCACAAAGAGTATATATAATTACTGAACAAAACAGATTCATTGTCACTTTATCAGGCACAAACATGAGTATAATTAATGTAAATATAATTAACCAGACCAGTTTTATTTGTTCCCAGCCTTACACGCTTTGTATTAAGCCATCTCTGATTGCGAATCCAAAGCTCTTTCTTAAACTCCTGCCCCAGCTCCAGTCTAATACTTTCTTTTCAGCGGTCTAGAACTCTTACCAACAACATAAACAGATCTTAAGGATGGTGATGTGCTTGCTGATTCTTGAGCATCAGCCATAATTTTGCTCCTTCTGAATGAAGGCAGTAAATGAACACATGTGGAGGCCTGACCGCCAAGGTGGTACATCTACAGCTGGTCTCTACAGCTGGGTCAGTTCCATCAGCTTTGGTCTTCATGCCTTACCTCAGACATCTCATATGGCCCTTTTTTCCTGCCTTATAAGTCTTGCCTCAGCTACAGCACAAGTGAAACAGCTATGTAAAGTGTTCCATGGCCTCTGAAAGAAAACCTTCATGAATTATCTAAAGATTCCCTTAAAATTGACCTAACAATGAGATTATTACATATATACACAAATTATATAAATTTGAGATGTAGAAAATATTTTTTATTGGGATCAATTTTTTTTATTATATGTTAACTTCTGGGGTACACATGCAGACCATGCAGGTTTGTTACATAGGTATACATGTGTCATGGTCGTTTGCTGCATCCATCACCCCATCATCTACATTAGGTATTTCTCCTAATGCTATCCCTCCCCTAACCCGCCCCCCGCAATCCCTCCCCTGGCCCCCCACCCCACGACAGGCCCCAGTGTGTGATGTTTCCCTCCACATTAGAAACTTTCTAATGTGTTCTCATTATTCAACACCCACTTATGAGTGAGAACATGCAGTGTTTGATTTTCTGTTCTTGTGTCAATTTGCTGGAAGTGACAGTTTCCAGCTTTAACCATGTCCCAAGACTAAACAAAGAAAAAGTTGAATCTCTGAATAGATCAATAACAAGGTCTGAAATTGAGGCAGCAATTAATAGCCTACCAACCAAAAAAGTCCAGGACCAGACAAATTCTGGTCCAAATTCACAGCCAAATTCTACCAGAGGTACAAAGAGGAGCTGGTACCCTTCCTTCTGAAACTATTCCAAGCAGTACAAAAAGAGGGAATCCTCCCAACTCATTTTATGAGACCAGCATCATCCTGATACCAAAACCTGGCAGAGACACAACTAAAAAAGAAAATTTCAGGCCAATGTCCATGATAAACATTGATGCAAAAATCTTCAATAAAATACTGGCAAACCGAATCTAACAGCACATCAAAAAGCTTATCCATCACGATCAAGTCAGCTTCATCCCTGGGATACAAGGCTGGTTCAACATATGCAAATCTATAAACATAATCCATCACATAAACAGAACCAAATAAAAAAATGACAGGATTAAATTTTTTAACGCCTGAAAGTTATGAGAATAAGCAGAAACTTTCTAATCATAATTTAGAACCAACTACTATGATATAATTAATAGGGCCTACTTATTGTTACCATAATTATCTTCATCCATAACATTGTGTATACTATCCGAAATTGAACTGGAAAGAATTATTGCTCTCATGCTTCCAAAAAGATGGAGGACGGGATAATAAAAGCGTACACTCAGTTACCAAAATTGAACATTTTAAACCTCAATTTGTAGGAAGCTTGAATAAAGGCTCTGTTTTCTTTAACCATATTCTGATGAGGCAATTACAGTTTTGGCATTCTGGATGACATCAAGGGAAATTTTGCTTTTATATCTTTTTAAACTAGAAGGTCATCATTTTAAAAGGCTGCCTGTAGAGGCATGAGATTATCATTCTTATTCTGTTTTTGAATAATTATACAGAGATGTTGCAATAAATTTCCCTGCACTTTTCCAACTGTAGTTTTAAAAATCCTGATCAAAATACAGTATTTTCTCCCCATTTTTCCAGTACATAGTGATTTTTTCCTCAATGCCCTTTTATTAATTTTTACCCTAGTAAAAGCCTTTGGAACATCTTTGTAACAGTTAAAAGGCAAGAAGGAGTAATTATCCACTCCAACACCTTACTGGATCAATTTGCATCCAATAAGGAATCTGCCAACAGGATGTCAGCAATATTTACAGAAAAATCCTGACATTTCTGACAGCTGGCGAAGGAAGATAATTTGGACTAATATAATCTTGTTGGAGTCTGATATTATTTGTATACGTATATTTGATGAAGTGTTGTGAGAGCTGATGTTGTTTTTCCACAGCCAGCCATGGCCAGGGCCTCTTTAGAAGACTTTTTCTATATGTGCAAAATGGGTTGTTCTCTCCAGTTCCATGCTTAAGGGACAAATAATAAGATTTAAGAATTGCTATTTAATTCGTTGCCGTTAAATCGTAGCCTGTAGGGGCTAAGTTAATAGAAAATATGTTAAAAGTTTATGCATTTGCAGTGTCTGACCTTCATAAAACCAGGAAATGGTTTTCTAAAACAAGGTGATACGGAAGTTCAACCAGTCTTTACACTTAAGAAAAATGACAGGCTAGGTGCAGTGGCTCACGCCTGTAATCCCAGCAGTTTCAGAGGTCAAGGAGGGTGGATTATGAGGTCAGGAGTTCAAGACCAGCCTGACTAACATGGTGAAATCTTGTCTCTACTAAAAATACAAAAATTAGCTGAGCGTGGTGCTGCATGCCTGTAATCCCAGCTACTCAGGAGGCTGAGGCAGAAGAATCGCTTGAACCCAGGAGACAGAGGTTGCAGTGAGCCAAGATCATGCCGTTGCTTTCCAGCCTGGGTGAGAGAGTGAGACTCTGTCTCAAAAAAA
>NW_016107696.1:2090112-2109433 GCF_001604975.1 Cebus imitator
AAAAAAAAAAAAAAAAAAAAGAAAACAGAAAAGTGACTTTTATCTTACTATTTAAAGTAATCAGTATGCAGAAAATGAAAGTATTGAGATGATATGGGATGAATGTTTGTATCCCCTTAAAATTTATATGTTGAAATCTTAACACTCAAGCTGATAGTATTAGGAGGTGGGGTCTTTGGGAGGGAGTGAAGTCATCAGGGTGCAGCCTCCCCATGAATGGGATTAGTGTCCCTATGAAAAATATCCCAAAGAGTTGACTGGCCCCTTCCACCATATGAGGACACAGTGAGAAGGCGCCATTTCTATGAACCATAAAATGTGCCATCACCAGACATAGAGTCTACCAGCACCTTGATCTTGGACTTCCCAGTTTCCAGAACTGTGAGAAATAAATTGCTGTTAATTATAAGCTACTCAGTATATGTTATTTTGTTATAGCAGCTCGAAAAGACTAAGGCATGAGATAACATGCCCAATGCTTAGTATGGTATCTAGTACAAATGGACACTGTATAAATGCTAAAAATCTTGTCCCACCCTAAGTTATTTTTAAGTGATGGTGAATCTACCTCCATACTCTCCTTTTTTATAGACTTCAATCTATGAGCTACTAATTATGAATAACGAATTATTCATTCATTATTCAGGCAATAATGAATGACCTCAGTGGGAGAAAACAATTTTTTCCTCAGTCATTCTTTGTGAGTATAGCTGTCCTGGGAGATGACAGGATGACTTCTTATTGCTCACATATGCAGAGCTAAGTAGAAGACATTAAGGTCAGATAGGCACAAGCATCTATAATGCCTTTGATACTTCATCTCCTAATAAGAAATTTAACACCTTTGCAGCTAACAGATAAATCCTAGAGAAGGGTTATTCAAATTATTAAAGGTTTTTTTTCCCCCTATTGTTTTTAAAGGAGGAGTCTTTATTTTACAAATTGAATGAACTGGGAGTTATATTCACTTCAACTAATTCTTTTCTTTCAATTATGAAAACTATTAGCTTTCATTCCATCTACTATGTAAAAGTGTCCAAGAGTTTTATTTATAGGACTCTTTCTTTAAAATAGGAATTTTGAAGTTCAATGTAAAATATACATATAAATATTGGGGCTAAAATTTCCAATGGTCTCCAATAAACTTTATATGTTTAGTTTTGAATCTGCCATACTGACAACTAAAATTATAAGCATTAAATTTAGACAGATCTAACTAATTGCTCAGCACAGTAAAATAACAAGTGGTCATTTGGTACCTTTATTTTTACAATATAAAAAAGTTTCTTGTTTAACAAGAAGGCACATCATGGTTGTTGGCTTATAAATTACCTTGCTACCCAGAAAGAAACAGTGTCTATGAAACAAAAAAATAGGTGTTGAATTACAATTCAACTGCTATCTTCATGCCTTAGGGGAAATAATGTTATAATATGTAAGAATTATTGAAACATTATTATATTGCTGGAACTGTTCAATGCTCTTTAGATATATAAACTTACTTTACCCTCACAAAACCTTATTATTTCAAATGTTAAGTGTAAGGAAAATAAAGTAACTTGCTCAGGATACTTCTAAGCCAAGATTTAAATCTGGGCTTTCTCAATCTGGTGACTATTCTCTTCATCCAGTCACTCATTGGATGATATGTATCTATTCATGTATATAGGTCTTTATATTGTATTACAATTTGTGTAGAGTTGAAATGGACAGATATTACATATACAGTTTAATGAATATTTAAAAATGTGTACACCTGGACAAAGGCCGGGCGAAATATTTTCATCACCTAGAAGGTTCATTTCCAATTAATTCTTCCACATTACCCTACCAGTAAAGGCAATTATTGTTCTAATTTCTGACAACGTAGATTAATCTTGCATGTTTGTAATCTTCATACAAATGGAATATTATAGTATGAGCTGTTTTGTTTCTGGCTTTTGTTACTCAACATAATATCTATGAAATCTCATCCTTGTGGTGGTTCCTTTTTCTTTTTATTGCTGAGTAGTATTCTATTGTATGCTCATACTTCAATTTACTTGGCCATTCTCTTGCTTAATGAACATTTGGGTTGTTTTCAGTTTTTGATTGTTATAAATAGAGCTGCCATAAACATTCTCACACAATTCTTTTTGTGGACATATTTTCTTGTATGTTGAGTGAATTCCCAGGAGTAGACTTGCTAGGTAATACATGTTTAACTTTGTGAGAAACTGTCAAGCTGTTTTCCAAAGTGGCAGTATCATTTAATGTTCCCACCAGTAATGTATACGAGTTCTAATTGCTTCATATCCTCACTAATGATTGATATGGCAGAGACTGCACTCTTCCAAATTGATGGTACTGAAGACATGAGATGAAATTATACATAAATATATAAAGATTATGTCAGGGGAATAATTAGCTGGTGAAAATAGCTGTGGCCATCTAAAGCTTTACTAAACATCAAGATTTCAAAACTTTGTTTCACATCTACTGCTTAGTCATCCATAAATTAATTTCTTGTCCCCATCTGTCTTGAAAACCCCAAGACAAAGAACAGAAAAAGGAGGAAAATGGTGGAGACAAGTTAAGGAGAGCAATCTAGGAGTTTTTTCAAGGCTCCTTACTTGAAGTATGCGAAGGTCACATTTCTACCGCCACGCCTTTTGCGTAACAAAATAAAGCTCAAATCAAGCAAGAATTAGAGAACTCATCTTATTATATTATTGAGTAGATAATCAATATAACATAAAGGTACAAAGAATCAAAATATACATCTGAAAATTCTGGTCTCAGAGGGAAACAATATGAATACTGATTACTCTGTATTTTGACTAATAGTATACTTAACATAAGAACAAAACTATATGGATGTTCTGATTCTCATGAGGCTTTTGGTTACAGGTAATAAGTATAATTGTCTCAAGTTACTATTTCCTTTGAATAGTCCAAAATAAATTTGGCTAAAACATACATTTATGTAATTACTCCATAAAGGAAATTACTATTCTATAAAGGTTTTTTCTAAAGTCAGCCAATTCTATCCTGTAAGAATTACACACAGATTGATATAAATGCTTTTCTAATTATGTCAGAAAACCTTTAGAAAACCATTATGATTTTTTTCTCTAAGACTTAGAAGAACATAATTCAGTCTGGCAGCTAAAATTTTGAAGTCAGTTTGCAAAAGACATTTAACTGTTAGGTAATAATCAGTGACAGGCTCTTTTAATCTTCATAATATCAGTAATAAAACTTTTTTCTCTTAATTGACCACAGCATAATCTCTTCCTTTTTATAGAAAATAGTAACGTTTTACTGATCTTGTTTAAAATAATGTTTTTATGTTCACACACACTAAGAAACTTCCATAAAAATTACTACATTTGAATGCAATATATACTTTTCCTGTAGTTTGTTGCAAGTTCTTGATAACCAAGAAAATTAAAAAAAAATTTCCTGACTTTTGACTTTCTAGAATATGTCAATCTACATAGACACACCAATAAGTTCTAGTATTTACTGATGGTATTTTAACAATCAACAGTGTTTAATTAGCAAAATAGTATTTCTAACCAATAAGAGAAGTAAGCCTACTTTAAATACCTAACTTGCCTTTTAAATTAGAAAAACTTATTACATTTTCAATATCCTAGGGCCTTCACTGGTATCAGCCTCACCCTGCAGACCTTGCTAATTAGCCCCCAAAGGTTACAGTGATTGAATCTACAATTACTTATTCAGATGGAACTCCCATTCATCATCTTTCTCATTTTCTTTTGACTATTCATATACTACTGTGGGCTTACTGACATTTGTGGTTTCTTTGCAGCCCATGTTTAGCATATATCATGGCATGTGAATATGAAAAGTTTTTTTTAAAAATTACCATCTCTATCCTACAGGGTTTATTTATGTGAATGAACTTTTATGAAAAGATGATGGCATAGATATTAACCTACCTTGGCATTATGTTGCTGTTAGTTCAGCTGTTAGTATAGCTGCTGAATGTTTGTGTTATATTTTTATTTAATTGTTGAACAGCCCTTAAGGATACCCCACTTTGATCATTTATGGAGAGTTAAAAAAAGAAGAAAGCATAAGGCCTACACAATTTTCACTTATTTTTCCCATACTAAAAATTCTACATTTTTTTTTAAAGACTGAAACAGATGGGGATTTCGTGGGTTTGCTTGCTTGCTTGTTTTTCTAGAAGCAAGGAAGAATGAAGGGCAGGGAACTGCTTTAGCAATGTTTGACAATAGATTGAATGAGCCTGAGTGATAACCAGTGGTTCACTGTTCAAATTTACCACACAGAGGTCTTGTGTAATGGGGAGTTCCTGAAGGCCATCCCAGTGATTCTGATTCTGAATGACTGAAGTGAGACCCAGGAATCTGCATTTTAACCAGATAATTTCCCCCAGATGATTCTCATCAGAGTGGTTAGAACCCATATTTGAAACCACTGATTTTATCTGCAGCATTTGTCTCTTTAAAAAGGTAGAGTAACCACATGAGCTAACTGGCTAGAGGCTGATACAAGGGGCTGATTTGAAAAAGATACTATTATGCCCAAGGCATCATTTTGGATTCTTCCTGTCCTCTTTATTTCTGATTTACCTGAAATTCACCCCTCTTTATTGATACAGGAGTGGGGCAGGGAAGTGCTGGGTTGAGAAGGATGGGTCCCGGGCCAGGGTTCTACCCTTGGGTCTCTGTCCATAGACCTAAGTGAAAACAGGCATTCCTGTTTTGCACCCAAATGTTGCATTTTCCATCCTGTGCCCATATAAACTTAAGACCTTAGCAGCCACAGACACAAGTGGTTGAACATCGAGAGGAGGAGAGGAACAGGCCAGCAGACTGGCAGATCAGCCTTGGCTGAACAACGCGGCAGAGAAAGAGGGAAGAGGAAGGAGGTCTGTACCCCGAGGGGAGTTCCACAGGAGCAGTCAGAGAAGAGTCTGGCCGCTGGGCAGCCAGGCTCCAAGGGAAGAGCCCCTTCCCACTTCATTCTCTCCTTCCAGCTCCCCACCCATCTTGCTGAGAGCCACCTCCATCACTCAATAAAAACATACACTCATCCTTCCAGCCCATGTGTGATCTGATTCTTCCAGTACACTAGGAAAGGACCCAGGCTGTCACATTGCCTTGTGATAAGGTGGAGAATCTATTGAGATGATTAACACAAACCATCTAGAGATGGCAAAGCTGAAAGAGCACACTGTAACACACGCCCCTTTGGGCTTCAGAAGTCATGAACACCCACCCCTAGAAGCTGCCTTGGGGCTGGAGCCCAAAAGCACTCCCCATGGCCTCTGTATCTGACCATTGGCATGATCTCCCTAGGGGTCTGAGCAGAGGGCCAACCTAAGGAACCCCTGTCACGTGTCCTGTGAGGAGGATCAGGGATCTCTCCCGTTTCACTTGCATCCTAAGTAGGAAAGGATATCAGATGTCTCAAGGTGGGTTCTAAGTAGGGAACAGGCAAAAAGAAGCACCCATTTTGTCATAAGGGTTATGACTATTAGTGGACACTTGGCTATATATGTGGGTTTCAGGAGAGGTGCTGAAGATTGGAAAGAAGGAAGCAAATATCCCAACCTAGACAGTTCTGAATGGAATAGGGAGATGGCAGCAGCAAAGGAGTACAGTACAGCTGACCATTGCACGAAACTGGTTTGCACTATATACGTCCACTCGCACGTGGATTTTTCTTCAGTAAAAGTTACACTGAGTGTACCTGCCACTCCTGCCTCCCTTTCCACCCCTGCTACCCCCTAGACAGCAAGACCAGCCGCTTCTCTTCCTCTTCCTCCTCAGGCTACTTAACATGAAGACGGTGAGGATGGAGACCTTTATAATGACCCACTTCTTAATGAACAGTAAATACTTTTTCTCTTCTTTATGATTTTCTTTATAACATTTTCTTTTCTCTAGCCTACTTTATTTTAAGAACACAACATATTATCTATAACAAACAAAATATGTGTTATTAGACTTCTTATATTATTGGTATGGTTTCTGGTCAACAGTAGACTATTAATAGTTGAGTTTAGGAAGTCAGAAGTCATGTTTCGATTTTTGACCATGTGGGTGTTGGCACTCCTAACCCCCACATTGTTCAGGGGTCAACTGTATTTGTGACTCCTCAAATTGGGCTGCTGCTCTCCACAAGCAGACAGAAGATACCACACACAAGGAATGAGTTATTTTTTTACATCTTATCACAGTTAGCATTTGACCACAGTTTGATTTCTCCCAGACCTCACTTAAATTTCAGGTCCCAAGGCTGCAAAAAACATAAATATCAAACCTTTTAAAAAATGAAGCGGCAAATTCTTCGAATGACTCTGGCCTTCTAGCTGCGTCTGTAACCACCATCCCCTCGGTTTTCTTAAGCCCAAGTTAATGCAGCTGCATCCAATTAACACCTCATTTAACTACGCACCTGAGACTTTCACTTCAGCACTCTAATTTGAAACCATGAGCCCTCTACTGAAGAGGGTAGTGTGATTATAATTAGGAGGGAGACACAAAGAACAGCGTGATTAAGCCTTTGAGAAACTTTCTTAATGGAAGTGGGGATCACAGTGAAGAGAAACAAATGAAGTTAGGATAAAGGCAACTTTCTTTTAAACTGCAGGATGCTTTGGTACACAGTAATACATTACCTATATCAACGCACAGAAGAATGGATTTCCTGATGTATCACCTTCTCCCAAGCATGAAGTCATATAATATTTTGTTTGAAATTATTATCACATATTTTGGTCAATAAAAACCTGTAAATAGCCCTACCTCTGAATTTCAATTGTATCTGGAAACTCTTGGAATCATCTGTAATGGAAACACTGTTTTTATACATTTGAGTGACTTTTACATATAAATATGAATCTCATTTTCACTGTAAGTTTTTTAATCTGCCAGTAAAAACCACTTATTTATATTTTCACATCTATATGGATTTTTAAATTTCTAGTCTTCTTCATATTAACTCCCACAAGAGTAGTGTTTTTCAAGCTGTAAAGTGCATTAAAATTGACTGGGGATGTTTTTTAAAAGCAAGACCTGATTTAGGAGACTTGGAATAAAGACTTTAAACTCTGCATTTTTAACAAGCTCCCAAATGATGCCCATGTTGCTGGTTCAGGGATATAGCAAGACTCTGTCTGGAACATTAACTCTTAAGTTGCCACAATAGGTTTCACTAAAGAGGAATATTCATTTCTGGTTCAAATTTTGTATTTAGGAATTATTATTGGAATAGAGATGAGACTAGATTAACACAGCAGAAACAAATAAATTCTAGACCTTTGAAAGCTCCTAAATTTTACAACACAAAATATCTTCCACTTACATCAATATTTTTCCAATACTACATATGAAATACTCTTGCATTTCAAATAAGATGTTTACATAGGTATTTATTAAGAAAATATAAATAACTTGACCACTCATGCTCTTATTCCCAACCTGGAATCATTTCAACAGGAAAAACCCATAATGATCACTGAGGTGCAGAGATGAGTAAGGACAGGCCCTTTTTATATCCTTGAATACGCAAGTCAGCACACAATTGTATCTTCTGTAGAGAAGTAGCTGCTCAAATGTGCTAATTTATAAAGGGTAAGACACCTGATTTTGATTACTGGCTAATACAGATGGATAGAAAATAAATAGAAGAGAGAAATGACCCACATATAATCATTAAAAAACAGAAAAAAAAAAAGAAAAATGAATAAGAGCACGTAGCTAAAAGTGAGAACCAGTAGAACAGAAAACACTGGGGACACACATAGATGTACACCCAGGAGATGTAGAGATTTTCGTATTTATTCCACTTTATATATCCTGGAGAAATGAAGAATCAGGAGGGAAAAACTAGGGTATTTGGTGGCCAGAAAAGTTTGGGAGCAGAAGCTTAAATTTAGTTTGGAAGTGAACCAGAGAGGATCTGAGAAGACATATTTCAGAGAAAACCAAGAAAACACAGGGCCTCAGATGGAAAGAGGCAGGATTTCAGTGACTGAGCTGAGGATTCCCAAACCCTGAGAACCTCAGTAGGACTGGCTACTGGGCTGGCCATTCCGTGAACCATGGTGACCTTGAGTTAGTGTGCCATTACATAATAAATGCCTGGAAAATCGTATCACTGATAAAGTGTGGAGCCTTTGTGTGAGAAGAGATACTCAGTATCACCCAGTCCAGTTCTTGCAGTTTGTAACTTAGTGAACTTCTTCCCCAATATGCCAAGTGACTGGCCCAAGGTCATTTTTAAGGCAAGGCTGATTCTGAAACCCAGTTCTCTAGACTCTAAGTCCCTGCTTGTGCCACACCATCAAATGCCACTGAGATGTGAGTAAGTCAGAACAAGAATTTAGGAGAGGAAAACACATTTGCAGGAAACCCCCAAACCTCACCTCGTATCTTAGAAGTAGACCAGATGATTGGCTTAACCTCTCATCTTAGTGTGGCCTTCAACACTTGAAAGGAAATGCTAATTAAATAAACAGAAATATAAGTAGAAAGATAAGCTTCTATCATCTTCTATCATCCTGTATTTTACCAAGATCTCAGTCAAATTTTAAACTATTTTACATAATTGCAAGACCAATTCCAAGCCATATGATCAATATTTTCCAGAACATTCTTATTTTCAGAGTACATTTTAATATGCATGTAAATTATAAGTGTTCTAATCAACAATTTACAATGCAAAGCCTTGCTCAGATGTGCTATAAGACATTGTGTATTAATGAGGAGACATACTTGTTGGTTCTAATATTTACTCCTTCATAATGATAAAAAGCAGTCTCTGTTTTGAACATAATTGTAACAGGCTAAATTACAAATACAAAAAAAATTGAGGCAATTTTTTCCCAAAAGACAAAAACATTGCACCAACAGCAATTAATTAAAGGCATATAAATTCAGATATTAACGTTTAAAGTACACTGTAGGCTGCATTTTCTAGTCAACTGATCATTTAAATACCTATGCTTAAAGAAACTACAAACCTCAGAATTGCAATTCTTTAACATGTTCAGGGTTTACCAGTCAAATTATACTTAGGATATCTTTACATACAGGTGTTTAGTATGTGTACCTCTTATTTTGTATAATGATTTTATGTAATTTTGCCACCATTAAATCCTCTGAAAAGTCAAACCCTCTGAAACAGAAACTATTAATCAGCATGTAGCCTCAGACAGTTAAAGTGACCTAAAGACAAAGAAGTATCATGGGTTTTTTCTCATTATACTCATTTGTAATAAGATAAATACATTAGGATATTCAGTTTATAACAAAAAGCTACTGATACAAATGTCAAATTTCCTTTCCTATAATATCAGGCAGAAATTTATCACTTATATTTTTCATGAAACAGGCAAATTTTTGGAAAGATAAAAGAAAGATACCAATATTAACAGCAAGGAGGACATTTATAAAAATAGAAAAGAATAAACCACACACCTTAGAATGGCTGTTATCAAAAAAAAAAAAAATACCTAAAACATAAGTATTGGTGAGTATGTGAATAAATGGAAACTCTTGTTTGTACACTGATAGTTGAAATATAAAATGGTGTAGTAGTTATGGGAAACAGTCTGGAGAGTCCTCAGAAAATTAAAAATAGAGCTACCATGTTATTCAGCAATTGCACTTCTAGGTATATATCTTTACAAATGGAAATCAGAGTCTCACAGAAATAGCTGCACTCCATGTTCACTGAAGCATTATTCACAGTAGCCAAGATGTGAGAACAACCCAGTGTCCATCAGCAGATGAATAAAGGAAAATTATATATGTGTATATACATATATGTATGTGTATATATATTTATCCAGTGTTTAAAAAGGGAATACTGCCATTTGCAACAACATGAATGAACCTGGATGCCATTACTGTATACTAAATAACATAAACCCAGCCCAAAAGACCAAATACTGCATGATTTGATTTACATGAGATATCGATAATAGTCGAACTCATAGAAACAGAATATGATCGAGGTTGCCAGGGGTTGTGCGGTTGGGGAAATGGATAGTTGTTGGATGGGTGAAAGTTTCAATTACACTAGATGAATAAATTCTAAAGCTTTTAAACCACAAGCATAAAAGGAGCCAAATGTACTGAGCTTCACCCACAAGCATACAGGAGAATCATTCATGAACTCTTAATATACATTCATGCTTAATATATTAAGCATACTGTAATGCAGAGTTCAATTAGGTCAGTGCCAATGGAAAACAAATAATTACATGTTTGTAAAAATCTAGGGGAGCCTAGAGGTTGAAGATGAGCTCTCTGGAATCAGAGCTCTGGGTTTAAATCCCAGTGCTGTCACTGCCTATATGACCGACCTTGAACAAATTACTACACAGAAAATAAAAGTGAAGACCTGCAGTAGAAAGAATAATCATCCCACAATGATGTCCACATCCCAATCCCTGGTACCTGTGAATATGTTTCCTTATATGAAAAAAGGGACTTTAGAGATGTGGTTAAGTTAAGGATCTTGACACGGGAAGGTTATCTTGGATTAGCTAGGTTGTTCCAGTGTCATCGCAAGGGCTCTTCTAAGAAGGAGACAGGACTGTCAGAGTCAAAGAAGGAGACATGAGGACAGATGTAGCTATCAGAGTGATGCTGGTCCATGAGCCAAGGAATGTAGGCAGCTCCAGAAATAGAAAAAGGCAAGAAAATGAGTTATCTCCTGGAGCCTCCAGAAGGAACACAGTCCTGTTGACATCTTGATTTTAGCCCAGTGAAAATGATTTCTGACTTTCCTAGAACCAGAAAATAAGAAACTGTGTTGTTTTAAGCCACTAAATTTATGGTAACATGTTACAGCAGCAATAGGAAAATGATGTACTACCTCATAGGATGATGAATGCAGTAAATATTTGTAAAGCACTTAAAATGATGCCTAAAATTTAAGTGCTATATAGCATCAGCTATTATTAACATAAATCAGATTATCTGACTTCTCTACTTTAAAATACTCCTGTCTTCCCTGTGCCCAGAGAATGAAATTATTTTCTGAATTATGCCCTATCAAGACTGTGTATGCTTCAGCTCCTGCTGACCTCTCTCAACCTTTCACGGCCACCTTCCCTGTCACTGGCCTCTGTCCGGTCACACTGGCCTCTTTCAGTTTCTGGAAAATCAAGTGCCTTTGAACCTCAGGAGCTTTATAACAGCTGTTCTCACAGCATGGAGAGTTCTTTCCCTCATGTTTATCCTTGCTAGATTCTATCTACATTTCATATTTGTTAAAGTGGCTTGTTTTCAAAAAGAACTTCCCTGAAAATAGAAATTCTCTCTCTCTCTTAACGGCCAATGAACAGAAGAAAATATGTTCAAGATTATTATTCATTATGGAATTCAAACCAAAACCACAATAAGATACCACCATACATTCACTAGCAGAGATGAAATGAAAAAGATAGACAATAACTCTCTTAGTGAGGATGTGGAGATGCTGGAATCCTCATATATTGCTGGCGAGATTGGAAATGATCCAGGCAATGCAAAAAACAAACCGTTTGGAAGCTTTACAAAATGATAAACAGAATTAGCATTACCATGAGGCCTGAAGTGCCTATCATAAACTCGGTGCTTTCTGACCCATGTAGCCATAAAGTGGGTTGTGCACAGCAGCATTCCATCATTAAATGAAAGTGGTATCTACGTAGTCAGGCTTGACAGGTCCTGAAGGCACAAGTAAGTTACAGGAGGAAGTGGCTCAAATGCCCATGGTTTCAACTTCTGCCACCCTGCCTTCTCTCCCCAAGCCTGCACCTATGGCATCATGGTGAGTTCCCTATGGTCAGTTGACAGAGGATGATAAAACTAGGGCCTGGTTTATGTATGGTTCTACATGATATGCAGGCACCTCTCAAAAGTGGACAGCTGCAGCACTACAGTCACTGTCTAGGACATCCCTGAAGGACAGCAGTGAAGGGAAATCTTCCCAGTGGGCAAATCTTCCTAGTGCACTTCAAGCAGTGCACCTGATAGTGTACTTTGCTTAGAAGAAAAAATGGCTAGATGTGCAATTATATACTGATTCATGGGCTGTAGCCAATGGTTTGGCTGCATGGTCAAGGACTTGGAAGATGATTGGAAAATTGGTGACAAATAAATTTGGGGAACAAGTATGTGGATGGACCTCTCTGGGTGCTAAAAAAAAAAAAAAAACTGTGAAGATATTTGTTTCCTACTTGAATGATCACCAAATGGTGACCTCAGCAGAGGACTGTAGTAATCAAGTTGATTGGATGACTCGTTACATGGCCCACACTCAGCCTATTCCCCAGCCACCCCTGTCATCACTCAAGAGGTTCATGAACAAAGTGGCCATGATGGCAGGGATAGAGGTTACATGCGAGCTCAGCAACATTGACTTCCACTCACCAAAACTGACCTGGCTACAGCCACCACTAAGTGCCCAATTTGCCAGCAGCAGAGACCAACACTGAGATCTTGAAATGGCATCATCCCTCAGGGTGATCAGTCACCTACTTGGTGGCAGGTTGATTATATTAGACCTCTTTCATCATAAAAAGGGCAGAGGTTTGGCCTCACCAGAATAGGCACTCCAGATGTGGGTTTGCCTATCCTGCACGCAATGCTTCTGCCAAGACTACCATCTGTGCACTCACGGAATGTCTCGTCCCCCATCATGGCATTCCACATAGCATTGTCTCTGACCAAGGCACTCAATTTACAGCTAAAAAATGTGAGGCAGTGGACTTATTCTCATGGAATTCACTGGTTTTACCTTGTTCCCCATCATCCTGAAGCAGATGGATTGAAAGAATGGTAAAATGCCCCTTTGAAGTCACAATTACAATGCCAACTAGGTGACAATACTTTGCAGTGCTGGGGCAAAGTTCTCCCGAAAACTGTGTATGCTGTGAATCAATAACCAATATATGGTAGTTTCTCCCATAGCCAGGATTCACAGGTCCAGCTGACAGTGGAAGTGGTGCCACTCATCATTACTCCTAGTGACGCACTAGTAAAAATTTTTCTTCCTGTTCCCACGACATTATATTCTACTGGCCAAGAGGTCTTAAGTCCAGAGGAAGGAATGCTGCCACCAAAAGACACAACAACAATTCCATTAAACTGGAAGTTAAGATTGCCACCTTGGGCTCCTCCTGCCTCTAAGTCAACAGGCTAAGAAGGGAGTCACATTGTTGGCTGGGGAAATTGACCCAGACTATCAAGGTGAAATCAGACTACTACTCCACAACGGAGGTGAGGAAGAGTAGTCGTGGAATACAGGAGATCGTTTAGAGCATCTCTTAATATTACCATGCCCTGCGATTAAGGTCAATGGGAAACTATACCTACCCAATCCAGGCAGGATGACAAATGGCCCAGACCTTTCAGGAATGAAGGTTTGGGTCACTCCACCGGGTGAAAAATCGCAACCAGCTGAGTGCTTGCTGAAAGTAAAGGGAATAGAGAATTGGTAGTAGAAGAAGGTAGTCATCAATACTAGCTATAACCACATGACCAGTTGCAGAAACAAGGACTGTAATTGTCATGAGTTTTCCTGCTTATTTTGTTAAGAACCTGTTTGTGCATGTATACACTTGTACTAAGAAAATATCTTCTTTTATTTCCTTTCTTTATCATGTGAAGTAAAACATACTGGCTTTATATCAGCATTTAAGTGTTATTAACTTATGTAATATCACTTAGGTTAAGGATTAGTGTGCTTCCTTAGTGTACGAAGGATAGCTATATTATATTAAGTTTAGACCTTATTGTCTTTCTTTGGAGATTAAGTATGATTTCAAGAGATGTGTATGGGTTCAGTTGACAAGGGGTGGATTTGTGGTGGTTAACATTAGAGGTCAACTTGATTCGATTGAAGGATGCCTAAGCAACTGGTAAAGTACTGTTTCTGGGAGTGTCTGTGAGGGTGTTGCCAAAGGAAATTAACATGTGAGTCAGTGGACTGGGAGAGGAAGACTCACCCTCAGTGTAGGTTGCCACCGTCCAACCAGCCACCATTGTGGCTAGAACAAAGCAGGTGGAAGAAGGTGGGATAAGCCAACTTGCTGAGTCTTCTGGCTTTCTTCTTTCTCCTGAACTGGATGCTTCCTGCCCTTGCACATCAGACTCCAGGTTCTTCACCCTTTGGACTCTGGGACTTACACCAGTGATTTGCTGGGGGCTCTTGGGCCTTTGGTCACAGACTGAAGGCTACACTGTTGGCGTTTCTACTTTTGAGGCTTTTGGACTTAGACTGAGTTACTACTGGCTTCCTTCCTCTTCAGCTTGAAGACGGCCATCATGGAACTTCATTTTGTGACTGTATGAGCCAATTCTCTTTAATAAACTCCTTATTATATGTATACATATCCTATTAGTTCTGTCCCTCTGGAAAACCCTAACTAATACACTTTAGGTATATGCACAATACAAATGAAGACAACATACGTAAACATTTAAAACCTGTACATAAATGTCCATAACAGTATTATTTATGAGAGCCAAAACTTAATAACACAAGTATCCATCAGCTGATGAATAGATAAACAAAATATGGTTTCTCTATACAATGTAAGATTATTCAGCAATAAAAAGTATGAAGTACTGGTACTTACTACAACATGGATGAACCTTGAAATCATTATACTCAGTGAGAAAAGCCAGTCAAAAATGTAACATATAGCATAGTTACAATTACATACAATGTTCAGAATAGACAAATCCATAGAGGTACAGGCTAGTTAGTGGTTGCCAGTGACCCAGTGTAGGGACGGGACTGGAGGTAGGGGAGATTAAGAATTGGAGAGTGATCGCTAATAAACACTGGAGTTTCTTTTTGGGGTGTCAAACATGTTATAAAATTCTGGTGATAGTTGTGAAACTCTGTGAATAGACTAATAAACACCAAATTGCCCCCTTTTAAAAGGGTAAAGCTCCTAGTTTGGGAATTATATCTCAAAAATGTGGCTATATTTTTAAAAATATTTTTTAAATACTCCATTCTCAATAAAGCTTCTATTTTTATCTCACTAAAGCTGCTGTTTTTTTTTAAAAAAAATTTAAATACTTTGTTATCAATAAAGCTGCTAATTTTTATCTCAATAAAACTGCTATTTAAAAAAAAAAAAGATTTTAAAAGTTTTAACAGCAAGGGCAAAAGCCCTAAGGTACACATGCCTTCATTCTGTTTCATGGTAGAAATTTATCACAGTTTGTAATCATCGCAAAGCCTAAAAGGGCAGGACCAAGTCTGATTTTTTTTCATTGCTGTTTTGTATTGCTTGTGATATAAAAGATGCTTTGTATTGTTTTGCTAAAGAGATGAAAGATTATGACTAGTATGTGTAAATGACAATGTGGATGACATTGAGACAGCCACCATCGGTTTATGCCTAAATGATTAAACTAAAAGCAACTTTAAAAATCAGCCCTGTTGGCTGGGCGTGGTTGCTCACACCTGTAATCCCAGCACTTTGGGAGGCCAAGGCAGGCAGGCCATCTGAAGTCAGGAGTTCGAGACCAACCTGGCCAATATGGCAAAACCCTGCCTCTACCAAAAATAGAAAAATTAGCTGGGCATGGTGACGGGCACCTGTAGTCCCAGCTACTCAGGAGGCTGAAGTGGGAGAATTGCTTAAACTGAGATCACGCCACTGTGCACAAGTCTGGGTGACAGAGCAAGGCTCTGTTTCAAAAAAAGGAAAAAGAAATCAGTTCTGTTTCTAAGTCTTTTAAAGTCAAGTTAATTTCAGTTTATCTGACTTATATAACAACCAAGGTTATCCACAATATTCATTTCTAAACTAGCTTCAGAGAAGCATAGAACGTTCTTCATGGTCAGAAAGTAATTTGGGGCATCACCATCCCCACGACATTATTGAAGAGTACATTACAGCCTCAATCTTCTGGCAGAACAGAGCATTAAAAAGGCGGTGAGCCTTTAAAATTTATCAAGATTTTTAAATTTCATGTATTTACTCATTCAACATTCATTGGTCGCACCCATTTTCCAGATGATAAAAATATAGAAATAAAAAGCATCATATTTTCCTTCAAAAATCAACAATACAACGGATTGAGATCAGTCTTGTAATAGTGTCCTGTTGGAATGTGGAAGTAGATGCCTTAGTTTTGCAACATCTGCGTGTAACTCCAAGCAAGCATAGTCTCCAATACCGTTCGTTTACAATTTATGACATTTTGTTGAAGGTTTACTATGTGCCAGGAACTGTTCTGCTACTGGAAATACGGTAACAAAGAAAAATGACAACATTCCCTGCCTCACTGAGTTTACACTGCAGTGTGGAAAGCAAGTAAAAAAAAATAAAGTAGAATATATAGTATTCCAGACATTGATAATGCTGAGAAGAAAATTAAGCAGGAAAGGGAAGAAGACAGCATGTGAATGCAAATTTAAAGGCTGGTCAGGCAAGACCTTAATGAGACATTTGATCAAAGACCTGAAAAAAGTGAGCTTATCATCCTGGTGAACTTTCTGGGGAAACAGCACTTCAGGCAGAGGAAGGAGAACAGCAAAGGCAAAAGCCTTGAGGTACAACTGTTCTGAAATCTCCTGAAGTGGTGTGGAGGCTCAGGTGAAAGGGTAAAGTGAGCAAGGGGGATATTAGATGGAGAAATTGGTTAAAGGGGTAATGGAAAATTATTAAGGAGAGAGACCCAACTTCATAGGCCTTTCTGTGGACTGACTTTTACTTTGAAGGAGATGGGAAGCACTGGAACATTTTAAACAGTGGGTAGCATGATCTGCTCACTTTTTAACAGACCACATCGCCGTGCCAAAAATAGTTGGGGTATGAGGCATAATAAGGGTTGAAATAGGGAGGCGTGTTGAAAGGTTATGGCAATGATCCAGGTGGGTTATAATGCTGGTGACTTTGACTAGGGTGATAGCAATAGGAGTGATAAAAAATTATGAGGTTTTAGATACAATGTGAAGATGGAACCAACAGATTTTCTAATTGAGTGGATGGGGAGGTCATTGGTGTCCTTAAAAAGAGGACTTTGGGTGGCATGGAAGGAGCATACACCTTTTTATAGTGGGTTTAAGACAGATGAGGAAGAAAGGAATTGAACACAGATTATAGATAACATGTCAAATGTTTCACATTAAAGGGATGGTAGTTAGAGAGGAAAAGGAGTCAAGAGAAGAATGTTTTTATTTTAACAAGAAGAAACAACAGCAGTTTTACATTGATGTTAATGATAGAGGAGTAGTGGAAACTGACAGGAGAAAGGGAAAATAACAGCCAACCAATACAGTAGGTGAGAGAGAATGGGAGCTGGTGCACAACAGAAACAGTTGCTCAGTCAGGAGCACGGACAATTAATTATTACTAATGAAGGGAAAAGACAGAGTCAAAGCTGTGATGTTATAGGTGAGTAGATTGAGTGCTGTAGTTTTGGAAAGTTGTTTTTGGTCCTGCTAAAAAAAAAAGGAAGCAAAATTTTCAGTGGAGAGTGAGAATAACAATGGCATAGGAAATGGTGGTCATGTGAGGAAAAGAGGTGACAGTAAGAAGTAGTTGAAGACAAAGATCAAAAGCAAAATAGAGTCGGGTGGGGGGGTGGAACTCAATACTTAAGTGAAGGTGTGGGAATAAGTGACGGAGACTGTGTAAAGAACATTGTTGTTGGAGAGAAAGACAAGGCCAAAATATCATGGATCTACACATTGAAATCAACAAGAAGCATAATAGCAAGCATATTGCAGAAGACAAAAGTTAGAAGTTGAAATTCTCAAGTTTTATTAAGAGTCTGATTGGAGGTTTAAACCTCTGTTTTCATTTTTATTGAACACACAGTCATCATTTCAAAAATGTTTCTATTTCTCAAATTGTTGCCTTGTTTTCTTTCATCTTTCTTTAAACAATTAAGAATTTATGACTATCCTGTGATGAGTGGGTTATATGAAGTCTTTAAATTATAAAGCATGCCCCATAATAAACCCAAACTTGAAATTGTCACTCAGTGATTTACACCTAGAATGCAGAATTTATTCTGGGTAGAAAAGAAAAAAAAAATACCAACTTTGGTTATTTTATCCATACTTTCAGAGAAAAGAACGTTTTGAAAAGATACGGCTAGCAAATATGTCCAAATCTAAAATGTTACATGTATTGCATTTAATAACTGCAACTGGTGAATGTCTAGCTAGCAAAGAAAGTTAATCAAAATACTTAAGAAACAGTCATAAGTGAAATCCATCACAAACCCAGCAAGTCACTTTGGGCTATCAATCATGAGCAAGATGCCAACTGTGAATTACATGAATATTTGGGTGTGAGAGGGCATCATCAATAATACCCAGTGTTAACAGGAAACCATCAGACCCCTGCTCAATTGCCCACTGGAAATGGTCATTGATCTCTTATGGCATGACAAAGACTTATGAATTCTGGACACTATTTTGAAGCAGGTCTCTACATGCTGCCTTTTCAAGCAGCTGCAAGATTAATAAAACTCCAGCTACTTTTAGTTTCATATGGTTTAGCCCTTTCCAAATTGGATACAGGGGAAAGGATATATAAGTTTAAAGAGGGATATACGTTGATATTGAAGTGCTGAAAACTAAACAGTGGAATAGGAATCCAACTAGTGTGAGCCATTATTTTGGTCCATTTTGCATTGCTATAACAAGATACCTGAGGCTGGGTCATTTATAAATGAGAGAGGTTTATTTGGCTTATGATTCTGGAGGTTGGGAAGTCCAATAAACATGATGCTGGCATCCACTTGACTTCTGGTGAGGGCCTTATGCTGCATCACAACATTACAGGGAAACAACAGGGAAAGCCAGTATGTACGGAGAGTCATTCAAGAAAGGCTAGGCTCACTCATAACAACCTGCTCTCTTGAAAACCAATTCATTCCAGAGAGAGAGAGAACTCATTCCCATGTAAGGGCATTCATCAATCTGGTCATGGGGCAGTGCCTCATAATTCAAATACCTGTCACTAGGACCCACCTCCCAGTACTGCCGTATTGGGAATAAAATTTCAACATGAGTTTTGTTACAAGCAAACCAGATCCAAATCATAACAGACATCTAAAGTTGTAAGTCTGATCCCTAAAATAAAAAACACAAACTGAATACAGTAATATTTATTACCATTTGAAGACTCCAAGATGCTTGAATTCTGACCAATTCAAATTTTAAGGGATCTCAGCTTAAGGCATGAGAAATTCCATATACCATAAAGTATTTAGATTTATCTTTGGTTTGTAAAAGCAATGACTCTAGTAAGCATTTAGTAGGCATTTTCATTTGCTACTTCTTTTTTTTTTTTTTTTTTTTT
>NW_016107696.1:2109504-2110975 GCF_001604975.1 Cebus imitator
GCTCACTGCAACTTCCACCTCCCGGGTATAAGCGATTTTCCTACCTCAGCCTCTGGAGCAGCTGGGATTACAAGCACCTGCCACCACACCAGCTAATTTGTGTGTGTGTGTGTGTATTTTTAGTAGAGATGGGGTTTCACCCTATTGGCCAGCCTGGTCTTGAACTCCAACTCCTGACCTCAAGTGATCTGCTCACCTCGGTCTTTGCTACTTCTCAAAAGCAAAAAGCAAAAAAAAAAAAAAAATATTGCAAGAAACTGAGGACCATTTTAGAATGTGTATATGCTAAGAGAACAAAAAGAAATTCATCAAATTAGCAAAAATATGGGTGATTTTAAGAAAAAAGAGGAAGTTTGATGAACACTATATATGTGTGTGAAAGAGTAGGGATAGGCATGGATTGATTTACAAACTTTGAAACGCATAACCTATCACCCTTTATTTCTATCTGCATCATAGAGGAAACTCCAAAAAGAAAATTATCTGTTGTTCTAACAAAACCTTTATAGGATTCTGGCAGAAAATAAACATGACTATTATGAAGAACATTTTTCCCAGTTGCACATGAGGTGACTGACATTATATTATGAATATTATATGATGTTATACATTTGTGATGAGACAGCTATTGACTCATGAGAGAAACAAGGACAAATATGTATTCAAACCAAAGAGAAAGTCAGAGTTAAAAATGTGAAGTAGAACAAAGCTACTGGAGCAAGAATTTTGATATTTATGCTTAATATAGAGAGTAAGGAAGGGCTGAGTCAACCAAGAAGAAACTGCTAGAAAATGGTTTTTGAAATTTAATGCTAGGCTGATGAAAAAGCTGATTAGGAATGATCATCATGTATAATCCAGAGTGAGAAGAAACTAGTTCAGTTTTTTTGTTTATATATATTTTATTTGCTTTTCTTCAAAGCTAACATTGTAGATTTAGAGAGAACAGTGTTGTTTTACATTGGGTGTTACATTGGGAGCCTAATTAGAAAAGGCCCTAGTTTTCTCTCTGGCAGCTAAGGGAAATATCTTAGGCAGACATATAATAACAAAAATGCAATGACCTAGAATTCAGAAATCTAGTTGTTCTTTGCAACAAAACTACCAACATATACATTTGCCTGCCTATGCATCTTTTGAATTCTAATATTTTTTCTTGTAAGTTTCTTCTTCTTTTGAGGCCAAGCATATGATCTTCTGAAAGCACTCCTGAAGGGCTGGTGAGAGGAGGTTGAGAAAATGCAAGGAAAACTACTATTGAGCCAGCCCACTATCCAATAGTCCTGTGCTGCCCCTCAAACTTTCCTGCTGTCTTCATTCTAGATACATGGGGTAATTGCACTTCCTCACCTCCTTAAGGTAAAGAATGATCACGTGATTTTCTTTAGCAAATAGAATGTGAGTGGAGGTGATATGCCACCTCTGGGTAGAAGCATTGAATCGTCATTATGAGACTTTTCAGAATATCCTT
>NW_016107696.1:2111025-2139964 GCF_001604975.1 Cebus imitator
TTTTTTTTTGCTGCCATAATCATGGAATCGTGTATTGATGTGGAGAGGCAAAGATGAACAATCACACAGAGGACAGCTGCCTGGAGGGTCACCAAACATACAGCACACCTTGCATGAACAAGACTTAAACCCTTGTTTTCCTGCCACTGGTGTTTGGGGGTTGTGTATTACTGTGATATAACTTGCCTATCCTGACTATCACAAATTCCAACTTCCCCAGAGGCTCAGAAAAAAACAAAAGAAATATTTTAGTTCCTTGGTGTCAGCAATGGTGAACAATAATGGGAGTTTTATGTTAGCTGGCTCAATTGCAACTTTATCACGAAAGTTTACAAGACCACCTTTTATTGATTTTTATTAAAATATAACACTTAATGAAACTATTTACTTAAAACTACATATCTAATAAAGTTGGTTATGAAAAGCTATTCTACTCACCCTCATTTGATACTTACTCACCTCTACTTGCTAGACTTTCTTTGAATTACAAGCCCTTTAAAGGAACGCCAATTTAGCCTAAGTTTCTTAGATTCCTTCCCCACCTTTTAATTTAGATATAAAATAGAATTTCATGTTCATCTTCTTCCTGTATTCATTTTATAGGACTTATTTCTAAACACTTATATGCTATATATCTGGGGTCAGAAAGATAAACAGGCCAGACAGCAAATATTTTCAGCTTTGCAGACCATACAATCTCTGCTGAAACTTCTCCAATCTGTCATTGTGACATGAAAGCTGCCACAGACAGTAATCAATAAGTGAGAATGTTAATTTACAGAAACAGGAAGAATGTTATTTTTGGCCATGAGCCAAATCTAGCTTTAGCTACTACTTCCAGTTTAAATCATATCCATATAATTCCATGTTATCAGCTATCATTATAGCATATTTTGAAACTATGTTAATCAAATCACCATTCCATCTGACATCTTATCTGATGCTCTCCACAGCCATGAAATAGAACACATATCCTATTTATACTGGACACTCTAGATTTAATATCCTTTAAAAATATAATTTCTCACAATATAAGCTATATAGAACTAGATATAAAAAAGAAGAAACTAATATAAATTTTATATCTTTGTAGGATATTCAGAAGCCCATTTTTTCCTGATATTATATTTTAAATGGACTTCTTTATGTAAACAATTTTTTGTTCCATGCTAAAACCAAGAGATAAAAATCTTAGTGGGATAAAGGAAAGAAACGGATCACAGCCAAAGCAGAACAGAAATAGATCTTTAAAACTGTTTTTAGAAAATGAAATGATGACTGACATGACCTAACATCTCTCCATCAGGAAAACGCTAATCCATGTCAAATTAGTTCTGTGTTTGTTCAAAATAAAGTGTCCCTGAAATAGTCACATATAAAGGAGACAGTTGAAAAGAAGAATAAAGGAAGAAAAAGAAAAAAAAAATGTATGCATGCATATCTGAAACTGCTAAGAAGAAAACAAAACAATTTTACTCTTTTAAATTTTAATCTCAAATTAATTTATTTTAATGCAACATATTTTGAATTACTGGGACAAAGAAGCAAACAAGGAAGCCAGCCATGACAAATGTAGTTATGTGGAGCATGTAGTTATGTGAAGAAATGAATTATAATAAGACACAAAGCTATTTTTGTTTCCTGCTTCAAATAGCATGTATATGGAGGAAGAAGATATATGTATCATATAACAGTGCAGTGTCTCAGAAGCACATCCAGGACTCTAATTAAAATCAATTTTATTGACTTAGAAAATACATATCTGAACTTTGTCTTTTAAGGTATGTAGTTTTTTTCTTGCATAGACTGCTGAATACACTGGTTAGTTTCTTAATGAACTGGGATGAGTTTTCATCTGACTGTTTCTATGCTCACTCAGAATATAATAAGGACAAGATCTTCAAAGGGAGTAAAGTAGCTCAAGGGAGGTTGGAAAGCTTCAGGAGTGAAGTGATCATGTGTTGCTCTGTCCCACCAAAATGTGGAAGTGTTTCTAAGATCAAGCTGCTTCGACTGCAGCGTAACTGCGACAAGGCTGGAGATGTCACTGAGACACTGAGCAGGTCTGAACACTGAAAGTGGAGTGGCTGACAGATTTTCGCATAGACAGACTGGATCAAAGCTTGCTCTCCTACTACCAACTCTGTCAGCTTGTGCAAATTATTTAATCATTCAGAGTTTTGGCTTTCTCAGCTATTAGGTTGAGCTATCTGAAACTGTGAATATTAGACTATATTTTTATTTATGTTTTTTAAGTTCTGGGGTACATGTGCAGGATGTGCATGTTTGTTACATAGGTAAATGTGTGCCACGGTGGTTTGCTACACCTAACAACCCATCACCTAGGTATTAAGCCCAACATGCATTAGCTCTTTTCCCTAATGCTCTCTCTACCCCTGCTCTCCCCCGACAGGCTCCAGTAAGTGTTGTTCCCTTCCCTGTGTCCACATATTCTCATTGTTCAGCTTCCACTTATAAGTGAGAACATGTGATGTTTGATTGTCTGTTCCTGCATTAGTCTGCTGAGGATAATGGCTTACAGTTTCATCTGTGTCCCTGCAAATGATCTCTTTCCTTTTTATGGATGCATAGTATTCCATAGTGTATATGTACCATATTTTCTTTATCCAATCTATCATTGATGGATATTTGGGTTGATTCCATGTCTTTGCTGTTGTGAATAGTGCTGTAATGAACATACTTGTACATGTATCTTTATAATAGAATTCCTTTCCGGATATACCCAGTGATATGGTTTGGCTCTGTGTTGTCCCCACCCAGATCTCATCTTGAATTGTACTCTCATAATTTTCACATGCTATGGGAGGGATCTGGTGGGAGATAATTGAATCATGGGGGTGGTTTCCCCCACTCTTCTCATGGTAGTGAATAAGTCTCACAAGATCTGATGGTTTTATAAGGGGTTTCTGCTTTGATTTCTCTCTCATTCTCTCTTGCCACCACCTTTCACCTTCTGCCTTTCACCTTCTGCCATGATTGAAGGAAGTGCCTTTCACCTTCCACCACGATTGTGAGGCCCTCCCAGCCATGTGGAACTAACTGTGAGTCCAGTAAACCTATTTTTCTTCCCGGTCTCAGGTATGTCTTTATCAGCAGTGTGAAAATGGACTAATACACCCACTAATGGGATTGCTGAGTCAAATGGTATATCCCGTTCTAAATTTTTGAGGAATTGCTACACTGTCTTCCACAGTTGAACTAATTTACATTCCCACCAACAGTGTAAAAACTTTCCTCTTTCTCCACAACCTGATATTATATGGTTCAAACTATGTAGTACAGAACTAATAGTTTTTATATTATTGGTGGCTGCCATTAAATAGACTGTTTTTATAAATCTATGAATATGCATAAATGTACTTATAATTTCTTTAAATTATTCAAAGAAAAATTATTAATTGGAAGATATTATGTAATAATGGTTGCAATCTGCCACTTTTAATCAATTTATTTCTATAGACCAATTAATAATTGATCAGTTAATGTTTATTACCAAAGAAATACGTATTGCACATGAGAATGATTTATTAGTCATGAGTATACTCTGCATTCCTAAAGTTTACTCTATCACTGGTGGAGCATTTGCCAAGTCATGACATGCTCTGTCCAACAATATGCTCCCCTGATATCATATTAGTACACATGTTTGAAACCTGTCTTATTCTAAGTTAGTTTAGGCTAACCTGATACTGACAAGTTCTGCCCAGATGTTCCAATGACCATCTCGCTTGTGTCCTCTGTCTCCATAAACAAGCCTGTAGGTATAGAGAAGAGATCTATTATTAATTGAAATGATATCCATATCTTCCACAGGCATTCAGTTCCAGCGAAGCTCAGTAATACAGCTAAGAAACACTCAGACGATATTTGCTGAAAAAATTTAAAAAATATAACCATTGAAAGTTACTTATTTACCTCTTTACTGAGTGCCTATTTTTATAATATAAGCTTCTATAGTGCTAAAGTAAAACCTGAGGATTTTGGCCAATTATCCATCAGATATCTTTAAGTTGAATAAACCCAAGGTGAGAGGGAGTGTTTATATGGTGAGGGAATAAAAAGCATTTCAGAAGAAAGTGGTCACTGTCTCTAGGTTTATAAAGGAAACTGTAATGAGTAGCTTGAGAGCTGAAGAAACAGAGTATAAGCCATAACTGATAATAAGATGTGACAGAATTGCTTATAAGATTTATAATTACTATTAACCCATTTAAAGCAGTTGGCTCACATTGGATTGTAGCAAATTGTAGGTGTTGCAATGTACCCCCTGTGAAATTTTCACACAATGTTTTTTAGATTATTAAAATTTAAAGCACTTTAGGAAAACATTTAAAGTCAGAAGGAATCTTCGTTCTTCTTGTTTATTACATGTGTAGTTTACAAGGTGACATCAGTGGAAGAGCTATAAACCTCAACAGTTTCAATCATACACTGCAAACTAGAGGCCACTAAATATTTTATTGTTCTTTCATTCTTATTTATTCCACAGGTTTCAGACTATTCTAGAAATAACTGGCAATGTAACCTGAACCTTGGTAAATTCTGTAGAGCTTCCTGCTCCCTTAGAAACTATGTTGAGATCAAATATCTTGTCCAAATTTTAAGAGAAAACAAACGGTCCCTTTAGACACCCACGTCTTGCCTCCTAGTGAGCTTCATCTACTTCCTGGAGAAGCAGGGTCCTTCTCAGGCCTTCAGAATCCATCACCTAAAATGGGTTTCTTTGGCATCCATTTTTTATTTTACAAATTATTTTATCACTATTTTATAACTTCCAATAATGGTAGTTAATAGAATAATGCACAGTTTTCTTGGTGATAATTACTTATCTTCAGCTGTAAGCCCATAAGAATGGCCAGTGATGCAAACTTTAAGCACTTTAATATGTTTATATAAGGCTATCTGTCAAAAATCAATCAAAAAGCATCTACTCTTGCCCAGTAGCACACTAGGTGATGTGGAGCATTACAACATAGGATGAAAGTTCTGCCACAAAATGACATCTGATTTAATAATGGCCAGCTGCTAGAGGAAAATTGTCCAAAGGCCAAAACTTGCGAAAGCCAACCGAGTACAATGGGAGCCTATGGTGTTTGCCAACAAATAATAATCCGGCAGAAATCCCATTCAGGAGGCAAAAATACTCCATAATAGCGTTGTATAGAGAAGCAAAGGAAAGGAGGAAGGGAGGGAGGGATTTACAACAGAAAGTCCTGGACATAACGACACTTAGTTATAATTCCACAAGTATGTGTAGAGTGAACATTTGAAGAGGGTTTTGAATAGTAATCTTGCTTTTCTCCTTCTGCCAAGAACCATGTGTAGCTATCCTGTTGAGGCTACTTTTTTGGAAATTGGTTAGCTTGATAGTCTTGAGCCTGGGAAATAAGTACAGGTATTGATCGACTTACGACCTATGCAACTTACGACGATTCGACTTTACGACCACAATCGCTAGCCACGACTGCTCCGCGTCTGGCAGCGCAAACATTGCCCAGCTGGGCATACGACAGTGCGGACCAGCTTCCGGCAGCACTACTACCTCCACATGCATATAGCCTACTCAACTTACGACCAAATCGTGTTACGACCGGTCTGTCGGAACCAATCATGGTCGTAAGTCGAGCACTAGCTGTACAGCAGTCTGGGTCAATATCTGGAAAAAATGCTTCTCAGTTCTACTCTTACCTTCTCCCTGACACCTCTCAAATTAAATTTATGCCAAAATGAACAGCAATGAATGGTAGCATGAACCAGAAAACAATGTAGACAATAGCAGCAATCCCTGAAGTACAGAACTGGGAATAAAGTGAACTTACTGACAATGAAGTTATGGGATGATGGCCTCTTTTGGAGCTGGGATGGCAAACAGATTACCATGGGACAAATTTAACCAACAAATTAGTTGTATTTGGACTGCACAGACTTAGATCACAAAGTAGTTTTTAAACTTTTTGAATTCACTCCCAACTAACTTCACCTAAAACTATGATGTCTAGTTCCTCTCAACATTAAGTGATCTGACAACACGGGTCCTCTATTTCCCATCCTTACCACATCGGCTGGAATGGAGTAGCAGGTGCCCTCTTTAGGTCAAGTATGCCCTCTCCATTTTGCTGCCAACTCATTACTTCTATTGGCTCCACGATCATTTTACCCTTTCCTGACACCTGTAGATAGCTGAAATGGAGCTCTGAATTAGACTTTCACGTAACTTTGAGCATCATCCAGTGAACCAGCTACTGTCCTGCTTGGGTGTCTCAAGCTCATCCTAGTCTAGGCATGGGCTTAGGAAGGAATAAGAGAGACAGATAATCATTGGTGTTTCTGCAATTCCAGTGCTCAGCTGGTTGATTTCCTGCCTGACAACACTGAGTGTGCAAGAATTTAAGCATCAGAAATATTCTCTCAAAAAAATAAAGCCTGATTTATGATTATGGATTTTTTTTTACTTGTACAAATTTTTATGGTACATGAGAATTTTTTCTTTTTAGAGACATGGTTTTCCTGTATTGCTCAGGCTTGAATGCAGTGGCAAAATCATAGCTCACTGCAGCCTTGACCTCCTGGGCTCACGTGATCCTCCTGACTCAGCCTCTGGAGAAGTTGGGACTACAGGCACATGCCACTACACTTGGTTAATTTTTGTCTTTGAATTTTTTTTTTCTTGCATAGATGGGATCCCACTATGTTTCCAGGCTAATCTCAACCTTCTGGGCTCAAGCAGTCCTCCTACCTCAGCCTCACAAAGTGCTGGAATTACAGGTGTGAGCCACCAGACTCAGTCATGTGAAATTTTGTTATATGTATATAGTGTACAGTGATCAAGTCAGGTTATTTAGGTTTTCTTTTTCTAGAGACACTGTTATTTATGGTGTCCATCACCTGAGTACAATACATTTATTGTATAGTCATTCCACTCTGCTGTCAAACATCGTGTTTATTTCTTCTATCATTGTGTGTTTGTATCCTTTCACCCACTTCTCTTTATCTTCCCCCATCCTCCCCACTCACTTTTCCCGGTCTCTCTTATCTATCTTTCCACTCGTTACCTCCATGTGATCAAATTCTGTAGCTCCACATAGAAGAGAGAATATGTGATATTTGTCTTTTTGTGCCTGGCTTATTTCACTTAAGATCATATCCTCTAGTTCCATCCATGTTGATGAAAATGATCTAATTCCATTTTTTATTGCCAAGTATTATTCCACTGTGTATATATACCACATTTTCTTTTTCTGTTCATCTGCAGATGAACACTTAGTTTGATTCCATATCTTTTCGATTGTTAATAGTGCTGTGATAAACATGTGAATGCAGTTATCCCTTTGATATGTGGATTTCTCTTCCTTTGAGAAGATACCTAGTAGTAGGATTGCTAGATTGAATGGTAATTCTATTTTTAGTTTTTTGAGAAATCCCCATCCCAGTTTTGCATAGTGGCTGTACTAGTTTACATGCCCATTAATGGTGTATAACACATCCCTTTGCTCCACATCCTTGTCAGCATCTATTATTTTCTGTCTTTTTAGTAATAGTCATTCTGATTGGGTAAGATGATATCTCATTGTGGTTTTGTATTTCGCAGACAATAAATGATATAGAGCATTTAAAGAAGCTTTTTAGTTGAATTAAGTCCCAATCTATATTTTTATTTTTGCTGCCTGTTCTTTTGAGGGTTTAATTATACATTCTTTGCCTAGACCAACATCCAGGAGAGACATCCCTAGATTTTCTTCTAGCATTTATGTAGTTTTTGGTCTCATTTATTCCTATTTTTGGATTTATTTTCATAGGAGAGAACTTTTTCCTGAAAATTCATCTCCAGTGTTGGTTGTGTAGGGAACTTTGGCTTTGATTCTGAATGTTGCCTCTGATTTTCTGTTTTTTGTTTGTTTTGGTTATAAATGGTGTTATTGGTTTTTGTGATTTCCTCAAAATTACACATTGGGTTAGGGTTTGATTATTAGTGAGGTTTGTGGTAAAGTTGTGCTGAGAACCGGGATGCCAGTTGGACCAGTCTGTAGGTTTCAGGGTTGGCAGCAGTGGGCTGAATGTGGCTATTTTTGTGCCCCAGTGCAATGTATGCTGGCATTTATTTTGGTGGTTACTGGCAGGCTAATTCTTGGGCCTCCAGGTGTCTTGTTCAGATGCTGGTAGGGCAGTAATGAACAAGGAAAGTTGATGATTCTTTGGTTCCTGGGCAGCTGATATGACAAAGGCATTGGTAATAACAGTGGTGGGATGATTTTCTAGGTCCCAAGTGGTGTGTGTTGATGTTGGCAGTGACTGCAATGACCTGGGCAGGCCAGTTTCCAGGCCAACAGGTGACACTTGTAGCTGAGGTGGTAGCAGTTGGGAGTTTAGGCTCAACCGCATGCCCCTGTGATGTGTGTTCAGGTGCCAAATGGTGGATTGGGTTGGGCAATCCCTAGGACCCCTGAGTATGTGCTCTGTCTTTGAAGATGGGAATGAAGCAAGACTGGGTGGGCTTGGGTTTAAGTCTTCCAACAGTGAGAGCATTCATAAGCCATGGTGGGAAGGGGTGGGGTGATTCCCAGGCCCCAGGTGGTAATAGTCATGTTGAGGTCCCACTAATGAAGAGAATGGGACTACCCTCAATGGCCACAGCTTGGGCAAGCTAGTGGGAATTCTACATCCCTCTCATTAGTCAGTCCTGGTGAAGCTTGACCCCAGCCCCTAAAAATGGTCACTCAAGCTTAGTTTGCACCCTAACCCTGACTCTAGGATCCTCTGTCCAGCTCATGAACCAGTACTAGTAGCAGCATGCACCCTCTTTGCATCCCAGTCTCCATGCTGGGAGTGCTCACTTCCCGGCACTGGCAGCTGCAGTCCAGGCCTCACTTGGTTCTCAGCCCCAGCTGTGGGAGTGCTCCCAGCTCACATGGCAGTTTCTGCAGCAACTGCCCAAGTTTCCGTAACATTACAGTCCTAACATTGTTGGGCCCCTGTCTAACAAAATGGCAAAAGCTAGGTTGAAAAATGGCACCTTGCTAGAACCATTTAGGTCTCATAAAGTGTGTGAGACCTAGCGGGAGCTTTTTCTCTGGAGCAGTTCTGTCCCATGGTCTTCTGGCAGCTCCCTATGTTAGTTTCAGGGCTTGGGGAGATCAAGGGGCTCTCCCATAGCCAGGTTTGCGTGATCCCACCATGATCCTCAGTGGGTTAGGGTGTGATTATTAGGGTTTTGGCTTCGTGAAGATGTGAGCTTCTGGAAGTCTCACTCACTCTTTCCCCATGCTGGGAAGTCACTCCTGAGTCTTAGCCAGTCTCGGCCAAGCTGGCTGCCTCTCTTCCTTTTTGGTATTTCTTGTCACTTCTCTGTTGAATTCCAGCATTGTCTCTTGGATAATGTATGATAACGTATTTGAAGTATGACTGTCTGTCTATATACTATTTAGGTTCTTCTAAATAGAAGAGGTGAGAATGAATTACTTCTAATAGGCCATCTTAAAGCACCATCTGTCATTGATTTTCTCAGGTTACATGATTGATGTGTCAGACACTGACTCCTGGGTTTTATAAGTGAAGGTAATAATAACAATACAAATTACAATGTTCCAGCCACACTGGAACATTATCATACTTCTTATCATACTTCTTATCTCATTTAGTTTCTCCAACAACCCTCAGAGGTAATAGTGGAAGTCTGCTGTTTTTAGCTGCCCAGGGTTCTTTCTGCCTTCTCTTGGCAATAATATCCTTACTTCTCTTGAAAGAATTATTTACCACCTCCCAAATATTGGCAATTTTTTTCAGGGCTATCATTCACTGTATTCTCCCGTAAGCCACCAAGTTTGGGTATATTACCCAACTATGCCCAAGAAAAGCCTACTGAGGATTTGCATCTCGAGCAGAATGGTGCTAGCACAGAAAAGGGTTTGGTCAGATTTGTCTCCATGGTGCTGGCCAGAAAAGATCTTATATGAGTTTTTAACCCGGATACTCAAACTACCATGGTTCCTATATTTGCAGATGTAAGCTAACCACTATTCTTTCAATTAATTTATTTTTTGCTTCAGTTAGCTAAAAAAAGCATTCACTGCTATAACCCAATGTGTTATTAGGAAATACTTAACTTTTAAAAATCAATTGCATCTTTGGAAGGACATGTTTATGACATTGTGCAAATCAAAAAAACATACAATATGGTACCCTACTCATTAATAGTTGAATCTCAGGTTCAGCTGTTTTGACCCTGAACAAGTTAGTTCATTTTTCTACAGGTCAGTTTTGTTAGTTATGAAATGGGGATAATAATGCCGTATTGATAATCTTTCAAAGTTGTTGTAAGAAGTTATTTCTGTAATACATGCATAACAGGTAGAAAAACATCTAAAGTATTAGTTGTAGTTGTTTTAGTTTTTGTTATTATTATTACTTTTATTATCTAAAGATTCATTCAAATAGACTAAGTCCCAGCAAGCTTTTCAAAAGGTCTTCTACCACCTGAATGTGATTTTGGGCAAGCTATCACAAAATATGTTTGGGTAGCTTTGCCTTATGTTGCATAATGTCTTTTGAAAATTCATCCTTACAACTCCATTTTTATTGTATATTTTCCTCCTTGAATGAGAGAAAAGGGAGATTTTCTTTTCTTTCTCATTTGTAATTTTCATGGTCATAGGCAGAGGAAGTTTTATATTTGCCATGGATATAGAACTAATCCAGTTAGAATATTATCTGAGAGAATGGTTTATTGGGAGTAGAACAGTAAGTGTTATAATTTCATGAAGAAATCAATAAGCTTAATTAGCATAAATTCTGTTCTGAATTTGATATGAAGAACATTTGGAGGAGAAAATGATGCTTATTCACATTCTAAATTCAGAGAAATTTTTTCTTCCAATTCTATATAACAAAGCAGATATTCTGCATATTAAATATACTATAGACAAATATATTTTCACTATAAAACATGACATATGATAATTTCCTTGAAACTGGAATTTATATTTTCTTCACCTTTGTCTCCCCATAGCACAGAGCCTTTCAGAGAAGAGATGTACAATGAACATTTATTCCAAGTATGAAAAATGTTGAATATATGAATATGGACATCCTTTCTCCAGTTGGCTCAGGAAATGTATATGTCATGAACAGTCTGCAACTAATCATAAATGTCTGGATACTATTTTAAATGGAATTGGGAAAATAAATGCAAAGAAATATTTGCTGATTCTAATGATCAATGAATTGATGACAAAGCTTTCTCTAAAACTTTTTGCTATATAAGCAATTGTTAAGTTCTCCATGTTTGAGAAGTTGTTTCATAAGCTGACTGCCAAAATCCAGCCAATTCACAGATCATAAGAAGTTTAAAAACTAGAACTATGCTGTATAGCCTAATCAGGATTCCAAAACCTCTCTAACAAGCTGGTAAAAAAAAATAGGCCATATTTAACAATATACAATTAGATATAGGTAAATATAAAATTTTTTCACTTAGAACAAGAAAAGAAAAAAGAAAAGAGAGACAGAAAGATTAAAGAAAATGAAATAAAGAGAGAAAAGAGAGGGAAATAGAAAAAAGGAAGGAGAGAGAGAGGATATAAGAGTGCAGTAAAGAAATCATTCAAGCTAGAATTTTCACACCAGAAAGAAATACCAGTTAGCAATGTAGCCAATTTAAATAATAATGTGACATTCCTAAAGAAGCTAGTTACTTTAGGCAATATCATCTAAGATATACTTCCTAAACAAGCAAAATCACAGCCTATTTTACTCTTTACTAAAGCCTCACCTGAAATGTTGGAATATTATGTACACTTTGGTATTATCACATTTTAAAGACATTGATAAATGAGAGTGTATTTGTAGGGTTTTAAAAAGAAATTGAAATATTTAAATAAAGAAAAGAAGGCTACAAAGTCACAAGACTTGAGTATTTAAAGAGCTGTCATACAATACACTATTTATACTACTCTTATGTAGCCCCAAACAGTAGCACTAAAATTAGTGGGTACCAGTTATAATACAGATGTAGACTTTCTATAATAAAGTGAGTTTGTAATTAGAATTGCCTTATAGCAAGATGCAGAGAATTGTATTTTCCAAAATGACCACAGTAATATTTTTGGTTTCACATATTCTCCAAAACCTTGTCACTCTCCATTAGAAGGTGGCATCTATTCCCTAATCCACGATTTGGCATGTTCATATCTGCTTCAATCTAGGGCGAAAGTTATGCTGTGTAATTTTTAAGGCCAGATTATAAATAATATATAGCTTCTATCTGGCTATCTCCCAGGACACTAGCCTTCAAAGCCCAGCCTCCTTGTTGTAGAGAAACTCAGGTAACATGAATGGATCACGTGTTGGTATAGCCCACAGCCCTAGCTAACATCTAAGACTGCAATTAGCATAAACCACCAGACATGTGAGTTGTGATCCTTGAAATGATTTCAGCCTTTAAGTCTTCCAACTGAAGTTCTAGACATCCTGGAACAAAGAAAAGCAATGCTTAAAAGAATATAGAGAAATTAATTTCAACACTAAGCCAAGTTCTCATAGTAAGCCTTCAGAAGTATCACATTGCTCAGATTTGTAACTAATTTCTAGCTCTTCTGGTACCCGTTTTATACAATAATTTATCCTGACTCACTCCATTGCCACTGCCAATTGAAATAATAGAAATGCTAAAAAGTCAATAAAGAATTGAAAACCACTCAACTAAGGATCATTGCCTCTATGAGCTCAGCATGAGCTTCTGACAAATATGAGCTTTTCTGCCAGCTGCTACTCAAGAGCCAAGCAAAACTTTAGGGTGCCCACTAAAAGAAGTCCCCTTTGGCTGCCTGAAAAGAAGCTTTCTAAAGAATTTGGATGAAATGGAATCTTTCACACATTTTTTTACTTGAGCCTAAATTTTTAAGCTTACTTAAATTTAATAAAATTCTATGTAGAGATTGTGATGATGTATCTCTGTTTTTTTAATCAACATGTTGAATTCCTACGGAAAAAATATTATTTCATCTCTTCCAAGTTTTGGTATCAGCATCATGCTGGCCTCATAGAATAAGTTAGGGAGAAGTCCTTTTTCCTCAACTTTTGGTAATAGTTTCAGTAGGAATGCTACCAGCTCTTCCTTCTACATCGGGTAGAATTTAGCTGTTAATCCGTCCAGCCCTGGGCTTGTTTTGGTTGGTAAGCTATTTTTACTGACTCAATTTTGGAGCTCATTGCTCTTCAGGGATTCAGCTTGTTCCTAATTCAGTCTTGGGAGGGGGTATGTGTCCAGGAATTTATCCATTTCTTCTAGATTTTCTAATTTGCGTGCATAGAGGAATATATAACATTCTCAGATATTTATTTATATTTCTGTGGTCAGTGGTAATAACCATTTTGTCATTTCTAATTGTGTTTATTTGGATCTTCTCTCTTTTCTTCTTTATTGTCTTCCTACTGGTCTGTTTTATTAATTTTTTTGAAAAAACAAAACTCCTGAAGTCATTGATTTTTTTTGAACGATTTTTTTGTGTATCAATCTCTTTCAGTTCAGCTCAGATTTTGGTTATTTCTTGTCTTCTGCTAGTGTTGAGGCTGGTTTGCTCTTGGTTCTCTAGTTCTTTTAGTTATGATGTTAGGTTGCTAAATTGAGATCTTTCTCTCTTTGATGTGGATGTTTAGTGCCACAAATTTTCTTCTTCACACTACCTCAGTTGTGTCCCAGAGATTCTGGTATTTTATATCTTTGTTCTCATTAGTTTCAAAGAATGTCTTGATTTCTACCTTAATTTCATTATTTATCCTAACACCCTTCAGGAGTAGGTTATTTAATTTCCATATAATTGTATGATTTTGAGCAATTTTCTTAGTCTAGATTTCTAAATTTTATTGCTCTGTTGTCTGAGAGAGAGGTGTTACCAATTCTTTTACATTTCCTGAGGATTGCTTTAGTTCAATTGTGTCAATTTTAGAATAAGTGCTATGTGGCAATGAGAAGAATGTATATTTGGCTGTTTTGAGGTGGAGGGTTCTGAAGATATCTACCAGGTCCATTTGATCCAGTTCTGAATTCAGGTCCAGAACTTCTTTGATAATTTTTTGCCTTGATAATCTGTCTAATACTGTCAGTGGAATGTTGAAGTCTCCCACTATGATGCAAAAATCCTCAACAAAATGCCAGCAAATAAAATCTAGCAGCACATCAAAAAGCTTATCCACCAGATCAAATAGGCTTTGTTCCTTGAATGCAAGGTTAGTTCAGCATACACAAATCAATAAATGGAATTAATCACATAATCAGAACTAAAGACAAAAAACACATGATTATCTCAATAGATGCATAAAATTGAATACCCCTTTATGTTACAAACTCTCAATAAAGTAGGTACTGAAGGAACATATCACAAAACAGGAGCTATCTATGACAAAGCCACAGTCAACAGCATACTAAATGGGCAAAAGCTAGAAGCATTTTCTTTGAAAACCAACATAAGACAAGGATGCCCACTCTCACCCCTCTTATTCAACATTGTATTGCAAGTCGTGGCCAGAGCAATCAGGCAAAAGAAATAATAAAGGGCATCAAAATAGGATAAAAAGAAAACTATATCTATTTGCAGACAACATGATTCTATATCTAGAAAATCCCAGAGTTTCAGCTTAAGCTGATAAACAACTTCAGTGAAGGCTCAGGATACAAAATCAGTGTACAAAAATCACTAGCGTCCCTATACACCAACAACAGTCAAGCTGAGAGCCCATCAGGAACACAATCCTATTCACAATTGTCACAAAAAGAATAAAATACCTAGGAATATAGCTAACCATGGAGGAGAAAGATCTCTACAATGAGAACTACAAAACACTCTTCAAATAAATCAGAGATGACACAAACAAATTGAAAAACATTCCATGCTCATGGATAGGAAGATTCAATATCATTAAAATGGCCATACTGAGCAAAGCAATTTATAGATGAAATGTTATTCCTATCAACCGAAATGACTTTCTTCACAAAACTGGAAAAAGAAACTATTTAAAAATTTATATGGAACCAAAAAGGAGCCCAAATAGCCAAGGAAATTTAAAAAAAAAAAAAAAAAAAAAAAATGAAGCTGGAGTCATGCTACCTGATATCAATCCATGCTACAGGGCTACAGAAACCAGAACAGCATGGTACTGGAACAAAAACAAACACACAGACCAATGAAATAGAATAGAGCCCAGAAATAAGGCCACACACCTACAACCATCTGATCTTCAATAAAGCTGACAAAACCGAGTAATGAGAAAGGACTCCATATAATTGCATGATTTTGAGGAATTGTATGGTTTTGAGCAATTTTGAGCAATTTAGTAAATGGTACTGGATAACTGGCTGGCCACATTCAGATTGAAAATGGACCCCCTTTCTTACACCATATACAGAAATTAACTCAAGATAGATTAAAGACTTAAATGTAAAACTCAAAACTGTTAAAATTTGGGCAACACTATTCTGGACATAAAAACAAACAAATATTTCATGATGGAGAACATGAAAAGCAATTGCAACAAATGCAAAAATTGAAAAATGGGATCTAATTAAACTAAAGAGCTTCTGCAAAGCTAAAAAAACAATCAACAGAGTAAAAAGTTATGAACTGACAGAATGAGAGAAAATTTTTGGAAATTGCATCTGACAAAGGTCTACTATTCAGCATCTATAAGAAACTTGAATTTACAAGAAATAAACAACTCCATCAAAGAGTGGACAAAGGACACGAATGGATACTTTCACAAAAAAGACATATGTGTGGCCAAAAAGCATATGAAAAAAAGCACAACATCTTTGATCATTCAAGAAATGCAAATCAAAACCACAATGAGATACCATCTCACACCAGTCAGAATGACTATTATTAAAAAGTCAAAAAAAGACTGGACATGGTGACTCATACCTGTAATCCCAGCACTTCGGGAGGCCAAGGTGGGTGGATCAACTAAGGTCAGGAGTTTGAGACCAGCCTGGCCAACATAGAGAAACCTCACCTTTCCAAAATATATATATATATGAAAATTAGCCTGGTGTGGTAGTGGGTGTCTATAATCCCAGCTACTCGGGAGGCTGAAGCGGGAGAATCACTTGAACCCGGGAGGCAGAGGTTGCAGTGAGCTGAGATCATGCCATTGCACTCCAGCCTGGGCAACAAGAGCGAAACTTCATCTCAAAAACCAAAACAAAATCAAAAGTCAAAAAATAACAGATGCTGGCTTGGTTCTGAAGAAAATGAAATGCTTATATACTATTGGTGGGAGTGCAACTAGTTCAACCATTGTAGAAAGCAGCGTGGCAATCCCTCAAAGAGCTCAGAACGAAATTACCATGTGACCCCGCAATCCCATTATTGGGTATATACCTGAAGGAATATAAAATGTTTTTTATAAAGACATGCATATGTTCATTGCACCACTATTTGTAATAGCAAAGACATGAAATCAACCTAAAGGCTCATCAGCAGTAGACTGGATAAAGAAAATGTGGTACCTGTGCACTTTGGAATACTATGGAGCCATAAAAAAAGAACACGATCATGTCCTTTGCAGGAACATGGATGGAGTTGGAGACCATCATCCTTAGCAAACTAACAGGAACAGAAAACCAAATACTACACGTTCTCAATTATAAGTGAGAGCTAAATAATGAAAACACAAGGACACATACAGGGGAACAACAAACACTGGGGCCTACCTGAAGGTGGGATGAGGGAGGAATAAGAAGATCAAGAAAAACAACTAATAGGTACTAGGATTAATATCTTAACAATGAAATCATCTGTACAACAAACCCCCACAACACAATTTATCTATATAATAAACTTGCACATGTATGCCTGAATTTAAAATAAAAGTTAACAACAAATAAATAAAAATAAAAATAAAAATTTATTCCACTTGGGTGACTTGATATTTACATTGTCTATATAATTGATATTGAACTTACTGGCAAGTTTTACTTTATTGTTGATACATCAAAACAGTACAGAATTTTTCTCATTTAACTAAAAGCAAACACATTTTTCTAAGAGAATATTAAAAATATATCTTCCTGGACAATAGATTCAAGCCTTAAACGTTTGCCTTTTCAATCCTTTTTTCTGAGAAAGAGTCTTGCTCTGTCACTCAGGCGGTAGTGCAGTGGCATGGTAGTAGCTCACTGCACACGTTTGGTTCAAGTGATCCTACCACCTCAGCCTCCCAAGCAGCAGAGACTACAACTACATACTATCATGCTTGGATAATGTTTTTTGATTCTTGGTAGGGACAGGGTTTTGCCATATTGCCCAGGCTGGTCTCAAACTCCTGAGCTCTAGTGATCCACTTGCCTTGGCCTCCCACAGTGCTGAAATCATAGGCATGAGTCACTGCGCTTGGCCTGCAATCCTTATTTTGATAATATTCATTTTAAGACCACCACATCTGAGCCATGTGACTTATTTTTTAGAGGAAAAAAGTATGAATTTTCAAATATTGAGGGTAAACACTCAGTTTAACCATAAGCAATTGTTAAAATAATTTATTAGGCTAAGGCTGCTCCAGTACTCCAGGTTTCTACCTAAAGCAAACCAAAACCCATCTCAGTGTAACAGTAAAATGAAAATTAAGCTAAACCAATCAGGAACTTCCAAGTAACCTATAACTAGGAACTTTCTACTGGAATGATCTAAATAAAACTACTGCTCCACTTTAGCCAATCAAATATTTATCTTGCTTCTGTGTTCACCCTATGAAAGCCATCCTCTCTCATTTCTTCAGCAGACCCCCTAACTGCTTGCAGTGTGGGGCTGCACAATTCATGAATAAGTGCTCAAAAAACTGTAAAATTGTAATGTGCCCAAGTTTATCTTTTGTTTGAAACCTCCCAGCAGAACTTCTAATAAGTTTTAAAAAATTCTCCTCAGTTGTCTCAGAAAGAAACAGCATTACAAGTAGTAAAAAATAGTTGTAAGTTTAAACTATGGTTAACAGAAAGTCAATCATTGGGAAATATTTGGTGAAGAAAAAATTTGCATGAGAAAATAGAAACTACTGGGATTGTTTCTGTTTTGTTTGTTTTTGAGATGGAGTCTTGCTTTGTCGCCCAGGCAGGAGTGCAGTGGTGCCATCTTGGCTCCCTACAACCTCCGCCTTCCAGGCTCAAGCGATTCTCCTGCCTCAGTTACCAGAATAGCTGGGATTACAGGTGTCTGCCACCACGTCTGGCTAATTGTTGTATTTTTAGTAAAGACAGGGTTTCATCACGTTGGATAGGCTGTATCTTGACCTAGGTGGTCTGCCCGCCCCTGCCTCCCAAAGTGCTGGGATTACAGGCGTGAGCCACCGTGCCTGGCATAGGATTGTTTTTTTGCAATATTTTACTAGTGTGCTTTTTGAAATATGTTGGAGATGATTATACCATTTTACTATTGAAGACTTTAAAAATACTTGCATTTCTACTCTTTAAAATATATACAGTTCTATTTTCTAGCTTGATTAAAAATCATTGAAAACCAGTGGTCTCTGATGTTAATAATAATCCTTTTTACTCCTAAGTAATTTTTTCCTCTCATTATATCCTTACACTGTCTTGTTAGTTATCAGCTTTATGGTTTACAAGTTTTTCCCTAGGGAAAATAAAATAATGAGGAGGGGGTATTTAGCTTGAAAATACAGTATTTTGTATTTTTTCTAAACAATATTGATCAAATTTTATAATGTATTTATAAATAATTTATATATATATAATTTTTCCACTTTGCAAATTGTATCAAAACCTAATTATCTGATCACCTGAAATATCAGAAGGAAGTGTACTAATACCGCTCAGTCCATGGCAGTGTATTATTTATATATCTGTTTACTCCATTTATATGATTTTTTAATTACATTAAACTTATTAAGTATGGCTGTGTGAGAAGAAACATAAATGTCATTCTTAGAAATTTGTCTGCGTCGTTATATTTTATTTGATGTTCATTTTTTTCTCTCTTGAAGGTAGTGGCAACTTTCCTTGTTTTCTCATGCAATGAGTGAAAAGAATCCCCTCCTACGTATGAGGTTATATAGCACAACAAACACCACTAGTACTATTTAATCAACTCTTTCATTCCCCCTGAGATGATCAAGGCAGAATTTTGATTTAAACTGTTTGTTTTGCCCTTGTTCCTAACACATATCTAAATCCAAGACATTCAATGTGTTTTTATTCTATTTATCCTCCTATCCAAATTTGTTTCTTAAAAAATATCTATAACTTTAAGTCCTATATATTAATCTCTTCCGCGAGTATCTGTGATTCGATATTTATAAAGATTTTAAATTTTTATAAATTTTCAAATTGCAGACAACAAAATGGAAGAAGCTAGAAAGGATGGTAGGTATGATTAAATACTTTAGTTGATTACATTCCAGGAATAAACTGTGTGTTCCCATTCTTTAAAAAAAAAAAAAAAAAGACAGTGACTATTTGAAATACAGAAGTGTGAACATTGAATGTGGCCCAAGAACAACTGTCAACCAACAGGAAAAGCCCTGGTGAGTGTGTTAGTTGCATTTCTTAGACTCAGAGGTAACAAAATGCAGAGATTACCTGCAGGGATAGAAATTGATTGCATGCCCTATTCTGCAATAAGATAGAAATACTTTCCTCTGCGTGGAATTTTTGTGGGTTCTGATATTTGCAAACCTTTTAAGCTTAGGATAAATAGCAGACTTGTGCAGTGAACTGAGCTCAAGCCACCTGACTTATATTTGTTTATCCAGCAAGTATGTGACCCAAAAGGGAGGGTTTGATTGGGTCCTGGTTACTTCTGTTCAATCTAGGAGCGTTCCTCCTAGGAAAGATTCTACTACACCGGTTTAGTGGTGATGTGCTTCTCTTGCAGCAGTACCTTATTCTTTGAGGTTGCCTTTGTGACAATCCTTAATTTGTTGCTAGATTGTTGGACTAACTTATTCTCTACGTGTTTCAAAATCATGATGTAACATACTAAAATGAACCACTTGGAATATATATATGTTAAGATTCTTCAGGTGAAAACGGTTTAAAAATTCAAGTAAGGCTAGATGCAGCGGCTCATGCCTGTAATCCAGCACTTTGGGAGGCCCAGGCAGGCAGAGCACTTGAGCCCAGGAGTTTGAGATCAGCCTGGCTAACATGGTGAATCTCAGTCTCTGCTAAAATTATAAAAATTAGCTGGGCATGAAGGTGCCCACCTGTAATCCCAGCTGCTCAGGAGGCTGAGGTAGGAGAATGGCTTGAATCCAGTAGGCAGAGGCTGCAATGAGCCGAGATTGCACCATTGCACTCCAGCCTGGGTGACAGAGCAAGACATCATCTCAGAAAAAAAATATATAATAATAAAAATAAATAAATAAAGTAAAATTACCCAATGGAAATGTATTGACTCGCCTTACTGAAAAGTCTGGAGACAGTGTGTACACTTAAATGAGTCTCATATAATTTCTCTTCATTTTATCCCAGCTCTGTATCCTTCTCATGGTGAATTACATTCAAGTTGGCTTTTCTTAAGATAGCAATATTGGCTGGGAGCAGTGGCTCACGCCTGTAATCCCAGCACTTTGGGAGGCTGAGACGGGTGGATCATTTGAGGTCAGGGGTTCAAGAGCAGCCTGGCCAACATGGTAAAACCCCATCTCTACTAAAAATACAGAAATTAGCCAAGCATGATGATGGTCCTATAGTCCCTGCTACTCTGGAGGCTCAGGCAGGAGAATTGCTTGAACCCAGGAGGTGGAGGTTGCAGTGAGCCGAGATCATGCCATGGCACTCCAGCCTGGGAAACAGAGTGAGATTCTGTCTAAAAAAAAAAAAATAGCAATATCTTTATAGTAGGCTCAGGTTTCATATTTACTAATAAAACTGTATAGAATAAAGTCAGTTTCTCTGCCATTTGAACAAAAATATGGGCATAATTTGGAGAATAAAGACCTCCCCCTTAAATATGCTCCTGTTTGTCTTAAGTCCTCAAGCTGATCTTACAAAATGTTATAGATTGGGTGGCTTATACACGTCAGGAATTTATTTCTCATAGTTCTAGAGTCTGGGAGGTCCAAGATCTAGATGCTGGATGATTTGGAGGGCCTGTTTCCTGGTTAATAAACAGCTCTCTTTTCACAGTGTCCTCATGTGATGAGAGAGACAAGGGAAAATTTGGGGGCCACCTTTAAAAGGGCAGGCACTAGTCGTATTCATTATGGGTTCACCCTCATGATCTAATTGCCTCTCCAACGCCCCACATCCTAATACATTATCTTGAGGATTAAGGTTTCAATGTATGAATTTTGGAGAAGACATAAGCATCAGACCATGCTCCAGCTTCTAGAAACTGTGAATATATTACCCTATGTAGCAAAGAAACTTTGCAGACATGATTAAGGTTAAGGATGTTGAAATGGGAAACTGTTCTGGATGATTCAAATGGGCCCTACCTAATTGCATGGGTCCTTGAGAGCAGAGAGCCTTTCCCAGCTGTAATCAAAGGGAGATGTGACCAAAGAAAAATAGTCAAAGAGATGCAATATTTTTGGCTTTGAAGATTGATGAAAGGAATCACAAGCCAAGCAATGTGACCAGCCTTTAGAAGCTGGAAAAGGCAAGACAACTGAACTTCCAGATAGAAATTCAGCCCTGCAGACATCTTCATCTTAGCCCAGTGAGATGGGTGTCAGAAATCTGACCTACAGAGCTACTGTGAGATAATAAATTCAAATTTTAAGACATTAAATTATGGTAATTTATTACAACAGCCGTAGAATACTAATATATTGAGTTTCACATAGCTTGGACAAGCTTAGATACACTGCTGAACAAGTCACAATAAGCTGAATCATTTAGGCATGAATTATGTAACCAAACAAATTATTTTGGAGAGGAAGATGGGACAAGAATCAATGAGCCTACTTTTGGAGCTGGGGGAAGCAACACACATATTCTACAACTACCCTACAATGACCGCCCCACAATGCCCACAATAGAACATGAGTGGGCAGCTTGCAATATGTACCATAGTGCACTTACTTCAGAAGGGATGTGAAACTGGCAGGTACAAGGACTCCAGAGTTTGTTCGGTTCAAAGCTTACTCAGAAAAGCAGTTTCTTCTTTCCTTCCTAAGAAGGTATGGATTAATTTTTCTTCTATTTCTTACAACATCTCTTGATCAATACATTTTTAATGTCTGGGGAGGTTGTAATTTGTCACAGGACATGTCCGAAATGAGTTGAATGATGTTTAGTGCTTGGAGACTGCTTGCTTAGTGCCTAACAGAGGAAGGAATGATTTAGTGGAAGAAAAATGAGGCTAAGACATAAGTACGACCAAATGTTTATGGGAGCACAATGTTTTTATTACCTATAAAGACCAATATAGTGTCATAAAGTCATGAAAAATATTGCAGCAAACTGTTTAAATTTATTTTATAATGCTTGATTTCACTGAGGTTTTTCAAGAGTTTTTTAAATGTTGGTATGTAGCAAAGACTTATTCTCCAACCTTTATGTTTATTTTCACTTCTGGTGTACAGTAAATGCTCTAAAGTATTTGCTGTCAGTAATGCTGTTTTAACTATATAATGGGTATCAGCAGTATATGAGGTGAATGAGTTTCTTCCAGAGCAACTCTGAGATACAAGGAAGACAATTTTTTTTTTCTGAAGGTAAAATTCCTATCAATCCCAAACAGAAAGCAACAAATCATTTCCTAGCCATGTAGGAAGTAAACTTGGCTAGAAATAACATTCAATTTAATCAGTGAAAATTAACACAGATGTATAGAAAAGTACATTCTTGAAGCTTATCTACTACTGTCCAAAGTAGTGAGACTTGGAATCTGGGGGATATCAGCATTTCAGTTATAAAAGAAGGACATTTGCTGAGGGATCCTAATGGCTTAAATAAACTAGCCCTCTAGACCTGCAGTCTCCCTTCACCAGGAAACCATGTGATTACTAACGCAACTCCTCAGGCTCTTTGATATTGGGCCTTGCACCTTGGATAGAGGATGTGAGCATGTACTTACACATCCCAAATATACGCATTAATTGATATTCTTATCACATCTCAGTCAGTGAGTTTGTCAATCCCAGTCAGAGGCCAAGGCCAAGACACAGATTTTGGACCTTGGCAAGGTCACCCTGTGGTGCATCTTACCTTGATGGTAGCTCTATGCAGCATTGGGCCTGTGACCTTTATGCTTAAAAAATGCCTACAATTTGTTTAATAAATATTAGTAATATAGCCTAAGCATTTCTATGGGAAAGTGTGCATAAAGTTACATATAATTGTTTTAAATTAAAACTCTCGTGGAATAATATTTTTAAGCTAACGAGTTGTCTATATTTATCATGTAATTTTAAGGTTGCATCTTTCTTTTTATATCTTAATCTTTATAAAATATGATAACCTATGAACTGTGGCTATGCTTTCATATTTTTCAAAATATTTTATTCCATAGTACCTTACCATTGTTTTCAATCTGCTTGATCTGGTACCACTTAATAGCATGCCAGAAATATTTGGAAAGGTGGGAAGTTGCGGTGAAAAGGAGGGGCAAATGTTGTCATAACAATAAGATGTTACGGGATAACTAAACTTGTTACTAAACATGCTGCAACATTTGGAAGGTCACACACGACAGGGAACAACAAGGAAGTGTCTTGTCACAGATGCCAGTCATATTTCTATGAAGAAATGTTTCTCCCAGTTCCTTATGGTGTAAGAACTGACTGATTTTCTGAGATTATGATTTACAACAAAAAGACTCTGGAGATAAGCCCGTTTCCTGCTGCTATATCAGGAAATAATATTACCTTTTAAACTCTCTACTTTCATATTATTGTTTACAGCAGCATGTGTGTGCGTGTGTATGTATATGCGTGTAGCTGGCTACTCTTTGAAAATCTCTAACAATAAAAAAGATTTTCTCTCCCTTTTTGGTGGCTGCAGCCTGATGAAATAGTCCTTGGAAATAAAGTAAAGAGCTTGTAAACATCCTGGTTAATTTGACCAATCAAAGCAGTGAAGTCAGATAGCTCACCTTGGTAACAGGGAATTGCAACATGGAAAACAAAGTCATGGCCCTAACTCCAGTTGGTATGGATCAGTCATTCTGTGTTTTTAATTAATCGCACAAAACTTCTTTCCACTAATCATCCAAAGGTGACAGTGTAGGGGGAACTTCTATACATTCATGCATTTTCTCAAACAGATTACAAAGCCCAGCATTATATGCAAACTCTACTGATGTAGAAATAGGTTGAGATACAAATAGGGGATGATCAAATACCAGAGATAGGCTGACCATTTACACAAAGGCATTCATTCCAGGGGCAGATGCAGCTGGGTCTCTCAGGCCTGCTCTAGACAAAGACTCTTCAGCTAAAATCCTTTATGAGTGAGGTTTAAACAATCACACAATCAATTGGCATTACAACATCCAATCTTTTTAAACTCAGTGACCAAAGGTCAGCCCCAACCAGTGAACTTTCTAATTGTTGTAAAATGTCATGTAAATGCCCAGTTTGTCCTGCCCAAAGGTTTTCAGAAAATAAAAGTTAATTCAGAAACAAAGTTTTATAAGTCAATGAAGCCATTTAAAGACAAAATATTGAGACTTTTTAATCTCTTGCCAAAACAAAAAGAAGAAAAAGTTAAATTTCTATCCAACAATCTCAAAATCAGCAAGACAAAGAAAAATAATCCAACCCCCAAAGCCAACAAAAGGCCCATTTACAATCTGACACCCTGGGTGGACTTTGAAGCCACACTTCTCTAACAATCATTGTATTATGGCCACAGAATAATGCCAACCTGTTAATGTGGGGTTTGTTCAGTCAATTTGGAATTTAAATCAGAATAAACGAGGATAGAATGCTGCCCCCACAACAACTCACTGAGGCTAAGTCAAATATAGAGAAATAAAAACAAAAACAAATACTCTTCTTTCCAGGAGTCGTGAAAACAAGATTAAAACCTAATAGATCTAAACTCTGCCCACATTACCCACATTAATAGATCTAAACTCTGCCCCATAACTGTGTGGTACCAGAGCACATTTTCAAAGCGAAGGAAAGCAAGGCTCATGTGACATCAGTGACTTCAATGTGATTCATGATATTCATCCTGTCCACATGCTGATAATTCACAAAAGAACACACTTGTCTTCACAAACTGTTCTGAAATCTTTAGACTAAAATGTAAAATGTCAACATGATTAAAGCAAACTGTAGAAGCTTTAAAACAAAAACATGGATGAGGTTTTAGAATGACTAAAGCATAAATATACATTCCAATAGTTTCTCCATTACAAAAATCCTTTATGATTCAGATCACTCTCCCATTGCCTTGAAAGCACTGGTAATCAGAGCCCACTCTTCTTGGTAAACAGAATTAGGAACAATAAGTTATTCCACAATATAAGAAGAGGGTATAAGAAAAACATGCTTATGTCATTTTTTAAAAAACTCCTTTGCAAGCTTCCCAAACAACCATCACCATCTCTTCACCCATTCTGGATACCTCAGATGTTTTCTCCCTCTCTCTCTTTCTCCTTCTCTGTCTCTGGCGTGTGTGTGTGTGTGTGTGTGTGTGTGTGTGTGTGTGCGTGTGTATGCATAGATATATGTGTGTGTCTTTTTCCCTGGAGACACCATTCACTTAAACTTTCAAATCATTTAAGTTTTCAAATTTTATCAAGTTCAGAATACTTTGGTTAGGAAAAAATAAAATCCCATTTAACCTAAATTCCTAGGCACATTATTAATGGAAATGCAAATAGGAATATAATTCCAAGAGTCTTTTTCCCCTAAAACTCAGAAAAATAAATTGTAGTTAAATAGGAAATATTTAAGTCTATGGTTATGCTTAAATTTGGTATATATAAAGGAGTAAAACAAACTAATTATACCCTTATCGGTAAAGGAAAGTATTTGACTCCAAAGGCTCTTACAGATTTTACAGACTGTATTATATTTGAATTATTTATATCTCTTGAAAATTCAAGGAAAAATATTGCATTCAATTTGTAGAATTGATGACCATTGGGCTAACAGGAAATGAAAATGTCATTTAACAGCCATGTGATTGATTAAAGTATTACTAGTTCAAGAGAACGATCACTTGGAGATGGATTAAGTTACACTTTGAAAAAAATCAATCAAAATTCTGAGTATTTGAGCCATAAAGACTCTAATCCTCTAAAAATCTATAGAATGCAATAAAAAATTGATTTAGCACCAAAGATTTCGGAATCAAAGATCTCATAACTATGATAGTAAATAAAAATTATCTTCTACTTAAAACAATACAATCCCTTCAATTAGTGAATCCTTATCATGATTCAGACTTCAATTATTTGAAGTAAAAGTGGGGCAAACACACTTTGATGTAGCATAGTGAAAAATCAAAAGCTGGGTATAGTAAGGCTGTGACATTCAAACATGTGGGAAGTTTGTTTCCTAATAAAAATGAATGAACAATAGAAGCTCATTAATAAGGTGTTTATTCAATTAGCTGGGGGCATGATGGCACGCACCTGTAATCCCAGCTACTGGGGAAGCTGAGGCTCCATTGAGCCTGGGAGGTTGAGGTGGCAGCAAGCTGTGATTGAACCACTGCACTCCAACCTGGGCTACAGAGAGAGACTCTGCCTCAAAAAAAATTGTTTTAAATTTTAAAATAGGCCAGCTACAGTGGCTGATGCCTGTAATCCCAGCAATTTAGGTGGCTGAGGCAGATGAATTGCTTGAGACATAGAGTTCAATACCAGCTGGGCTACATAGAAAACCCCATCTCTACAAAAAATACAAAAAAAAAAAATAGCCAGGCATAGTGGCAACTGCCTGTGGTCTCCGCTACTCAGGAGGTTGAGGTGAGGTGATCCCTTGAGGCCAAGAGGCAGAGGTTGCAGTGAGCTGTGACCACACCACTGTATTCTAGCTTGGGCAACAGAGTGAGAGCTAGTCTCAAAAAATTAAAAAATAAAATAAATAAATAAAACCTGTTTCTTCCAATTACACATAACAGAAAGCTACTGTAGTTGAGCAGCAGTTTGCTCCATATCAACTCTGGTCTCATGCTATTACTCTATGCTTCCCTCTGCTTTTCACATGTCAGGATTTCTCGGGCTCTCTTGGTTCCTGAACTTACTTTATCTCATCTCCACACAGAGCCTTACTACCAATACCTCTCTCTACCTGGTCTCTTTCCATCTCCAGCCCTTTCCTAGCACTTCCTCAAAGGACCTTTGTATGACACTACCAACTCTCCTACTACAGGTCAGGTCCTCCTACTACATTTTCTTGAAGTGCTTTCCTTTCTGAGCACTCATCACATTTCCACTAAATATTTCATTGAGTTTTTACTGTCTAAGGATGTTGCCATAATGTAAACTCCAAGAGAGATTGATTTGTATCTAATACCTACACTGTTTTGTCCTTAGGACTTATACTATGTCTAACACATAGCTGTTTAATGCATTTATTCAGTGATTAAGAGAAGGAAACAAATGGGCAAAGTTGTAAAGGGGCGTTTAGGATACTGAGACTTAACTCTAGGATAGAGAAGTTTAAAGATTCAATGGAAGAACCCAGTTTGTCTAGAATATATACCATGTATGTGATCATAAATATGTACACTATTTGGCTAATGCTGAACTGCCAATTTTAAGATCTGAAGATTGTTCTCAACATACCTACTATGTGTTATCTGAGTCAAGATAGTATTTTACAGATTGCTGAGAATGTACTGGTTAAGTAGGAAAGAATTATTTATAAGCCTCAGAAGGAAATATTCTATTCTTATAATTTTTAGCTAAATCAATATTCAACTAAGGTCAAATTTTGTGACTTTGTGTTAACTTCTCAATCAATTCCATATATATAAAGAAAAAAGCTGGATAATACTATGAGACCTTAAAATTACTTTGTGCTTTAAAGTAATATAATTCCAGCATATTATATAGACCCTAGACTGAATTATTTTTAATTTCAAAAATGGCAACATAAGTAGCAAAGCAAAACTGGGTTTTAGTAAATACTCTTCAGTTACATCCACAGGACAAAGAAATTATTTTTTTTTCCTACTCCCTAGAGAGAGAAACGAAGCACTCATAAAACGCGACTGTGAAAATGTAGAAACTTTTAATGTTTTTTCTCCCCTCTTTTCTTATGACAAAGATTATCTGTAGTTAGATAGAGTAGAAATTTGCTGTCTAGATTGAAGAATATAGAAAGTCAAGCCAACAGAAAATAATTGAAGGGTACATTAAAATGCAAGATAATATGGAAATTATCAGGAAGAGACCATATGCTGTTATCTTAGAGAATCCTTAAAGACTGAAGAAAAGTCTATCTATTTCAAAATAAGGGAGAAGGATTAGAGAAAAATTTTTGAATAGAAGCATCCTAAATGTTTCTTAGAGGAATTCAGTTTCCTGCCAAAAATTTTTCAGTTCAAGTCAGTACCAGCTATAAATGTAGTGGGGAGGAAGTTGCTGTACCTTCTGCTAATGAACATATAATATCAGAGGGCAGGGGATGGAGAGGGAAGAAGGAGCCTCTCATGTGAACACAGGACATTAGAATGTCAAAGTCATAAGGCTAAGTAACTGTTTGTACACTGACGTTAGCCTCAAGAACGTGGACAAGTCTGCAAGAATATAGGTTTGTGTTTTGAATGTCTAATGTGAAAGGCATCTTCAGTAGGGTCAAGTTATCTCTTAATTCAGTGATTCTTTAAAAAGTGGAACGTTGTAGTTGACATAAACAGACTTTGTGGCACTAAGTAACTCTGAAGGTGGGGAGAAATAAGGTGCGTTTTTTTGAAGTTCAAAATTGTGATACATAACAATGTTAGAAGATCTAAAGAATTATGAAAGACTAGAATGAATAAAGGATAGATTGGGGTTTTTTTTTT
>NW_016107696.1:2140704-2159631 GCF_001604975.1 Cebus imitator
TACAATCTTATATCTTCTGGATATTTGTCCCCTCCAATTCTCATGTTGAAATGTGATCCCCACTGTTGGAGATGGGGCCTAGTGGCAGGTGTTTGGATCATGGAAGTGGATCCCTCATGCATGTCTTGGTTCCCTCCCTGGGTTAATGAGTGACTTCTCACTCTATTAGTTCACATGAGGGCTAGTGGTTTAAAAGAGCCTGGCCTCTCTCTGACTTGCTCTCTTACCATATGACACGCTGACTCTACCTTCCTTCTGCCATAAGTAAAAGTTTCCTGAGGCTTCACGAAAGTTAAGCAGATGCTGGTGCCGTTTCTTGTACAATCTGCAGAAACTTGAGCCAAATAAACCTCTTTTCTTTATCAATTACCCAGCCTCAGGTGTTCCCTTATAGCAATGCAAAATGAAATAATACACAATTCATCAACAAATCCTGTCAGCTATATATTTAAAATACATCCAGAATCCAGAACCCATGTCTCCTCACCTCTGCTTTGCCGTCCTAATCCACCTAATTCTTCGCTTCTGGATCACAGTAATGACCTCTAGGTGGTCTCTAAATTCATCATGCCACCTGTAGTCTAAATTTTCATATGGCCAGCCAGAATTTTTTAAAGACAATTTTTTGCTAGCAATTTTAAGTTCACAGCAAATTTGAGAGGAGGGTCCAACAATTTTTTATGTTTCCTATCCCCCGATGCTCATCTTTTCTTTCTATAAAGCCAAGTTTCTGACTTATATTATTTTTCTTCTCTCTAAAGAACTTTTTACCTTTCTTGCAAGGTAGGTCTACTGGCAACAGACTCCCTTAATTTTTGTTTGTTTGAGAAAGTCTTTATTTATCCTTCACTTTTGAAAAATAATTTCACAGGCATAGAATCCTAGGCTGTTTTTCTTTCCTCTCGATGCTTTAAATATTTCACTTCATTCTCTTCTCACTTGCATGATTTCTGAGGAGAAGTCAGATATAAGTCTTATCTTTGTTCCTCTATCAGAAAAGTTTCTTTTCCCCCTTCTGGCTTCTTTTAGGACCTTTCTATTCTTTAATTTGGATTTTTTTGTAGCTTGAAAATGACATGTGTAGGTACAGTTTTTGTTTGTTTTTTAACATTTATTCTGCTTGTTCTCTGAGCCACCTGGATCTGTGGTTTGGTGTCTGACTCTAATTTGAGGTAATTCTCAGTCATTATTGTTTCAAATTTTTTTTGTATCTTTTTATTTTCCTTCTAGTATTCCCATGACTTGTATGGTATATTTTTTGTAACTGTCCGACGGGTCTTAGATATTCTGTTCTGGGGTTGTTTTTTGTTTGTTTGCTTTGTTTTTTCAGTCTTGGTTCTCTTTTCTTTTCTTAATGCAAACTTCCATTGAGATATCCTCAAGCTCAAACAGTCTGTCTTCAGCTAGGTCCAGTCTACTAGTAAGCCCATCAAAATCATCCTTCCTTTCTGTTACAGTTTTTTTGATCTTTAGCATTTCTTGTTCCTAGAATTTCCATCTCTTCATTTAAATTCCCCATCTGTTCTTGCATGCTGTCTATTACAGCCCTTAGCATATTAACCATAGTCGTTTTTAATTCCTGGTTTGATAATTCCTGCCATGTGTAATTCTGATGCTTGCTCTCTTTTCAAATTGTGATTTTTGCCTTGTAACTTTTTCTTGATAGCTAGACATGATGTATTAGGTGAAAGGAACTGCTATAAATAGGCCTTTAGTAATGTTGTGATAAGATGGGGGAACAGGAAGCATTCTACAGTTTTTATAATTATGTCTGTCTTTAAGTAAGTGTATGTCTCTGGACTGTGACATTCATAGGTGTTCCTTGTTTGATTGTTTGTTTTTCTCTTCCATTGGCTGGGAGGGGATGCCTAGAGTAGGCTTGAGTTGGGTATTTTTCTTGTCTCATGTGGAAGACTAGAGCTGGCCAGAGTTGTGTATTTCCTTTTTCCCAGGCCAGTTACTCTCTGTTAACACGCCAGCAGGCTAGCCTCCAGCCAACTAGTTTCTCTGGAGGGCAGAACTTGTTAAGAACAGAGTGCTCTGTTGTATCTCAAATGGTTACTTTTTCCCTCTTCCTGCTGGAAGCATAAAGAGATTTTTCTTCAGTATTTACTGTGAGAACCTGGTTAAGCTCCTGGAGGTAAATCTCACAAAACTGTGAAGTCCCCCCTAGTGACTGGATCCCCTTGGGCTTTGTAACTCAGAGTTGTCCACACTGAGCCTCCAGCAGTCTGTCAATGACAGCTCAAGATTTCCTACCGAGGTACTGGTTCCTGTGGTGGGTTCCGCTCATTTAGTCTCTGCTCTGGTAAATCAGCCAGGACCCCTTGGCTTCATTTGTCTCTCCAGTCTTCCGGGCAGCAGTTTGCCCTGTGTCCTCGTCGCTCTTCCAAATCCTAGAAGAGGTGTTTACTTTTTAGTCTGTTGGGCTTCTTACTTGTTGTTAGGATGAACTGGCAATATCTAAGCTCTTTATGAGGCTAAAAAAAGAAATAATAAGCATTAGAGTAAAAATCAAGGAAGTGTAAAACAGAAAAACAATGAATAAAACACAAATTAATGTTGGTTCTTTAGAAAGCTTAACAAAAGTGACAAATCTTTAAGCTGACCAAAAGAAAGAGACAAGAGACAGATTGTTAAAATCAGGAATAAAACAAAGCACATCACTACCAACTTTGCAGAAACAAAGAGTTATACGATCTATTGGAGTTCTCCAGAGAAACAGAACTAATAGGACATATGGATATATGCATGACAGGATTTATTATGGGAATTAGCCGGCGTGATTATGGAGGCTGAGAATTTCCACAATATGCTGTCTTCAAGCTGTAGAACCAGGAAAGCTGGTGATGTGATTTGGCCTGATTCTGAAAGCCTGAGAACCAGAAAGCCTGTGGTGTAATTTCCAGTTCAAGGAATTCAGTCTTCTGTTTAGACTGCCCGCACAGGGCTGACTTGTGTCACTCAGAAAGGTATGTGGAAGCCCTAACCTTCAGTTCTTCAGAATGTGACCTTATTTGAAATAAGACATTGCAGATATACTAACTAAAGTATTAATTAATTATGTACGATATTAGTTAAGTTAGATGAGGTCATATTGGAAAGGATGGACTATTAATCGGCCATGACCAGTGTTTTTGTGAGAAGAGGCACACAGGGAGAAAATGGCCTTGGGAAGATGAGGGCAGATTATTTTGGTGTTATAAAGGATCTTCTCCTAGAGCAGAGGTATCCAGTCTTTTAGCTTCCCTGGGCCACATATAACACACACTAACACTAATGATAGCTGATATGATGAGCCAAAAAAAAATTGCAAAAAAAATCTCATCGTGTTTTCAGAAAGTTTACTGATTTGTGTTGGGCTGCATTCAAAGCCATCCTGGGCCACATGCAGCCTGTGGGCTGTGGGTTGGACAAGCTCATCCCAGACGCTTAAGAGGAAGCACGGCTCTGCCAACACCTTGATTTTGGACTTCTAGTCTCCAGAACTGACAGAGAATACATTCTTATTATTTTACGCCACTCTGTTTGTGGCATTTTGTTACAATTTCCCTAAGAAACAAGTATATCCTCTGTGATGGTTAATTTTATGTGTCAGCTTGACTGTGCTAAGGGATTCCCAGACAACTGTAAAACATTACTTCTGATTGTGTCTGTGAGAGTGTTTCCAGAGAGATTAGCACTTGAATGAGTAGACTGAGTAAAGAACATCTGCCCTCACCAAAGTGGGCTAGAGTCATCCAATCCATGAAGGGCCTGACTAGAACAAAGAGGTGGACGATGGGTGATTTTGCTGTCTTTTCCTAAGCTAGCATATTCACCTCTTGGCCTTGGACATCAGCACTCCATATTCTCAGGCCTTTGGATCCTGGATTTATACCAGCAAGCAGGTTCTCAGGCCTTCAGACTCAGACTGAATTACATCACCAACTTTTCTGGTTTTTCAGCCTGCAGACAGCATAATATGGGACTTCTTATCCTCTACAATTATGCAAACTAATTTCCATAATAAATCCCCGACTATATGTTTATTTATGTGCTATTGGTTTTGCATTTCTGAAGGACCCTAACATATCTTATTTTTCATTTCTGCAGGGTGGATAGTAATGTTCCCTCTTTCATTCCTGATTTTGAAAATTTGTGTCTTCTCTATTTTCCTTATAAAAGCCTAGTAAAAGATTTGCTAATTTTGTTCCTCTTTTCAAAGAAGCAACACTAATTTTATTGATTTTTTTCTCCTGTCTTATATTTTATTGATGTTTACTCTAATCTTTATTAGTTTCTTTCTTAGCTTTGCTTTGGATTTAGTTTGCTCATCATGTGCTAGTTTCTTAAGGTATAATCTTACATTATTGCTTTGAAAATTTTCTTCCATTCAGAGAGATGTGTTTAATGTCTAAGTACTACTTAATTGCTAATTTATTCTGGAAACATCTTCTCAGACATACCCAGAAATAATTTTTTAACTCCTAGATGAGTGTCAGGCATTCCTTGACCCAGGCAAGTTAACACTCAACATTATCTATTACATAAGAGAATGTTATGAATAACTTTATTATAATAAATTAGATAACTTAAATGAGATTCACAAATTCATATAAAAACACAAATTACCAAGACCAACTCATGAAAAAATTGAAAATGCAGATATACCTACAAGAAGTAATAAAACTGAATTCATAATCTGAAATATTTCAACAAATAAAATCCCCAACTGAAATGATTTTACCCATAAATTTTTCTAAATTTATTATTTAAGAAGAAATAATAGCAATCCTTCAAAAATTCTTTCGGAAAATCAAGAAAGGAACATTTCTCAACTCACTTTATGAGGCCAGTGACACTGTGACATTAGAGCCAGAGAAAGTCATCACAAGTAAAAAACAAATAAAAAAACTGCAGACTAATGTATCTCAAAGTATTCAGAAAAGAAAGAGCAAATCCATCACTGACACCCAGATCATTTTCTCTCCAACTTTTGTTTTTGAGGCATCCCCAACTAAGATAATTAGTGATAATCCAATATGACAATTTAAAAAGGGAGGAGGGAAATGGGCAGGGAAAGCCCTTCTGTAAGGGAAACTCCATAATGAACATCATTGGGAATAATTTGAGAAATCTGAAAATGAACTATCTATTAGGGAATGATACTGTTTCATGTTTAATGTCTTGACTCTGATGATGGTATTGTGTTAAGTAGGAAAATATTCTTCTTCTTAAGAGGTAACATGCTGAGATGTTTATGGAGGAAACATCAATAATGTCTGTAACCTGTAACTTTTTTTTCAAGTGGTGAGAAAAAATTGGAGAAAAAATAAAGCAAGTGTGAACACATAGTACATGGTGGGTGACTTTAGGTAAATAGTAAACATGCATTCATTGTTCCTGTCTTTCAACTTCTCTGTTGGGCAACTTTTTAAAAAAATGAAATTGAGTAGAGAAGTCCAAAGCCACAGTGAGATACCACTGCACACACATTACAATGGTTAAAACTTAAAAAAAAAAAAAAAAAAAAAAAAAAAACTGGCAATACGAAGGACTATTGACAATATACATTGCAGGTAGGAATGCAAAATGGTATAGCAACTTTAGCAAACAGTTGGCAGTTTCTTATAAAGTTAAAAAATATACTTATGATATCACCCAAAATTCTCGTTCCTATTTACCAAACAGACATGAAAACTTGTGGTCACATGAAAACCTGTATGTGAACATTTGAACATTTATAGTGGCTTTATTCATAATCACCAAGTTTCAAAACAATCAGATGTCCCTCAACTGAGAAAGAAATGCATAAACACACTGTGCTACATTCATACACTGGAATACTCCTCAGCAATGGAAGGAGACAAACTACCAATACACACAACATGAATCAACATCTAACCTACTCTGCTAGTGAAAGAAGCCAGATGGAAATGCTACGTACTATACAATTCCATTTTTATGGCATTCTGCAACAATCAAAATTATAAAGACAGAAGACAGATGAGTGGTTGGGCAGGGAATGAAATAAGGTTGGCTACAAAGGGGGATGGGAAGATTTTCTAAAATGATGAGACTTTTATACTTTGTAGTGGTGGTTACACAACTGTGCATGCTCAGGACTGTGTGCTAACAGGAGTGAATTTACTGTATATTAACTATATGGTAATACTAAAAATAAATAGATAAAATTGTTAGTTTAAAAAAAATCAGGTCACTTCATCTAAAACCCTCCAATGATGTGTTACTAAGAATAAAAAGCCATCATTACAATAGTTCACAAGGCCTCCCTGTAGCTCTCTGATCTCATCTGCTGCTTCTCTTCCTCTTTCTTTTTTTCCAGCTTCACTAGCCACTTTACATTCCTGAAATCTATCAGACATAGTCCTACCTCAGAACCTGCTGTTTCCCCCAGTTTCTATAAGACTTGATCGCTCTTTTAAATCTTAATTAAATGTCATCTTAGCAATAAGGTCTTCTTCATAACCCCACCTTACCCTGGTACTCCTTTCCTCTGTGGTAACTTTCACTATCAAAAATACTATGTATTCTCCTTATTTAGAGTGTCTGTCTGTCGCAACAAGAGAGGGCAAAGCTTCCTGATGATTTATTCACAGCTATATCACATGTACCTACGATGATGCTCAACATATAATAGTACTCACTCAATCGTTGTTGAATAAATTAGCTGAGATATAATGAAAGAGCTATTACTTAATGCCCTGCCCTCAATATCACTTGCTACTTTATATAACACGCTAAAATCAATCTCACCATAATTTTTAAAGAAATGGATCTTTTATTCTAATTTTACTTTTATGAGAAATAAGGAACTGATGAGAAAAAAAGACATTAGGAATACAGCTTTTAAAATAAGTATCAGCATTTTCTTAGAATTCAGTAAATTACTTACATCTATAAACTGGAACAATAAGGATTTGACTCTTTTCTTCTGTTAAGCTCTTCCTCCTACCTTCTTCCCTCTCAACCACTGATCCCTCAGAGTGTCACTTCACTGTTACTTCCCGCCATCACGCCAGCATTCTTACTGCTTGAAGTCGTACATTCAAAGGCTTCAAAATTGTGAATCATCAAATAAATGTTAAATTGAGTTAATTATAATATCTAGTTATTGAGATTGACATATATTTTGAAAATATTTTCATTGACTACACTGAAACCACAAAAGTATTCCTGTTAAGTAACCAAAAACTCCATTCCTAGTGTTTTCTGATTAATTGAAACTTTACTGACTTAATCTTAGATGTGAGTTTCTTTTTTTTTTTTTTCTTTTTCTTTTTTTATGAGGATTGGAGGACATTGGATAGGATCTAGGCTGGGAGAAATGTTGAACAGAAATGATTAACAATTTTTTAAAAGTATGTTATAGAAATTGGTTTTTGTGAAAACCACCAGACTATAAGAAAACTTTGAAATTACTTTATACTTGGGACAATTTATTTTGAGTTATCAAAGTCTCCACTTTGACAGAAGGAGGATTCAATAAGAAAGAACATTGTGACTACAAAAAGTTGAAAGGCAAGTATAAATGAAAATGAAAATTTAAGTTCCTGCTGCCTCCATTGTGGTTCAATCCTTATAATAGCTTCCTAGTCGCTTTTCCATGCTCAGACTGAACTCTACCAGCCAATTTAAACTGTTTCCAAGTTGATCTTTCTTTCTTTTTTTTTTTTTTGAAACAGAGTCTTGCTCTGTCACGAGGTGCCAGGCTGGAGTACAGTGGTGTGATCTCGGCTCACTGCAACCTCCCCCTCCTGGGTTCAAGCAATTCTTCTGCCTCAGCCTCCCTAGTACCTGGGACTACAGGCACACACCAGCACGCCTAGCTAATTTTTGTATTTTTCAGTAGAGACAGGGTTTCACTATGTTGGCCAGGATGGTCTTGATCTCTTGACCTCATGATCCACCTGCCCTGGCCTCCCAAAGTGCTGGGATTACAGGCGTGAGCCACCGCACCCAGCCCCCATGTCAATCTTTCTATTGCAGAGTTGTGATACTATTTCTCCACACTCAAAAACCTTAAAAGCAAAGCCCCATTTCCTGAAGCACCACCATCTAAACATCTTTCAAAACATGGCCCTTTTATTAGATGGCCTTGATACATATTTTCAGTAATATTTTCCACAAGGCTTCTATGCACACGTAGCACAGAAGTCAAACCGGACTGTTTATTCTTCAGCGACACCCAGTGATTTCTTCCTCTAATCCTTATAAATTAGCTCTCTCTTCCTGAAGTGTCCACTCCTCACACAATCTTTCATCAGCTCCTTCTAAAAGCCCACCCATTCAGTTATCTCATAAAACCTTTCATGCTCCCTTCTAATCCAACATGTATTCTCTCTACTCAAAACTATCGCAGAACTTCACGCCGTCCTAAGGCACCCAACAAGCCCCAGCTTATATCATAGTTGTCTACGTATTTATTTTTTTCCTGACCATGTCACCCCTGCCTAATTTTGTAAGATCTGAGACTGACCTATTTGCCTTAAGTTACTCAGGTAATAGGTTAGAACCTTTTCTACATGGCATGCTCAATCGTTCCTTGATTTATAAAGTGACTAAACTGACACTATGGAATCAGAATTGCTGATCTGCTCAGCAACCAAAACCTAGCTCAGGTGTCCTCTTGAGAATTTTTCCAAAGACCTATTACAGGGATCTATAGGAAGACAATGGTGCCTTGTTTTTATTCTCCTGCAGATCCCATGGATACACACAATGGTGGGAAAAATCCCTTTGAAAAGTATTGGACTGGGAAAAGGGAGATAGCGTGGGCACTCCCACTTAGTTAACCTGAGTTTCATTTGTACCACAATCTGTTTAATGATTTTTAAATAACATCATGCTATAATTTGGAAAAAGGAATACTGACTTACTTATGCTGAGTAGAACAGAAATCATCAAGCAGAAAATACATTTTCCCAGCAAGAAAACTGGGTTCCCCTATAACAAGATTTTTCTGAAGACAGACATTCAACTACTCATCTTCTTTGGTAGCTTTTACATATCACTGTTTCACTAGATCATGGTCTCTGCCATCTGAGTTAGACATGTGTCCCACACAGCAGGCATCCTATACAATTGCTGATATTTAAATTCCTGAAGAGGCAAAAGAGGGGATCCAAATACTCCCAATGGAGGAGGTTAGGTTTTTTTATTCAGAGTTTATGAAGTATCAATGTAAAGGTAGTATTTGAATGTTCTCATAAAGATATATGAATATTTTATTATTCCACTCCCATACTTTCATTGCACTTAAAGAAATTAAGTTGTATAGATTTAGTCAAGTTTATTTTTCAAAAGGAGAAAAATTAGAACTCAGAGCGCTTTATGTAGGATTCACAAAGCTTCAAAGGTCAGTGTTCAGAGGAAATCAGATGACAACTGCATTTTAAAAATTCTTGATTCTGCCCATAATTCCTCAAGGGAAAACCTGTAACTCTATGTGCTACTTCAGAGGTGAATTTTAAAAAAACAGAAACTTTCTTCCTACTCTGTTATTTATTCATATTTTATAAATATTCAGAAGTAATTTGACATCTATGCCTGAATATTTAAAATACATCTTTGTTTTAACATACAATATTGTTTTATGAATCATGCATATAAAATACTGCTATTAGAAAAACTTCTTTATTACATAATGATTACCTGCCTTAAAAGAAAATATATTATAAAATAGTAAGGCCAGTTTTAAATTGTGCATAGAACCAGTAATTGGATCTTTAAGGCAATTAGAAGATTTATTGAATATTTGTTAAAAGTAGATTGACAATGACATTAAAGAATAAAGTGTAATTTATTTGGTGCTACTTTGTGAATGCTTCCAAGTACAAATCATCTCACAATACCATATACAGTATACTTTCAATCACAACTCAAATATAAAATAACCTACAAAATCACATGGCTATAATCAATATACAATAATTGTGTTTTTAAAAGAAGAAAAGATGTTAGGAATTTTAAGTTAAGTTGCAGTAACTTTTTTCAAATAAAATATTAGCACCGTACCAGATAAAATCATCTAAAACTATTGACCTTCTCATTCTTCTTAAATAACTAAATAGAAACTTTTTTCAAAGCACAAATATTAATTTGTAAAATCAGTTCTACAGCAGTTAATATTTCTTTATTATTTCTTTTTTGCATTTTTCCCTATAAGGAAAAATAGGAATTAAAAACTTTCACAGGATATGAAAATCAAACAAATAAAATGACCCAACCAAGTACCGCCCTTCAGCAATGAGTTCCAACAGAAGCAAAGGTGGACATTTCTCGGCGGATGGTGCTGAAGGGCGAGAGTTCGAGTTCCGTGGTGTACTCGTTGTCATTGTCATCACTGGTCACTGTGGAAGACTTCTGAATGCATTCCTCACAGCAACAGCAGCAGCACTCCATGAAGGCCCGACTGAAGGGTTTGCAGAGACAGAAAAGGAGGACTGGGGTGACGCAGGACTTAAAGAACAAAAGGAACTGGCTGATGATATTAAGGAGGTCCATTGTCTGCTGCGAAACCCCTGCAGCCATGTAGGCAGTAACAATGTTGCAGATATTTTCAGGAATAATGCAAAATCCATATAAAATGGTCAGTGCCACTACAGTACAGTTCATCTGGCTCTCTAGCTGAATCTGCCGCTTATTCCCTCGGGTACAGGCTTTCTCTGCTTTGCGGATTTTCCTTGCAGTCACCAGAGAGCAGGTGATGGTGAAAAGCGTGGGCAAACAAAAGTAACAGCCAAAATACCACCAGAGTCTCGCACCGTCGTAGGTGAGGGCTAGAACGTAGATGGTGTCCGGTAAGTCAGGAGAGATCTTAATAATGCACCTTTCTGCCGGAGCTCGGTCGCTAAACCCCAAATCCTCCTTGCTCAGCTGGCGGAGAACAACTTCTGGAAGTGCTAACAGTAGAGCTCCCACCCATATAACAGCAAGTTTGGCAGTTGTTGAAGAACAGTTTTCGATCATTTCATAGTACATCTGCACGTTGGTGGCAGCTCGGAAGCGGTCTATGCACAGAGCACATAAGGTGAAGGTAGTGACTCCCAGGGAAGCGACCTGTGGGGGGACAGAGAAGACACTTATTCCCGGTGTTTCCTGAAAGATCAAAGCACTAGGAAGTACATGCAGATTGGCAAAACAGTAAAATAAATAAATGTATACATAAATAGAAATAAGAGAGAGACAGAACGGTTTTCTAAATGAGACAGGGGTAACTGAGCTCAGGACGTCAGCTGAACCACTGTAAGCATCAAAAAAGAAAACAAACTATAGTGTTTTGGGAGTCATGGAGGGCAGAACATTTAGGACTGGAAGGATCCATAAAGATCAGCTAGTCCAGTCGCTTTGTATTATAGATAAGAATCCAGGGACACTAAAAACTGTATTCACCATGAAAATGTCTGCCACTAGGAGATCTAGACAGGATAGTGCAGAATATCCCATTTTCATTACTGACCAGGATGCTCATGTTTCTCCAGTGTGAGAGGGGTCAGTCATGTGCCTTACACACAGCAAACACTCAAGAGCTTATTTATTGTCCAGAGAAAATTTATTGTCTCCAATGGACTAAATAATCAGAGAACTCCTCCAATTTTTCCTAAATGCAAAATAAAGTATCTTAGTATTATTTTCAAAGGCATACATGTATGGAAAACAAGAAAGGAAAATTCTCCAGAGACCAAAATCCAAAAGAAAACAAATTTCAAACAGGCCAGAGACCCCTCCCTGTTCATGCTACACCTTTGCCCTAGGGGCACCTGCCAATCCTGGTGAGGGTTTCAAGTTAGTTTTAGCTGGAAAAACGGGGCAAGGTGCCCAGGTACACAGAGGCAGGAAGCAGAGCTGGGGTCAATGTCGGTGGGGATTGGGTCAAAGACTGCCGATGAATTTGGAACTCCTCAAATGCTGACATCTTTAGAGGTATAAAGGGAAAAAGGAGAGGGAAATAATGAAGAAATCTGCCTGTATGATAGGATTTGGGTCTGGATAAACTGGGAGGAAAGGAGGGAAAAAATGTCAAATGCTAACTAGGAGGTTGAACTTACATGGTGTTAGGGTGAAAATTTCCAGGATCTATGTGGCTCAGAAAACCCAAAGTGCAATTTTAAATAATCCCAGGCACCTGGCAAAATCAAATGTAAATCCTCTCTGGAAGAATGCACTTCAAAACAAGGCTTCAAAAAATCCTATAGTTAAAATTCAAGGGACATGAGTTGATAAAATCATAAATCAAAACATGCAAGAGATAATTAGCCACTGTGAACTTATATGCCAAAGATAGATAATCAGACATAAAATAAATATTTTTATCATAAAATCGGTATATGTATCAAATTTAAAGAAATAGGAGATACTAAAACAAAGACAAAAACAGAACATGTAAAAATACATGAAAATATGCAGAAAAGAGCCAAAAAGATGTCTCGATATCCCAACCACAGGAAAATTTTGGAGCAGAAAACTCTTTGACAATAAACACATGAAAAACTGTATTCAGACATCTAAAAAAATGAACATTTAAAGGTTAAGAACCAAAAATATATACCTATTTTTTTTCCACACAGAGGCTTTCCAAGAATATAAACACATGTTCCTAATGTAAGCATGCTATCATTCATTTACTTACGAAACACTTATTAAGCATTGCACATGTACTCGAATGGGATAAATAGATACATATCCAACATAAGCACACATTATTCATATCACCTCTATGCCAAGCACTACACTTGGTATCTGGAAAACAGAAAGTTACAAGAAGCAGTCCCTTCCCTGAAGCATATCATAGCCGAAATGAGGGGGATGGTTCTCAAAGTCAAACATAAACACAGCAATCACCCAGCAGCATTAAATCTACTCATGTATTTTGGGAAAAATTTAAGTAATTTAATATTTAATAAATGTAGTCATTATTTGTATATTTAAACAGGAACAATGAGTAGAAGGTAAAATGTTAATAAGGTTTTGGATAAAATATGAGACAAAAAGAAAACTCCCTGGGTGGATGGAATGCTTTGCTCTGCATCCCCAAAAAACTTGAGTATATGGAGTATATGCATTCGCTCTCCCCTGCCTGCTGGTGGTAAGATTTAAGAAGCACAGTTATAGGCCATTCCCTGGCAAAGGGGTAGAGGAAAAAATAAGTATAATTTTTATTATTATTATTTTTTATTGCACTTTAGGTTCTGGAGTACCTGTGCAGATCATGCAGGATTGTTGCATAGGTATATACATGGCAAGGTGGTTTGCTGCCTCCATCCCCCCCATCACCTATATCTGGCATTTCTCCCCATGTTATCCCTCCCCAACCTCCCCAGCACCCACTGTCCCTCCCCTAACTCCCCCTCCAACAGACCCCAGTGTGCGATGCTCCCGTCCCTGTGCCCATGTGTTCTCATTGTTCAACACACACCTATGAGTGAGAACATGTGGTGTTTGGTTTTCTGTTCTTGTGTATAATTTTAATGTCTAATTTTCTAAAAGTCAAAGGGCTGATGTTGACCAAAGGGAAACCATTTGTCATACAATTTTAGTACTCAAAACATTAGTTGTTTATCTACTACATTCAAGCTGTCACTCTCCCCAGAGCTATGGCAACTTGCCTTGTGGATTCTGAGAGTTCCAATGTCAAATATTTCTTCCTTATACGCTACATATCAGACGATGTCTACTTGTTCTAATATGGAAAATAAGGACATTGTATCTATGCCCTGACTACTCTCATAACTAGTAGTGGAGATTGTCTGAAAATGAGGTATAATGAGGTGTTAATGATATAAAACAATTTGACTGGCAAAGCTCTAGATCAGTGCAGATAAAGAGTCATGATTGGGCTTATAACCACAATTCTTGTTCTCCAAATTTTTCAGAATGTCTCCCATAAACATCGGTATGAGAAACATCAACCTAATAAGACTTCAAATAACAAAAAGAAATCTCCACTTTCATCCTTTAATAATTAACTTTCAAATTAATAATTGTTCACATTGATGAAAATTTGTTTTGCATGTATGCTGGAGGCAGAAAATAATTCTAAAATTGAGGTCCACCTTGTACAATTTTGTCTTATGATCATGTTTTTAAATGTCAGCAATTGCCATACTTGGAGACATCTAAGAATGCTGGCCACTTTCTACAAGTCTCTATCAAACAGTATCATGTGGAAATTACAGTACATTAATTTATAGATTTTTGAAACTTGGCATTTGCATATTAATTTTTCAAATTTTTAATTCGTTTTTCTTAAGTCTGAGGGGAAAAAATCCAACTTGTTAAACTATCAGAAACCCTCAGCAAGGCTTTCTGTGTCATCCTCACTAAGGCAAATCTTTGTACGTTTCCCTGTCACTTTATAACTTGAGTAAGTGCACAAGTACAAAGCTGCCAAAGTTTATGCAATGCATTCTTTTGAAATCATGAATAGCATTTCTATTAAAAGGAAAGCTCATAACATAAAAATACTGAAGACTCTGAGGAGAGGCAATCTGTTAGAGGCTCAGAACATCTATTTGCTTGGTGGTTTTCTATCATTACTTGCAAAGAACACTCAATGCACAAAAGATAGCTAGCATCTTCTCTATTAATCTCCCTAGTTTTAAATCTAGAGATTGAAAACCTATAGATCAATTATCACAGATGCTAGTATTTGCATGCCTAACTCCAGGAAGTTGCAAAGTCTTTAATGAAAGGTAACAGCAAATGCATGTGGGTGGACATGTACTAAGATGGGTGTGTTAGATTACCAGCTCCTTAGATATCAGAGGCTGTGCTGCACATCCGCTCTTAATTAGAAGATGTTAACTGCCTAAGAAAGCAAGGCAGTGTTTTTCCAGGTTCTTTACCTTCAATCTCATAAGATAACAAAAGCCAGGACAAATGTTGAGCAAGATTTACATGTGTTCCAACTTACCGTCAGGAATTCTGCACTGTATTATATCTGAAGATGCTCAATTCTTCAGTCCTATTCCAAAAGCTTTAGTACTGAGTCAAAGGCTCAAAAATACATGATCTGTAGTCTTTTTGACAAATCATGAATTAAGTAATTCTTCGCAGTTTTCATATACAAATTTCAAAAAACGCTCCTATATCAAAGCTCCTGTTTCCAAATTGTACTTTTCTCTGATATCACTCTCTACAGTTGGATCCAGCTGCAACAGGGTAAGCAGTCCAGAAAGGTCACAAAAGCAACAGAGAGAGTTGCTGAAGGAGCCAATGAAGAAAGTAGCACTGCTCCAAATGCAGACGGCACTTGAGATGCAGTTGCCAGGAGCAACTGCAGCCCAAATGCCAGTCCTAGACATCTACTGTCTCCTGCTGCCACTGCCTGCAGTGATATTACTTCAGATCCTTTTCTGTAAATTCACTTATGCACTACATTTTATGGTGTGAAACAGCAAGAAATGCACCAAGGCCCTGTCAGTACTTTTCCAAATTATTTACAGGAGGCTTTAAACATGTGTAAAGAATTAACTGCACACCTCAGAAATTAATTGATAAAAATCATCCGAATAATGAGTGGTGGTCTAATTTCTGCTTACCCAGACATGAAATCTACCCATGTAATTAAAATTCCTCGATGTTGGAGCAACATGAAAAGATTTCTATCATAATTTTGAAATATACTTGTTTACATACAGCTTATTAAAAATTCTACCAAGATGAATAGTGCAATTATGTGCAATTATAAAAATGCATCATGAATGCCAGATCTTCTACATTTAATGACCATATCTGATTGCTAAAATTCAATATCACCATGAAATATGCTCTTGGGAGTAAAGCTGTTAAGCATTGGCTTAGATGGGTAGTTCTTTGAAGCAACATCCTGAGACATGGAATGAGTAAGATGCAATCTCTTATTAATTAAACTGCAATGGGAGGAATAATTAACAGCAACAAAAGCAGAACTGTAAATACTTTTCATAGACAAAACTATTAATTTTGAGAATTTCAAGATCAGAGGAAAATTTGAAACAAAATTTTAACTATTGGGGAAAATAAGATATTGAGCATTTTGAGAGGACTGGCATTGGAATACAGAGATGGCAAATGAATCAAAATAAACAACTCTAAGATCTTTCAAACAGCAATGTTCTGCTCTTCTTTGTGTCCCAGAGTAACAACAATAAAGCTCCTTCAGCTCCTGCCCAGTCCACATGTGGAGCAGTGAGGCTCATGAGCAGTGAGCACATGAGGAAAGTGAGGGGTTTAGGGTCACTCTTCTTGATCACCCTAAACTGTTCCCATTTTAGTATCATTATGCCTTTATTGAACATTGTATATTACTAGCAAAGAGAGCACTGCATTAGCACAATGTTATATGTTTGTGTCTTGTTGTTTTTAAGAGAGAAAGACAGAGAGAGAGAGAATCTATAAAATATACTGTAGCTGCTGCTGGGAACAGCAATGAATAAAGCAGGAATTTTGTCCTCAAGAGGTCTGGAATCATGACAGAATTTCTTGATTATCTCCCACCTGCTACCATGTGCCCAGTAAGTTGCTTTATATATGGAATGACTCATGACAGTCTACGAGGCAGAGAGGCTTGACTAACAGTTTCTGGCATGATTGCTGTGACTCCCCTTGATCTGGGACATATCCATGTATGCCTGGAGACTGCAGTTGAGAATCACTAGTTTAACAAGATTGGAAGACAAACATAATTTCACAGTATCTCCTAGGGAAATTGCTACAGATGCCTAACTAGCTTTACAGGCTGACCAATTCATAAAACCTCTCATGTTGTATAGATGCAATTTAAGAGATAAGATCTAATTCTTTGCAAATATCATCTATGTCTTATTTAGTCGATTAAACTAGGATAACCTGGGGATTGTCAGTTTGACTGGTTATTAACAACCGAGGACAGTAATGATTTGTATTTTAACTGAAGTATCTATTTAAATCTGTGGGATTCAAGGATGGTGGGAAAAGGAAAGAGAACTTGAAGACCACCCAGAATTCATGTCTAAATGTACTTTTTGTTGCTCTTGACATACACAGTAACCCTCATAAAGTTGTAAAAGTTTGCTCTTGTGTAGGAAAAAACATAGCCCAGGAAGGACTGCCATTAGCTTTGTATGTTACTTTAGTCATTTATAAAATCATTAAATAAATCAGTTTGAATGGGTTTCTTAAGTTTTATCTTATATGATAATATAGAGATGATAAAAAGATACATTTTCTCATAATGATATGATAAATTTAGAGGTTATGCTATTATAACATTTGCTAATTTGGAGATTTATAAGGTACTGAAGAATGAATACTAAATCATACTCAAATCACTCACATTATAAAATAAGTTTATTGTATTCTATATTTTGAACCTTTTTCTAACTCTAACCAAACTCCATTCTGAAGTCATCTAAAAAGGTTTCTTCCTAATTACATTCAAGGTGCAACTGACTCAACTTACTGATCCAGATATTTCAAGCAATATTCAATATGCTGACAGATGAGTTCTCATTTTCTCCTTGCCTCAGTTTCCTTAATAAGGAGCAAGGTAATATGTATTTTTCCCCTTATTGTGGATGCTAATATGATATACTATGAAAGTCTACCCCAAAATAAAAATAGAAACCTACAAAACATGGAAGATTTGAAAATATAATGGAAGTTTTTGTGAATAGCTTATTGAATTACCTTTTAAATTTTGTTACAGAAAGAAACTAACAAAAAACAAGTAGTTTGGTTAGGATAATGAAGGAGTAAAAACATAGTCACCTGCATGGAAATGATATGGTTCCTCATCTAGTCCCTTATCACCACTGGCAAGATTGAATTTAAAGAAATCCAACTCGGTAGTTATGAGAACCATAGATATACCTCAGCTTTCAAAATATTTTGTCGCTCTGTTAAACTTATATTTAGGAGATCAGGAGTCCCAAATTTTGGTTCAGCACCTATGCTGTCCAACTTAAGACAGCTACTTTATACCACTGATGAGAGATTAACCCAGTCAGTAAGTTACATGGTAACAATGAATGACTTTGGAGAAAGATTCAGAGTGAAGCTATCTCTTGATAAAATAAGAAAAAAATGTATTTGCTCTTTCCATAGCAAGGTAATTTTAAGTCCCATGGTTTCCTGGGTTTCTGTTAAAAAATAATACAAACAGAAAGAAACTTATAAGGCAAAATACTTAACAATGAAGGTATGAAGCATACTTTTTAAGTCAAGATATATATAGATTTCATTTTTCCCACTGCTCAAGTTTCTAATTCAAAGCAACTATTAGGACCTGAGGAACCTGGGCTGCCATCGCCACTTTGTACTACATTAAATCTCTGTTCATTCAAAATTATATGAAGAAAGAGCCCATGGATGCTTTATGAAAAACAGTAATCTACAGAGATCCTGTCTTAGCTATTGCTGCATTTCTCAGAAGCTTACTACAGACAAGTAAACAAACAAACAAACAAAAAGATTAAAAATGGGAGTAAGATGTGAAATAGCACAGATCCAATAAAATACAAGTCGTAAAGTAAATTGTGGCTTTTGCAAAACTTTCTGGCACAAATCAATGATAACACTGATGGGGAAAGAAAAAACAAAACAACATCCTTCTCTGCAAAATTTCCTTCCTATGAAATTGAATCCACATGTTCAAGTACAGTGAAGTGACTAGAACACACCGATTTTTATAAAACAGGAAAATTTCTAACCAAGGTCTCGATAATTGTATTCTAGCCTAGCTTATATTTTACATAAAAAATCTTTAAGTGCATCTATTTATGTGCTTTCCTTTGTTTACAAGTAACCCTCAAAACAAGGGCATTATTGTTAAGAAAACCCATTCATTTGGGCCATGAATGATAACCTATTATGTCAGTGGTTACAGGCCTAACAACTAGTCAGGAAAAGAGCAGGATGAGCACAGGGTAGAACTTCTAAATGGCTGGATCTTGTATGCCTTTG
>NW_016107697.1:0-1170 GCF_001604975.1 Cebus imitator
CATAAATGGTAGGGAAATTTCTGAGTTAAGAGCAATACATATGATACAAAACTTGATATATAGACTAGAGTTTCTTAGCTGAACTGGAGGGACTGGCTTTAGGTGATTCACGGACTCCCTGAAACTGGGGACACTGTTGGAAATACATGTTAGCTCATGGACAGTTTCCTATGATTTTCAGTCCTCAAAATGTCTCTTGGACTCAAAGATGCCTTAGGGCAGAGGATGCATGTACCCCAGTCTAGAATCTCGGACAGTGTATGTCAGTAAACATTCAGCAGAAAAGCTTTGCCAAATTGAGTGCTTCGAGGTAACTTTTTCATCAAGTCAATGTACCCGGGATCTCTTGTACATCCTAATCTCACTCTTGTAAGGTTTCATCATTTGTGCTTACCCTACTTTTCTTTGCCACCCTGCTCCCTCTCCCACCAGACTGGACTCTGAAATGGGCATGTACAGAGGAGACCCCAACACACTTTAAGCTTTGAGTGGAGAGGACACAGCCTCTGCTGGGACAGGGGACAGAGGGATGTGGAGTCCCTGAAGATGCTTTTGGACAATGTCTGAGGTTGGGACAGTGGCAGGAGACACCGTTCATCCCGGATCTCCAGGACAGGAGACCAGCTTGGCAGTTACACATGTTTTTCTTCAAACTAGTTGCCAGGTTGGACCAACCAATGACATTAGAGATTCCAGCCTCCCTGATTGGAAGGATGGGATTCCGTGGGTACTCAGGAGCTCAGGTGGTTAACAGCCACTTCTCAGAGCTGTTCTCCACTGCTGACTTCTCCCCAGACTTGAGAATAGAGAGCACACTCTTCTGGGTCCTATAGGGTCTGGAAGAAGGCTTTGGATAGAACAGGGTCTAGGTTCTGTGGGAGGGAACAGAGTTTGGGAGAGATCATGGCCAGCTGTCAACCACATCCCCAGGTTGAGTACCAGAGCCCGCAGCCTAGCACCTCGGGGTACTCCCTTCCGGAGATGGTGGATGATGAAGTGCCAGGACCATCAGGTGAGGGGACTAGAGGAAGAAGAGATGGGAGAGGATTGACTAAGAAGAAGGAAGGGGGCTGGGCACAGCGGCTCACACCTCTAATCCCAGAACTTTGGGAGGCCGAGGCGGGCAAATCACCCAAGGTCAGGAGTTTGAGATCAGCCTGCCCAACATGG
>NW_016107697.1:3775-4891 GCF_001604975.1 Cebus imitator
GGGCAGTCTCAGAGCGGGAGCCTCTCTCCCTTACCCAGTGAAAGTCATTCTCTCCTATCCCGTCCACCTCACCTGTGGCCACAATCCTGAGACTTTCCCCAGGGAGGCACAGCTCTCCTTGCTGCCCTGTTGCTCCCACAGAAACTCTGTTCTACTTCTCGTACTAGCCTCTGCTCTCTAATCACAGAGGATCCTGTTGTTAAAAGATTCCTGGCCTGGGACAAAGATCTGAGGGTATCGGACAAGGTAAGGTTGCTCTCCAGGGAACTGCGTTCCTGCTCCAACACACAGCCTGGGGGAGGGTGCAGGTTCCACATGCACAGTTTCACTCCTCTCTCCCTCCACCATCTCCCACCTGATGCTCTCTGTCTTTAGGGTTTTTGTTCTTTTTTTGTTTTTTGTTTGTTTGTTTGTTTGTTTTCTGAGACAGGGTCTCACTCTGTTGCCCAGGCTGAGGGCAGTATCATGATCTTGGCTCACTGCAGCCCCAACCTCCCAGGTTCAAGCAATTCTTCTGCCTCAGCCTCCCAAGTAGCTGGGATTACAGGTGTGCACCACCACGCCTGGCTAATTTTTGTGTTTTTAATAGAGACAGGGTTTTGCCATGTTGGCCAGGCTGGTCTTAAACCCCAGACCTCAGGTGATCTGCCATCCTTGGCCCCCCAAAGTGCTGGGATTATAGATGTGAGCCACTGTGCCAGGCCAGCTCCCATGGTCTTGAGTCTTGGTGCCCACCTTTTTTTTTTGAGACACAGTCTAGCTCTGCTCCCCAGGATAGAGTGCAGTGGCATGATCATAGCTCACTGCAGCCTCTAATTCCTGAGCTCAAGCAATCCTCCTGCCAAAGCCTCCTGAGTAGCTAGGACTACAGGCACATGCCACCATGCTCAACTAATTTTTGTAGAAACAGGATCTCACTATCTTGCCCAGGTTGTTCTTGAACTGTTGGGCTCACATGATCCTCCTGTCTTGGCCTCTCAAAGTACTGGGGTCACAGGCTTGAGCCATTACTCCTGGCTATTCTCGGTCTTATTATGATTTGTCAGCATCTCCCTGGGGACTCTGTTGGTCTCTTGCAGAGTGAGTGAGTGGCCCTTGCCTCTCCTACGGGTCCTT
>NW_016107697.1:7291-9785 GCF_001604975.1 Cebus imitator
CACCAGGCTGATTTTGTATTTTCAGTAGAGATGGGATTTCACCATATTAACCAGACCGATCTCAAACTTCTGGCCTCAAGTGATCCACCCGCTTCAACCTCCCAAAGTGCTGGGATTCCAGGGGTAAGCCACGGTACCCCACCAGTTTTTTAAAATATTTTTAATAGAGACAAGGGTCTTGCTATGTAGTCCAGGCTTGTCTCAAACTCCTGGCCTCAAGCAATCCTCCCGTCTCGGCCTCCCAAAGTGCTGGGATTCCAGGCTTGAGCCACCACTCTCGGCCACCAGTTGGGTTTTTGTCTCCACCCTGAGGGTGATCTCTGTCTAGAAAGGCCCTCCTGAGGAAGGAATGGTTCTCTGCAGGGTGAGTGTCAGCCCTGAGCTGAGGACGGTCCCCTGCCCTCCTCTCTGAGAAGCTGACCTCAGCTGGAGGTCTCTCCTGGTGGTGCCCCTGAGCAGCAACCTGATTTCTGTCCCCAGCTACCTGGCCAATGACATGGAGGAGGATAACCAGGCCCCTAAACAAGACATCTTCTACTCCCTATATGGGAAGAACCGCTCCCAGTGACCCTTGCTCCATAAGCTTCGACTCCAGTTCATTTGTTCCATGCGCTGGAGGACTCGGGTTTCCCTGGAGGAGTTGGAGGAGGTGGGTAGAGCATGGGAGGTGGAGGAGGTGGGAAGGAATCAGGAGGGTTGGAGGCTGGATGAGGGGAGGGAGGGGTATCCTGGGGAGTCCCCATCTTCTCAAAGGGCATTTGTTTTTCCAGATCCAGGCTTATGGCCCAGAGCACTGGGTGTGGGCTCGAGATCGCACCCTCCGTTCCTAGAGCTCCAGTGACTGTGGAGACCTGAGGTCATTGGCCTGAGGAAAGGTACATCTGCGTCCTCCAGTATAAAGGCAGAATATTGTGGTCTATTTAGGAAATCCGAGGAACTCAATTGCTTGATCAGGCTTCAAGCCTGGGCAACATGACGAGAACCCCTCTCCACAAAAGTACAAAAATTACAGTCGGTGGCTCATGCCTGTAATCCCAGCACTTTGGGAGGCCGAGGCGGGTGGATCATGAAGTCAAGAGATCGAGACCATCCTGGCCAACAGTAGAGAGAAACTCTGTCTCTACTAAAAGTACAAAAGATTAGCCAGGCGTGGTGGTGCTTGCCTGTTGTCCCAGCTACTCGGGAGGCTAAGGCAGGAGAATTGCTTGAAACCAGAAAATGGAAGTTTCAGTGAGCCAGGATTGTGCCACTGCACTCCAGCCTGGAGATAGAGTAAGACTCTGTCTCAAAAAAAAAAANGCAATTCTTGTGCCTCTTGAATAGCTAGGACTAAGGCTTGTGCCACTGCACCAGGCTGATTTTGTATTTTCAGTAGAGATGGGATTTCACCATATTAACCAGACCGATCTCAAACTTCTGGCCTCAAGTGATCCACCCGCTTCAACCTCCCAAAGTGCTGGGATTCCAGGGGTAAGCCACGGTACCCCACCAGTTTTTTTATATTTTTAATAGAGACAAGGGTCTTGCTATGTTGCCCAGGCTTGTCTCAAACTCCTGGCCTCAAGCAATCCTCCCATCTCGGCCTCCCAAAGTGCTGGGATTGCAGGCTTCAGCCACCACTCTCGACCACCAGTTGGGTTTTTGTCTCCACCCTGAGGGTGATCTCTGTCTAGAAAGGCCCTCCTGAGGAAGGAATGGCTCTCTGCAGGGTGAGTGTCAGCCCTGAGCTGAGGACGGTCCCCTGCCCTCCTCTCTGAGAAGCTGACCTCAGCTGGAGGTCTCTCCTGGTGGTGCCCCTGAGCAGCAACCCGATTTCTGTCCCCAGCTACCTGGACAATGACATGGAGGAGGATAACCAGGCCCCCAAACAAGACACCTTCTACTTCCTATATGGGAAGAACCGCTCCCAGCGACCCTTGTTCCATAAACTTCGACTCCAGTTCATTTGTTCCATGCGCTGGAGGACTCGGGTTTCCCTGGAGGAGTTGGAGGAGGTGGGTGGAGCATGGGAGGTGGAGGAGGTGGGAAGGAATCAGGAGGGTTGAAGGCTGGATGAGGGGAGGGAGGGGTATCCTGGGGAGTCCCCATCTTCTCAAAGGGCATTTGTTTTTCCAGATCCAGGCTTATGACCCAGAGCACTGGGTGTGGGCTTGAGATCGCACCTTCCTTTCCTAGAGCTCCAGGGACCATGGAGGCCTGAGGTCATTGGCCTGAGGAAAGGTACATCTGCATCCTCCAGGATAAAGGCAGAATATTGTGGTCGATTTAGGAAATCTGAGGAACTCAATTGCTTGATCCAGCTTCAAGCCTGGGCAACATGGCAAGAACCCCTCTCCACAAAAATACAAAAATTACAGGCAGTGGCTCATTCCTGTAGTCCCAGCACTTTGGGAGGCCGAGGTGGGTGGATCACAAGGTCAAGATATCGAGACCATCCTGGCTAACAGTAGAGAGAAACCCTGTCTCTACCAAAAGTACAAAAAATTAGCCAGGC
>NW_016107697.1:13365-24252 GCF_001604975.1 Cebus imitator
AGTGTGGTGGCATGATCTCAGCTCACTGCAACCTCTGCCTCCCAAGTAGCTGGGATAACAGGCATGTGCCATCACACCCAGCTAATTTTTGTATTTTTAGTACAGTCAGGGTTTGACCATGTTGGCCAGGTTGGTCTCAAACTCCTGACTTCAGATGATCTGCCTGCCTTGACCTCCCAAAGTGCTGGGATTACAGGCAATTAGTCACTGTTCCTAGCCGAGGATGATACTTTCATTATTGTTTTATATAAGAAAAACACTGACAAAAGTTAAGACCAGCCAAAAGCAGAGACACATAGTGTTCTGTGTTCTCTGGATGCATCATCCTCTCAGCACACTGATGTGTATCACCAACCAGAGAAGTTCACCTGGGCTTCCATGTCCAGTGGTTTTATTACATTGGCCTGGTTGATTCAACCATTGGCCAGGCAGTTGAGTCAATCTCTAGCCCCTCAGTTCTGTTCTGGAGGTCAGACTGACACCATGTGGCTCAAAGTTGCAACCTTCAAATCAGATGGTTGGTCTTTCTGGTGTGGTTGGTCCCCTGGCCAAGTCATCTGGTTGGCATGAACTCAGGTGTGACCCTGGGGGGGGCCCACCATGAGTAACAGACAGGTCTCTCACCCAATAATTTCTAAGGTTTTAGAGGCTGCCTCCAGGAATCAGAGACAAAGGCCAGAAATATTAAGGAAAAGAAGAGCAGGGAAGTGTCAGAACAGCAAATAAATAAATTCCTTTTTATATGTGGGTGAGTATATATATATATGTATCTACATATATATATATATAATGTATATGAAATCTATATTTAATGTATTATATATTAAATATATAGATTGCTTTATAAATATAAACATGTCATATTTTTATATAACATATATATAAATACTATAACTATAGGGAGAAATATGTCTCCCTTTATTTATTTATGAGTTGAGTTGGAGTCTTGCTCTGTTGCTCATGCTGGAGTTCAGTGGCATGATCTTGGCTCACGGCAACCTCCACCTCCCGAGTTCCAGCAATTCTCCTGCCTCAGCCTCCTGAGTAGCTGGGATTACAGGCACATGCCACAACACATGGCTAATTTTTGTATTTTTAGTAGAGATGGGGTTTTACTCTGTTGGCCAGGCTGGTCTTGAACTCCATACCTCATGTGATCCACCTGCCTTGGCCTCCCAAAGTGCTGGGATTATAAGTGTGAGCCACCATGCCCGACCAAATTTCTCTCTATATTTATATACATACATAAGGAAACATGTGTGTAATTGGAGAGGAGGGGGCTTGGGCTATTAAAACAAAATACCATAACCAGGTGGCTTAAATAGTGGAAATTCACTCAGCGCCTTGGAAGTTCCTTCAGGCCTGCTCACCCTGTCTCCCTCCTGGCACCCAGGAGCTCTAGATGGTGGCCCACGTGCTTCTCAAGAGGCTGCACTCCAGCCCACCCTCCTGGATGGGCCCAGGGCCCTGCTGCACTTTAGCCTGCGGTGCTAGACCTGGCCTTCCCAGTGGAGTCCTGGCTCCTGGTGCTACCTGGGAAGATGCCCTCTATTTCGGGTCTCTTGAGCCTTTCTGGATCCTGGTCCTGCCTCAACCTCAGGGGGTGGGGGGAGTTGAAAGCAGGGTCCCTTCTCAGAGGCTCAGACAGGCTGGTCTCAGCTGTATTTGCCCCAGCCCTGGGAGGCCCCACACCCCCCCAGGGAGCCTGGCTGTCATAGCATTATCAACCTAGAGCTCACTCTCTGCTTTGGAATTCAACATCACCATCTCTCTTAAAAGCTTTTCCTCTAAGAGTGATGGATAATCTAAGCCATGGATCTCTAAAGCCTCCAGCAAGCACCCAGCTCTGCCCTGTGCCCTCCTCCAGCCTTTCTCCAGGAAGCACCTTCCTCCCAGTGTGCTCTTATTTTCTATAGGCATAAATTATGTGAATTTAAAATTGCATTTAAAATTGAATTTAAAAGCCTCACTTTTTGTACAATTTTTGAAGATAATATGACTTCAAATTAAAAAAAAAATATTACTTGGAGGAGTGATCTTGAAGATGACAGGTCTTCGGCATGTGGACACATGGCACAATATGGCCACACGGTGGCGCCATGCAAGCAGTCAGCAAACTGTTGCCACAGTTGCTTCCTCAGCATCTTTAGTCCTGGCAGCCCTGTCCCAGCAGCTCACTTTCAAGTGTCCGTGAGCACGCTGCTTCTCAGCGCTTATCACAGTGAGAAACGGGCATGCTTTCGGTCGCAGTGCTGCTGCTAGAGCTGAGAAACTCCAACAACACTCAATGTCTGAGAATCTGTGAGGCAGAAGACAAGGTCGTGGAGAAGATGAAAGAAGCTCTTAAAGTGGAAAGATACGACAAACACATACACACACACACACACACACACACACACACACACACACATGCACACGCGCACACACCCATGCCTAAGTGAAAGATTCGACTTGATAAATGTGTATATTGAACTGTGTAGGATCTTCAGAAACACGTTGCTTCCGGTAAAATGGAACCACCGTGAACCTTTTGGTACGTGGTTCCGGAATCTGTCCCAGATCTCAAAAGAAGGAATCAAACCTTGTTTCCCACAGAGCCTTTTAGATGTTTGGGGATGGGCCAATAGCCCCAGGTGGGCTGATTTCAGGAAGAAGGAAGTCAGTGACAGGCGTGCTCTGGGCTGTGGGGGTGGAATGAGGTTGGGCCGTGGGGTGCTGTGGGTGCTGGAGACTGCCTGAGTCTTCCTCTTCCTTCAGGCAGACGGGCGCCCTGAGCCTGGGCCGGCAGCTGCCCTGACCACAGGCAGATGGCTCAGCTGGCAGGCCCCAGATTCATTGCTTCTAGCCTGCCCCTCCCTTCCTCCCTCCCTTTCTTCTTTCCCCCCTCTTTCTCACTTGAGGGGGCTTACTCTGTCCCTCTAGCTCTGTCGCTTGCCTTTTCACTCAACGAGACCTCGTGGCCATCTCTCCACCTCAGCACACAAAGACCGACCCCTCCGCTCCATGGCCTCTGGGAGTCCACTCTGCGAAGTCTGTTATGTGACCAAATCCCCTCTTTGGGCTTTCCTCCCTCACATAAATGTGGAGGTTCTGACATTTACACACTACAACTCAGAGGCACAGAAGGTCCTTGTGCATCATTGAATGAAATTGCTGTCGGCACCATCCCTCATTTCCACAGATAGTGTCAACAAACAAACTCGTGCCTACAGTTTGTTCAGCTGTTTCTAGATTAGATCTGAGAGGCTCCAAGGCTAGCAGGGCTCCCATGGGTTAATGCCTGGTCTGTCCAGGTTCCCCCCACCCTCACTGCCTCCTTGCCTCTCTGAGTGATCTAAGTCTGGACATTGCACAGGCTCTTCAAAGTTCACTGTCCAGCACCAGAGAGGGTTGAGGTCTCTGTCTTTGACCATGGCAGTGTGGCCGACTGATGCTCTACCAGGCCACCGCTGCAGGGTGTGTGGGGACTGGCCCAGAGACCCCTCTCCAGCCTGCCTAGCCTGCACTGAGCAGGGCTTTCTCTGGGAGGCATCCTTGTGCCTATCACTGTGGGCATGTCCCTTGGCCCTTGGATGCCTGCTCTCCCTGGCCAGGTGCTCCTGCACTGTGCAGGATGTGGGATTCTGTGCAGGGCTCACATGATAAGCCCCAAGCACACAAAGCACTGCCTCCACGCCCTGAGATGTCCTCCACCCACTGTCGCACGCACGCCTTGTGTGATATGGGTTGCTTTTTGAGTGAGAAATTTTAAAGTTAAAGAGCAGAGATACAATGTTATATGAGACAGGATAGCCACATTCTGTGAATATATAAATGTAACCTTACTATATGGATTAAGAAAGCTAAACAATAAATGGGTCAATCAGAAAGTATTAAGATTAAATCAGGACTCCTATAGAAAAGAAACTTGAAGATACAAACAAACTTGAAGAACAAACAAAAAAGACAAACCAGGCTTGTCTGATCGACAATTAGGCTAAGCCTCTCCCAGGGATAGACTCTGAGGAACTCATGGACTGGTGGCTAAAAAAAGTAAATGTTTCAGTGTTCAAGGGAGCATCAAATAGCCAAAACCGGTAACAAGGTAAATGTCTTAATGACTTGTGTTACAGCGCATTCCTGAATGGAGGACTACACAGCAGCAGAAACAAATGAACCAGGGCAGTTCTTGCCCACAGGAGCCAGACTTCCAGACGGCAGAGAAGAAAGCTGCAGAATGCCTGTGGTCCGATGCCATTTTCACCAAGGTTAAAACAGGGAAAGCCTCCTCCCTATGGCTTCAGGATGGCTGTCTAAGAGGTAAAAGATCACTGCCATGAATGTGGACGCTAGGATCAACTCCTCACCTAGCGCCTCGGCTTCCTTCCAGGGCACGGGGCAGGACGCAGTGGGGAGAGGAGCAAGGGGCCCTCAAATGCTCAGCTCAGGTTGATTCCGGTCCTGAGTGTGGGGCACCGGCCGGGAACGGCTTTCCGGTGTCCCGCGTCCGCGGCTCCCCAGGCTGAGGCGGCTTCTCCGCGGGACGCCAGCGCTGGGTGGCCCCGCAGCCCTAAGGAGGACAGGCCGCACACCCGGACCCGAGCTGTTCGCCGCCGCTGCCCTCGGAGCTCTCCTGGGACACCTCACAGTGCCCCGGGGTCGGGGGCGCCAGAGCCACTCCACGCCGCTTCCTGCTCCTCCTCAGCCTGCACCGCCAGCGGGTAGCCAGGCCTTGCCCTGACGGGAGGCTGCGCCCACACCGCTGCAGAAGCGCAGCGCCCCCACAGCGCTGACCAGGAGCTTCCAGGAGCCCAGTGTGGTCGGGACCCTTGCTGGAGCTGTGAGGTGTCCCCTGTGGAGAGCCCAGTACAGTGGGACCCCTAACTGGAGCTTTGAGGTGGTCACTTGAGGCAAACCTGGTGCAGTAGGTCACTGGCTGGAGCTGTCAGGTGTCTCGGGAGTGGAGCCCACCGCTTTGGGGGCCGCTGCCTGCAGCTGTCAGGTGTCCCCGGTGGCAAGCCCACTGCAGTGGCAGTGGCTGCGTGGAGCTGTGAGGTGTCCCCGGAGCTGTCAGGTGCCCAGCAGAGTGCAGTGGCAGTGCTCGATGGAGCTTTGGGGTGTCCCAGGTGGCTGGCGAGTGCGACCAGAAGTCTGGCCATCTAAGTTTTAGGTGTGCGGGTTACCAGGACTGTGTGAGTCTGATATAATTTGGCCTCCTGAGATACTGCCTAGCAAGAAAGAAATGGGAATATTCTTGGAAAGAAAACTAAAACAAGAAAGCCAGGTTACCTGGTTCAATTCCATGTCTATTACCATGCCTTTCCTACTTCCCTGTAGAGATAGGATCTTTATTCCCATGGTATAGTCCATTCCACTCCCCGCCTCCCCTTGGGCCCAGTTTCTTTTCTCCTTTGTTCGTATTTTGAGTTTTGTCCCTCCATCCTTATCCCCATCTCTCCCCGCCATGGAACCATGTCCTGCTAGGGGCTAGGGCCAGAAGCCCCCTGGTGGTGCTCTCACATCACACCACCTGTTTCTGTGGACAGGGGAGGACTAGTACTGAAGGCCTCAAACTGGCTCATATTATCAGAGGACTTTGGTCCTTTCTAGATCTCTAGCCTCTCTTCATATCTCCCCTCAAGTATTTTCGGATGTCTGTGGGAAGCTATCAGGTAAGAAAATTCACAGCTCCTTGTTCTAGCGCAGAGTTTTAGAAAAATTTTGGAAAGGCCAGTAGGAAAGGTCACAGTGTCCTAGGATTAGAACCTTTCTGCCCTTTTGGCTTGCAAAGTGCCTCCTGCCCCAGAGCAGCTGAAAAATCTGTGCAGCTGAGATGCTGAGGGCCCAGCTTAGATTCTTCCATGTAGGCCTCAATTCCCTTCCTTTTCCAGGGGCAGCTTTAGCTCCCATGGCCCTGAAACACACACACATTTCCTTTCCTTTCCCAGAACCCACCACTCCTCCAAAGCACCCACTTCATCCTTTCTACAAGTGGAAGAACTAGGATGGCTTTCTCAAGTCTCTTAGAAATGAAGTTCTTTCTCTGTGCAGCATTTACCCCTGGGATGCCATTTCCAGGGCTTCTCCCTTCCCCAGCCCCTGGGAGCAGGATTTGGCCCTGGCTTCTGGGTTTCTTTCTGCCTTCCCTCTTCTTCCTACCAGCTCTTCTACCTTCCTTTGAGCTCTGTTGTGCTTGGGATCTTAGATTTTTATTTCCCGGCTCTTCATTGTTTTCTTCTGGCCATTTTTTTTGAAGCAGGGGAGGCCAGAGGGATGTTGATGTTTTTTGGTTTTGTTTCTGCTTCTAAGAAAGCATTTGCCTTTCTTCCTCTCCCAGTATAACAACTGTGGTAAAAGAATGCAATTACTGATTTGCTGATGGATTTAATGTAAGGAAAAAGGAAGTGGCTGCAAACTCATTTTTCCTCTCTGCACTTGGTCAAATGAGAACACATTCTGGAAAAAGAAAAAGCTCCCCTACAATCAGCACTGCTAGAGGATGAGACTGGCTATGGGTACTCAAGGAAGTGGACCCTCATTCCCCAGGTCTGGGAGCTGGAGGAGGACAGGGCCTGTGTGCTGTGCCAAACAGTGATGTCCAGCTTCTTCCCAAGTTGGAAACGAGCTACTGTGGTAGGATGGTGTGGAGCTGAGAGAACCTGGGTTCATGCGGTTGTCTCAGTGGGTCCAGGGTCCTGATAAGGCACTGCAGTGCTGTTGTAGTAAAGTCACACAGTGTTGTCTAGCCAGTGTGTTTGTTGCTTCTTCTAGGTCAACAGATGCTGGCTTCTGCCCTGGGGGCCGACTGGGAGACTAGACCAGCAGGGAGAGATGCAGAGGCCTGTGAGCACAAGGCAGGGTCTGTCCTGGGCTGGGCAGAGCTGGAGGGATGCCTACAGATCCTCTGGAGCCTAGGGCCTGGGTGGTGTTTCAGGACAGAGAGGAAGAGGGGACCCAAGGATGGTAGAACGAGGCAGCCCAGAACCCTCCTACATAGGACACAAAGAGAAAGCAGAGCTGCCTCCAATCTCTTAAACCAACCCCTACCCAAAGGAAGGGCAGGACCTATGGCGGTCAATTTTATGTATCAAATCAGGTAGGCCACAGTACCCAGACTTTTGGTCAAATATAATTCCAGATGCTTCTTTGAAGCTTTTTTTATAGACGAAATTTACATTTAAACCAATAGGCTTTGATTGAGGACAATCATTCATAATGTGAGTGATGTGCTTCATCCAGTCAGCTGAAGCCTTTGACAGAAAACAACAATAAACTGATGTTCCAACTGTGCCTGCAATGACAATCAGAACCATGTCACCAAATGCACACTACAGGGGACAGCACAGCTTCAGCCTAGCAGGACTCAGCCCCAGGCCCCCTGCACCCACCCTCTGCCTGTCAGCCTTTTGGGTTCCATATATTTTTTTCTGAAATTATCTGCTAGTACAAGGATATTTTAACCAAAGCCATTGTAATTAAAGTATAAACCAATGTGAAATCAATTTCTTAACCATATTAAGAGCACTGGCCCATAAACTAGGTGTAGATATAGCTATTGATTTATTTAGATTTTTAATTTCTCCCAGGAATATTTTATACTTTTAGTGAATAACGTTTTCACATGGTCCCTGGCTTGTGCTTCACTGTTTCATTTTTGATGCTTTCTTAGATGTCATTGTGCTTGAATTTCAATGTACAGTGATTCATTAGTAGCACACAAAATACAATTCCCATCTGCTTCCTGGTGTTGTATCCTGAAATCCAGCTTGAAGCTCTCAGACTATAAGCCTCTCAGAGTTGCTCCCACTCCCAGTGCTGACCTTGGTCCAAATCAACCTCTTTTAGCCTCCTCCAAACTCTCCATTGAGAGATTTTTGTCTTTAAGCAGGGAATATCTGCCACTAGAAAGTGAGCAGGGTGAGAAGATATGATCCATGGGTCCATCTATAAGTTAAACGGATTGGGTCTATGTAAAAGTTAAATGGGTCTTCCATTTATTTAACTTTTAGTTACCCTGCTCCCTTTCATCTGGACCCATGCCCTGGCAGATGTGTCAGCTTCATCTCCCACAACTGCCCACCTATTTTGAACCCCGTTCCCTGAAACTGGAACCTTGTTCCCTGTTACACCTCCCTGCCTTCCCTTCTGTCTAATATTCCTCTCTGTCACTTCCCAGGTTAGCTGCTTCTTATGAGTCAAGACCTGACTAAGATATCACATCATCTGGGAGGGTTCCCCAGTCTCCCAATGAGAGCAGGAAGCTCTGTCCTCCATGCATCAGGACTTCCTGCATCCCTGGGTGACATGAGCCCTCTTACATTCTATCATCAGCATCCTGCTTGTTCCCCTCATTTACTCCTTTCTACAGGAGTTGGTTTTTATGCCACTATTTTGTTCCTGGAAGCATTTCACATGAAGCTTTTAGCTTCCAGGATTCTTGTGAAAACTCCTGGAAGATGAACCTTTGTCCAACAAACTTTTTCCATAGCTACAGCTTTTGTTACTCCCCCAGCAACCTGAAGCCCCCAACAGGTTCCCCTCAGCCCCTGCAGGTTACCCCTGAGGTCAATGAATGCCTATCACCTGACTGTCCACTGGGCCTGGGCTCCATAAAGGCTGACCCCAGTCCTAGTTAGCCCTTGTGGGGACACTTGGCAAATGTACCTTACACACAGGTAAGAGGTCATCACTAGTGATCCCTGGGTGAGCCAGAATGACAAGCGTTCTGTGTGATTGCATGTTCTCATTAACTCAGAGCTCATCAGAAAGCCCTAGAGGAAAAGAACTTTTTATTTAAAAAAATACCAAAATGTCTGGATTACTGTGTCTGTCACAGTGGGTCAGGACAGAGGATGTAATAGAGCCTTTCCCTTGGGAGCTGAGATCTTTATCACATCCTGCCAGGGGTGTCTGGGATTAGGACCAGAGGCCTCCTGGAAAGTGGAGAGGTGGTCCCAAATGTAGCTGAATCTTCTTCTGCCCACCTGTGCCCTGCCCTACAGGATGCCTCTGCTCCCAACCCTACTTTCTATCTCTTTTGTCTAAAAGGCAGGATCCAGAAAACATTTCTTTGAGAACTCCTTTGCATTTTATTCTGGGTCATTGAGTTTTCACATATTCACCACTTCTGTAACAAGTTTTATTGTGCACCTCATCTGCCAGCTGTGCCAAGTGCCCTCTTTGCAGAAGTGACTGTCCTTGCCCCTGTCCTTATGGAGCTGTCCTTCTTCCAGGGGAGGTGGCCAATGAGCAAGTGTGGGACATGGCCTGGTGACTGCTGCAGTGGAGTAGAGGAAAGCAGGAGAAGGGATCGCAAGTGCAAAGACCTGCAACCTCCTAAAATGTGGCAGAACAGCACATTTTAGGAAGGGGACACAGCTGATGCCAAGGCCTCAAAGTGGGAATGTACTTGGCATGTTGAGGAGCAGCAGAGATAGGTGTGATGGGAATGGGAGAGGAGACAAAATAATGCAGAGATCATCTTGCTATGTTCAGGATCCCAGGGAGAGAGTGAAGAGACAGAGGTGCCTGCCCTTGGAGAGCTCCCAGAGTCATCAGGAAAATGACATCAAACACACAAAGGAGAGAGACAACCAAGCTTTACAGATCCCAGAAAGGGCCCAGAAGGGTATAAACAGGGAGTTGTGATGCCCAGGGGACAGCTTCAGACAGGGAGAGATGGTCTCTTTGGTGGCCTCTGAGTAGAGGTCTAAAGGAGGAGGAGGTATAAATGCTTCTGTGCACACAGCAGTGCCTCCTTCCTCACCACAGCCCCTGAGACAGGTGTTGTCATGACTGCCACCCTACAGAGCAAGGACTTCCCGGGACACATGATATAGCTGTGCACTGAGCAGGAGCAAGCTCAGGGCTGTGCTGCAAACCTGGACTTCCCCAGCTCTCCATCCTGGCTTCTTTTGAATATGAGTGAGGTGTCCCCTGAGCCCACCAATCATTGAGATAGGAGCCCTTGGGCAGCCTGGAGAGGGGCTGTGGTTCTGCCTGGCCTTCAGAGTTAGGCCACCAAGGTTCAGTGCAAACCTGGTGCTCAGCACCTACAAGGCCCTGGGAAGTCACTTGGCCTCTGCAAGCACTTGGTCTCCTCACTGTAGATGGGGCACTAAGGGCTCCACACATAGCAGTTCCCAGCATCAGTTCATTCTCCTTCATCAGCTGGCAAAGAGGTGGATGCATCTCACACCCAGACTGGGTGGGGGAGTCAGTCACTGCCATGGTCAAGTGGAATGCCAGGACCCCTCCAGTGTGAGCACATCCAGGACTTCATTAAGGCTTCCCTGGACCCTGGCCACTTTTGCTTTCATCAACCCCTTCCTCTAGAAAGATATATACACACAAATACACACATATACAGAAAGGCACATATACACACATACACAGACATATACATATACACACATACACATATATACAGACACAAACACATGTATTTACACATCTACACATATACATACAAACACGTATGCACACACGTACACACAAAAACATATACACACACATATACACAAACACAAACACAAATACACACACACATACACACAACTACACACATAAAGATATCTACAGATGATGGCCGTTTAGGAACAGCTCAGGATTGCAGCTCCCAGTGAAATCGCAGAAAGTGAGTGGACGCCGAATTTCCAGATGGATTTTTATTGCCCACAGACCGGGATATTCCCAGGTGGAGGAGCCCCATGGGTCGCCAGCGCGGCTGTTTTGACCAGAGCGGCTGTTTTCGTCGGTGTGGCTGCTTTGCCAGTGCCCTAGCACGGCAGTTCTCCATACAAAATACACTGGTCCAGGTGCCCTTTTAGCTGGTGACTGGAGCCCCAGGAAGTTGCTCATTCATCTGATTAAAAAAGGGACTGAACAGGGAGGCAGGCCAGGAGACTC
>NW_016107697.1:25921-27164 GCF_001604975.1 Cebus imitator
AGGATATGGTGAAGAGAATGACTCCAAGCTGGAGAATACTCTTCAGGATATTATCCAGAAAAACTTCCCCAACCTAGCAAGGCAGGCAAACATTCAAGTCCAGGAAATAGAGAGAACACCACAAAGCTATTCCTCAAGAAGAGCAACCCCAAGGCACATAATTGTCAAATTCACCAGGGTTGAAATGAAGGAGAAAATACTAAGGGCAGCCAGAGAGAAAGGTCGGGTTACCCACAAAGGGAAGCCCATCGAACTCACAGCAAATCTCTCAGCAGAAAACCTACAAGTGAGAAGAGAGTGGAGGTCAATATTCAACATCCTTAAAGAAAAGAACTTTCAACCCAGAATCTCCTATCCAGCCAAACTAAGCTTCATAAGTGAAGGTAAAATAAAATCCTTTGTGAACATGCAATTACTCAGAGATTTCATCACCATCAGGCCTGCTTTACAAAAGCTCCTGAAAGAAGCTCTACACATAGGATGGAACAACCAGTACCAGCCACTCCAAAAACATGCAAAATGTTAAAGAGAATCAACACAATGAAGAATCTGCATCAACTAATGGGCAAAACTGCCAGCTACCACCAAAATAGCAGTATAATATTCACACATAACAATATTAACCCTAAATGTAAATGGACTAAATGTCCCAATCAAAAGACACAGACTGGCAAATTGGATAAAAAGCCAAAACCCATCAGTGTGCTGTATCCAGGAAATCCATCTCACATGCAAGGATACACAAAGGCTCAAAATAAAGGGATGGAGGAAGATTTACCAAGCAAATGGACAGCAAAAAAAAGCAGGAGTTGCAATTCTCATCTCTCATAAATTCGACTTTAAGGAAACAAATATCATAAGAGACAAAGAGGGACATTACATAATGGTGAAAGGATCGATGCAGCAAGAAGAACTAACGATCCTAAATATATACGTGCCCAATACAGGAGCACACAGATACATAAGGCAAGTTCTTAATGACTTAACAAAGAGACTTAGACTCCCACACAATAATAGTGGGAGACTTTAACACCCCATTGTCAAAATTAGAAAGATCAACCAGACAGAAAATTAACAAGGATATCCAGGACTTGAACTCAGACCTGGGCCAAGCAAACCTAATAGACATTTACACAACTCTCCACCCCAAATCCACAGAATATACATTCTTCTCAGCACCACATCACACCTACTCTAAAATTGACCACATAATTGGGAGTAAATCACTCCTCAGCAAATGCAA
>NW_016107697.1:30279-40355 GCF_001604975.1 Cebus imitator
CGCATGTTCTCACTCATAGGCGGGTGTTGAACAATGAGAACACATGGACACAGGGAGGGGAGCACTACACACTGGGGTCAGTTGGGGGGAAATAGGGGAGGGACGGTGGGGGTGCAGAGCTGGGGAGAGATAGCAAGGGGAGAAATTCCAGATGTTGCTGATGGGGAGGAAGGCAGCAAACACTTCCACGGTTGTACCTATGCAACAATTTTGCATGTTCCTCATATGTACCAAAAAGCAAAAAATGCAATAAATAAATAAATAAAAAAGAAACACGTTTCTTCTAAAAGTTGCGTTTGGATATTCCAGAGGGAATGGGAGTATAGGCTGTAATGAGAAATATCTTGCTCTAAAACAAAAAGGGAGCTACCTAGCAGAATGGTTCTCAAACTGTACAATCAGCTTACAGAGTTAATCTGATGTGTGTGTGTAGCAGTTTTGAAATCCTTTCTTTAGAGAATCTATAAGCAGATATTTCAAGCAATATACAGGCATGTAAGAATTAGCAGTAAGACTGAGTTTAAAACACAGGAGAAACGCCTATTTCAAACTGCTCTGCTTTGGTTTTGTTCACCTTAGGAAGTTGCATCTATGTTTAGATTCAGCAAGTTAGAAACACGTTTCTTCTAAAAGTTGCGTTTGGATATTCTAGAGTGAAATGGAGTATAGGCTGTAGTGAGAAATATCTTACTCTAAAAGAAAAACGTAGCTAGCTAGTAGAATGGTTGTCAAGCTGTAGAATCAACTTACAGTGTTAAGCTGATGTGTCTGTGCAGCAGTTCAGAAATCCTTTCTTTGGATAATCTAGATACAGATATTTCCAGCCATATAGAGGCATAGAAGAATTAGCAGTAAGACTGCTTTTAAAACAGAGGAGAAACGTGTACTTCAAACTGCTCTGCTTTGCGAATTAGAAACACGTTTTCTTCTAAAACCTGCGTTTGTATATTCCAGAGTGAACGGGAGTATAGGCTGTAAGAAGAAATGTCTTGCTCTAAAACAGAAATGGAGCTATTTGGCACAATAGTTGTCAAGCTGTAGAATGAACTTACAGAGGTAAACTGATGTGTGTGTACAGCAATTCAGAAATTATTTCTTTGGAGAATCTAGAAACAGACATTTCCAGCCATGTACAGGCATGTAAGAATTAGCAGTAAGACTGTGTTTAAAACACAGGAGAAGCGTATATTTCAAAATGCTCTGCTTTAGGTTCGTTTATCTTAGGAATTTGCATCTCTGTTTACATTTAGAGAGTTAGAAACACGTTTCTTCTAAAACAGGCATTTAGATATTCCGCAGTGAATTGGAGAATAGGCTGTAAAGACAAATATCTTGCTCTAAAAGAAAAACAGAGCTATCTAGCAGAATGGTTGTGAAGCTGTAAATTAACTTACAGAGTTAAACTGATGTGTGTGTGTAGCAGTTTTGAAATCCATTCTTTGGAGAATCTAGAAACAGATATTTCCAGTCATATACAGGCATATAAGAATGAGCAGTAAGATTGAGGTCAAAACACTGGAGAAACGTAGATTTCAGACTGCTCTGCTTTGTGTTCATTCACCTTAGGGAGTTTCATCTATGTTTAGATTCAGCGAGTTAGAAACACGTTTCTTCTAAAAGCTGCATTTGGATATTCCAGAGTGAATGGGAGTGTAGGCTGTAATGTGAAATATCTTGCTCTAAAACAAAAACGGAGCTTTCTAGCAGAATGGTTGTCAAGCTGTATAATCAACTTACAGAGGTAAACTGATGTGTGTGTACAGCAGTTCAGAAATCCTTTCTTTGGAGAATCTAGAAGCAGATATTTCCAGCATATACAGGCATATAAGAATTAGCAGTAAGACTGCATTTAAAACACAGGAGAAACGTACATTTCAAACTGCTCTGCTTTGTGTCCCTTCACCTTAGGGAGTTGCATCTACCTTTAGTTTCAACGAGTTCGAAACACGTTTCTTCCAAAAGCTGCATTTGTATATTCCGGAGTGAATGAGAGTCTAGGCAGTAATGAGAAATAGCTTGCTCTAAAACAAAAACGGAACGTATCTAGCAGAATGGTTGTCAAGCTGTAAAACCAACTTACACAGTTAAACTGATGTGTGTGTGCAGCAGTTCAGAAACACTTTCTTTGTAGAATTTAGAAACAAATATTTCTAGCCATATACAGGCATATAAGAATTAGAAGTAAGATTGCGTTTAAAACACATGAGAAACATCTCTTTCAAACTGCTCTGCTCTGTGTTCGCTCACCTTAGAAAGTTACATCTATGTTTAGATTCAGGGAGTTAGAAACAAGTTTCTTCTAAAAGCTGTGTTTGGATATTCCAGAATGAAAGGGAGTATAGGATGTAATGAGAAATATCTTGCTTTGAAACATAAACGGAGCTACCTAGCAGAATGGTTGTCAAGCTGTGCAATCAACTTATAGAGTTAAACTTATCTGTATGTGCAAAAGTTCAGAAATAGTTTCTTTGGAGAATCTAGAAATAGATATTTCCAGCCATATACAGACATATAAAAATTACCAGTGAGACTGCGTTTAAACTACAGGAGAAAGGTCTATTTCAAACTGCTCTGTTTTGTGTTCTTTCCTGTTAGGAAGTTGCATCTATGTTTAGATTCAGCGAGTTAGAAACACGTTTCTTCTAAAAGCTGCGTTTGGATATTCCAGAGTGAATCAGAGTATAGGCTGTAATGAGAAATATCGTGCTATAAAACAAAAACGCAACTATCTAGCAGATGGTTGTCAAGCTGTAATATCAATGTACAGAGTAAAACTGATCTCTGTGTGCAGCAGTTCAGAAATCGTTACTTTGGAGAATCTAGAAACAGATATTTCCAGCCATATACAGGCATATGAGAATTAGCAGTGAGACTGCGTTTAAAACACAGTAGAAACATCTATTTCAAACTGCTCTGCTTTGCATTCGTTCACCTTAGGAAGCTGCAGCTACGTTTAGATTCAGCAAGTTACAAAATGTTTCTTCTAAAACCTGCATTTGGATATTCCAGAGTGAAAGGGAGTATAGGCAGTAATGAGAAATATCTTGCTCTGAAACAAAAAACGGAGGTATTTAGCACAATGGTTGTCAAGCTGTACAATCAACTTACAGAGTTAAACTGATGCGTGTGTGCAGCAGGTCAGAAATCTTTTCTTTGGAGAATCTAGAAACACATATTTCCAATCATATACAGGCATATAAGACTTAGCACTGATACTGAGTTTAAAACACAGGAGAAATGTCCATTTCAAAATGTTCTGCTTTGTGTTCATTCACTTTAGGAAGTGGGATCTATGTTTAGATTCAGGGAGTTAGAAACACGCTTCTTCTGAAAGCTGCCTTTGGGTATTCCAGAGTGAATGGGAGTATAGGCTGTAATGAGAAATATCTTGCTCTAAAATAAAAACGGAGCTATCTAGCAGAATGGTTGTGAAGCTGTGCAATCAACTTACAGAGTTACTTATGTGTGTGTGTGCAGCAGTTCAGAAATCCTTTCTTCGGAGAATCTAGAGACAGATATTTCCAGCCGTATACAGGCATATAAGAATTAGCAGTGAGACTGCGTTTAAAACACAGGAGAAACATCTCTTTCAAACTGCTCTGGTTTGTGTTCATTCACCTTAGGAAGTTGCATCTATGTTTAGATTCAGTGAGTTAGAAACACGTTTCTTCTAAAAGCTGCATTTAGATATTCCAGAGTAAATGGGAGTTTAGGTTGTAATGAGAAATTTCTTGCTCTAAAACAAAAATGAAGCTATCTAGCAGAATGGTTGTCAAGCTGTACAATCAACTTACAGATTTAAACTGATGTGAAGCAGTTCAGAAATCCATTGTTTGGAGAATCTAAAAACAGATATTTCCAGCCATATACAGGCATATAAGAATTAGCAGGGAGACTGCATTTAAATCACAGGAGAAACCGCTATTTCAGACTGCTCTGTTTTGTGTTCGTTCACCTTAGGAAGTTACATCTATGTTTAGATTCAGCGAGTTAGAAACACCTTTCTTCTAAAAGCTTCATTTGGATATTCCAGAGTGAATGGGACTATAGGCTGTCATGAGAAATATCTTGCTATAAAACAAAAACGCAGTTATCTAGCAGAATGGTTGTTAAGCTGTATAATCAACGTAGAGAGTAAAACTGATGTGTGTGTGCAGTAATTCAGAAATCCTTTCTTTGGACAACCTAGAAAGAGATATTTCCAGCCCTATATAGGCATATAAGAATTAGCAGTGAGACTGCGTTTAAAACACAGGAGAAACATGTATTTCATCCTGCTCTGTTTTGTGTTCCTTCAGCTTAGGAAGTTGCATCTATGTTTAGATTCAGGGAGTTTGAAACACGTTTCTTGTAAAAGCTAAGTTTAGATATTCCAGATTGAATGGGAGTATAGGCTGTTATGAGAAATATCTTGCTGGAATACAAAAACGGAGCTATCTAGCAGAATGGTTGTCAAGCTGTACAATCAACTTGCAGAGTTAAACTGATGTGTGTGTGCAGAATTTCAGAAATCCTTTCTTTGGCGAATCTAGAAACAGATATTTCCAGCCATATACCGGTATATAAGAATTAGCAGTAAGATTGCGTTTAAAACACAGGAGAAACGTCTATTTCAAATTGCTCTTCTTTGTGTTCGTTCACCTTAGGAAGTTGCCTCTATGTTTAGATTCAGCGAGTTAGAAACACGTTTCTTCTAAAAGCTGCGTTTGGATATTCCAGAGTAAATGGGAGTATAGGCTGTAATGAGATATATATACCTTGCTTTGAAATATAAACGGAGCTATCTAGCAGAATGGTTGTCAAGCTGTACAATCAACTTGCAGAGTTAAACTGATGTGTGTGTGCAGCAGTTCAGAAATCCTTTTTTTGGAGAATCTAGAGACAGATATTTCCAGCCATATACAGGTATATCAGAATTAGTCATGAGACTGCATTTAAAACACAGGAGAGACGTCTATTTAAAACTGCTCTGCTTTGTGTTCCTTCACCTTACGAAGTTTCATCTATGTTTAGTTTCAACGAGTTAGAAACACGTTTCTCTTAACATCTGCGTTTGTATATTCTTGAGTGAATGGGACTATAGGCTGTAATGCAAATATCTTGCTCAAAAACAAAAACCCAGCTATCTAGCAGAATGGTTGTCAAGCTGTACAGTCAACTTACAGAGATAAACTGATGTGTGTGTGCAGCAGTTCAGAAATTCTTTCTTTGGAGAATCTAGAAACAGACATTTCCAGCCATATACATGCATATAATTATTAGCAGTGAGACTGCATTTCAAACACAGGCAAACGTCTATTTCAAAATGCTCTGCTTTGTGTTCCTTCACCTTAGGAAGTTGCCTCTATGTTTAGATTCAGCGAGTTTGAAACACGTTTCTTCTAACAGCTGCGTTTGGATATTCCAGAGTAAATGGGAGTATAGGCTGTAATGAGAAATATCTTGGTTTGAAACATAAACAGAGCTATCTAGCAGAATGGTAGTCAAGCTGGAAAATAAACTTACAGAGTTAAAGTGATGTGTGCCTGCAGAAGTATAGAAATTATTTCTTTGAAGAATCTGGAAAGAGATATTTCCAGCCATATACAGGCATATAAGAATTAGCAGTGAGAGTACGTTTAAAACACAGGAGAAACGTCTATTTAAAACTGCTCTGCTTTGTGTTCGTTCATCTTAGGAAGTTGCATCTCTGTTTAGATTCAGCGAGTTAGAAACACGTTTCTTCTTAAAGCTGCGTTTGGATATTCCAGAGTGAATGGGAGTATAGGTTGTAATGAGAAATATCTTGCTCTAAAAAAAAAAGTAGCTATCTAGCAGAATGGTTGTCAAGCTGTACAATCAATTTAAGGAGGTAAACTGATGTGTGTGTGCAGGAGTTGAGAAATCGTTTCTTCGGAGAATCTAGAAACCGATATTTCCAGCCATATACAGGCATATAAGAAATAGCAGTCAGGGTGCCTTTAAAACACAGGACAAACGTCTATTTCAAACGGCTTTGATTTGTGTTCGTTCAACTTAGGATGTTGCATCTATGTTTAAATTCAGCGAGTTAGATACACGTTTCTTTTAAAAGCTGCGTTTGGATATTCCAGAATGAATGGGAATATAGGGTGTAATGAGAAATATCTTGCTCTGAAACAAAAACGGAGATATGTAGCGGAATGTTTGTCAAGCTGTACAATCAACTTAGAGAGCTAAACAGATGTGTGTGTGCAGCAGTTCAGAAATAATTTCTTTGGAGAATCTAGAAACACGCATTTCCAGCCATAAACAGGCATGTAAGAATTAGCATTAAGACTGTGTTTAAAACACAAGAGAAACGTATGCTTCCTTTTTTTATATTTTATTCTTTTACTTTGTATATTCGAAATTTTTGCAATAAAATGCAAGAAAAAATCCTGGTGAAAAAGTGGGAGATTATTCAATGATGTGCAGTTGTTATGTATGGTATTATTACTTGTAATTAAGAAATGTAACTGTTTGCTGAGTCAGGAGAAATATGCAAAATCGACTTGGAGAGTTAAAAATTATTGCTGTACTTTGGCAAGGTGATCCTCACAAAGTAGTGTATTTCATTTTAGGAGCAAATAGCCAGATAGAAGTAATCATTTGCCGGAAAAATAAAATTAAATGAACAATAAACTAATAAAAGCTTTAAAAAAAACCCCAAAACTGTTACAGCAGTGTAATAAATAAAGTATATTCACTATGCAATTTGCCTGTGTGCAATAATCAGGCAGAAATATCAAGGTTTCCTTAGATTTCCCTGTGAAACTTAACATTAGATGTAAAAACCAGGAAGGATCACACACAATGTCCAACATGCAATATTCTATCGTGGTTTGATGGTTTAAGGCATGCTCCATAAACCCAACAGTGACTGAGTAGGAACCACGTAAATTGGACTGAGCAGTAATGGTAGTTCCTGCATCACTGGGGCCAGATAGTCAGGTCAGGAAGGAAGGAGCTTTGGATAGGGTGGAAGAATAGCATTCAGCTCTCCCTACTGAGAGAAACGTATATTTCAACTGCTCCGCTCACTGTTCCTTCACCCTAGGAAGTTGCATCTATCTTTAGATTCAGCAAGTTAGAAATACGTTTCTTCTAAAAGCTGTGTTTGGATATTCCAGTGTGAATAGGAGGATAGGCTGTAATGAGAAATATCTTGCTCTAAAACAAAAACGCAGCTATCTAGCAGAATGGTTGTCAAGCTGTACAAACAACTTACAGGTTTAAACTGATGTGTGTGTGCAGCAGTTCAGAAATCCCCTCTTTGGCGAAACTAGAAACAGATATTTCCAGGCATGTACAGGCATATAAGAATTAGCAGTGAGACTGCAGTTAAAACAAAGGAGAAAAGTCTATTTCAAACTGCTCTGTTTTGTGTTCATTCACCTTAGGAAGTTGCATCTATGTTTAGATTCAGCGAGTTAGAAACACATTTCTTCTAAAAGCTGCGTTTGCGTATTCCAGAGTGAATGGGAGTATAGGCTGTAATGATAAATACCTTGCTATAAAACAAAAATGGAGCTATCTAGCAGAATGGTTTTCAAGCTGTACAATCAACTTACAAGGATAAACTGATGCGTGTGTGAAGCAACTCAGAAATCCTTTCTTTGGAGAATCTAGAAGCAGATATTTCCAGATATATACAGGCATGAAAGAATTAGCACTAAGACTGCGTTTAAAACATTGGAGAAACGTCTATTTCTAACTGCTCTGCTTTGTATTCGTTCATCTTAGGAAGTTGCAACTATGTTTAGATTCCGTGAGTTAGAAACACTGTTCTTCTAAAAGCTGCATTTGGATATTCCAGAGTATATGGGAGTATAGGCTGTAATGAGAAATATCTTGCCCTATATCAAAAACGGACCTATCTAGCAGAAAGGTTGTCAAACTGTACAATCAACTTACGGAGTTCAAATGATGTGTGTGTGCAGCAGTTCACAAATCCTTTCTTTGGAGAATCTAGAAACAGATATTTCCAGCCACGTACAGGCATATAAGAATTAGCAGTAAGACTGTGTTTAAAACACAGGAGAAACGTCTATTTCAAACTGTTCTGCTTTGTGTTCATTCACCTTAGGAAGTTGCATCTGTGTTTAGATTCAGCGCGTTAAAAAGACGTTTCTTCTAAAAGCTGCATTTGGATATTCCAGATGTATGGGAGTATAGTCTGTAATAAGGAATATCCTGCTCTAAAACAAAAACGAAGCTATCTAGCAGAATGGTTGTCAAGCTGTACAATCAACTTACGGAGTTCTACTGATGTGTGTGTGCAGCAGTTCACAAATCCTTTCTTTGGAGAACCTAGAAACAGATATTTCCAACCATATACAGGCACATAAGAATTAGCAGTGAGACTGCGTTTAAAACACAGGAGAAACGTCTATTTCAAACTGCTCTGCTTTGTGTTCGATAACCTTTTGAAATTGCATCTATGTTAAGATTCAGCGAGTTAGAAACACGTTTCTTCTAAAAGCTGCATTTGCATATTCCAGAGTGAATGGGAGTATAGGCTGTAATGAGAAATGTCTTCCTCTAAAACAAAAACGGAGCCATCTAGCAGAATCGTTGTCAAACTGTGCAATCAACATAAAGAGTTAAACTGATGTTTGTTTGCAGCAGTTCAGAAATCCTTTCTTTGGAGAATCTGGAAACAGATATTTCAGGCCATATACAGGCATATAAGAATTAGCAGTGAGACTGCTTGTAAAATACAGGAGAAACGTCTATTTCAAACTGCTCTGCTTCGTTTTCGTACGCCTTAGGTAGTTGCAATTATGTTTAGAATCAGAGAGCTAGAAACACGTTTCTTTTAAAAACTGCATTTGGATATGCCAGAGTGAATGGGAGTACAGGCTGTAATGAGAAATATCTTGTTCGAAAACAAAAACTGAGTTATCTAGCAGAGTGGTTGTCAAGCTGTCCAATCAGCTTACAGAGTTAAACTGATGTGTGTGTGTAGTAGTTCTGAAATTCTTCTTTGGAGAATCTAGACACAGACATTTCCAGCCACGTACAGGCATATAAGAATTAGCAGTAAGACAGCGTTTAAAACACAGGAGAAACGTATATTTCAAAGTGCTCTGCTTTGTGTTCTTTCGCCTTAGGAAGTTGCATCTATGTTTAGATTCAGCGAGTTAGAAACACGTTTCTGCTAAAAGCTGCATTTGGATATTCCAGAGTGAATCGAGTATAGGCTGTAATGAGAAATATCTTGCTCTAAAACAAAAATGGGGCTATCTCGCAGAATGGTTGTCAAGCTCTACAATCAACTTTCAGAGTTAAACTGATGTGTGTATGCAGCAGTTCAGAAATCCTTTTTTTCTAAAATATAGAAAGAGATATTTCTACCCATGTACAGGCACATAAGAATTAGCAGTAAGGCTGCGTGTAAAACACAGGAGAAAAGCATATTTCAAACTGCTTTGAGTTGTGTTCATTCAACTTTGGAAGTTGCATCTATGTCTAAACTCAGCGAGTTAGAAACACGTTTCTTCTAAAAGCTGCATTTGGGTATTCCAGAGTGAATGGGATTATAGGCTGTAATGAGAAATATCTTGCTCTAAAACAAAAACGGAGATATGTAGCGGAATGGTGCTCAAGCTGTACAATCAACTTACAGAGTTAAACTGATGTGTGTGTGCAGCAGTTCAGAAATAATTTCCTTGGAGAATGTGGAAACAGATATTTCCAGCCATATACAGGCATATAAGAATTAGCAGTAAGACTGTGTTTAAAACACTAGAGAAACGTATGTTCCTTTTTCTTATGTTTTATTATTTTACTTTGTATATTTGAATTTTTTTGCAGTAAAATGCAAGAAAGAATCCTGGTGAAAAAGTGGGAGATTATTCGATGATGTGCAGTTGTTATATACAGTATTATTACTTGTATTTAAGAAATGTAACTATTGTGGAAGACAGTGTGGCGATTCCTCAAGGACCTAGAAATAGAACTTCCATTTGACCCAGCAATCCCATTACTGGGTATATATCCAAAGGATTACAAATCGTTCTACTATAAGGACACGTGCACACGAATGTTCATTGCAGCACTGTTTACAATAGCAA
>NW_016107697.1:40870-56996 GCF_001604975.1 Cebus imitator
GTAATAAAATAAATAAATGGGAAAAAAAAAAGAAATGTAACTATTTCCTGAGTCAGGAGCAATATGCAAAATCGACTTGGAGAGTTAAAAATAATTTCTCTAATTTGGCCAGGTGATCCTCACAACGTAGCATATTTCATTTTAGGGGCAAATAGCCAGAGAGAAGAAATCATTTGCCAGAAAAATATAATTAATTGAACAATAAACTGATAAATGCTAAAAAAAAAAACCCCAAAACTGTTACAGCAGTGTAATAAAGAAAAGTATATTCACCATGAAATTTGTCTGTAGTGCAATAATCAGGCAGCAATATCAAGGTTTCCTTAGATTTCCCTGTGAAACTTAACATTAGATGTAGAAATCAGGAAGGATCACACACAATGTCCAACATGCAATATTCTATGATGGTTTGATGGTTTAAGGCATGCTCCATAAACCCAACAGTGACTGAGTAGGAACCACATCAATTGGACTGAGTAGTAATGGTAGTTCCTGCATCACTGGGGACCAGACAGTCAGGTCAGGAAGGGAGGAGCATTGGATAGGGTGGAAGATGAGCATTCAGTTCTCTCTATTGAGAGAAATGTATATTTCAACTGCTCCACTCTGTGTTCGTTCACCCTAGGAAGTTGAATCTATGTTTAGATACAGCACGTTAGGAACACGTTTCTTCGAACAGCTGCGTTTGGATATTCCAGAGTGAATGGGAGGATGGGCTTTAATGAGAAATAACTTGCTCTAAAACAAAAACGGAGCTATCTAGCAGAATGGTTGTCAAGCTGTACAATGAACTTACAGAGTTAAACTGATGTGTGTGTGCAGCACTTCAGAAATCCTTTCTTTGGAGAATCTAGACACAGATATTTCCAGCCATATAAAGGCATATAAGAATTAGCAGTAAGATTGCGTGTAAAACACAGGAGAAACGTCTATTTCAAACTGCTTTTTTTTTTTGTTCGTTCACCTTAGGAAGTTACATCTACGTTTAGATTCAGCGAGATAGAAACACGTTTCTTCCAAAAGCAGCATTTCTATATTCCAGAGCTAATTGGAGTATAGGTTGTAATGAGAAATATCTTGCCATAAAATAAAAAAGGAGCTATCTAGCAGAATGGTTGTCAAGCTGTACAATCAACTCTCAGAGTTAAACTGATGTGTGTGTGCAGCCGTTCAGAAATCCTTTCTTTAGAGAATCTAGAAACAGATATTTCCAGCCATATACAGAAATATAAAAATTAGCAGAAAGACTGCTTTTAAAACACAGGAGAAACATATATTTCAAACTGCTCTGCTTTGAGTTCGTTCACCTTAGGAAGTTGCATCTATGTTTAGATTCAGCGACTTAGAAACACATTTCTTCTAAAAGCTGCGTTTGGATATTCCAGAGGGAATGGGAGTATAGGCTGTACTGAGGAATACCTGCTGGTAAAACAAAAATGGAGCTATGAAGCAGAATCGTTGTCAACGTGTACAATCAACCTACAGAATAAAAGAGATGTGTGTGTGCAGCAGTTAGGAAACCCTTTCTTTGGAGAATCTAGTAACAGATAATTCCAGCAATATACAGGCATATAAAAATTAGCAGTAAGACTGCGTTTAAAACACAAGGGAATCGTGTATTTCAAACTGCTCTGCTTTGTGTTCGTTCACCTTAGGAAGTTGCATCTATGTTTAATATCAACGAGTTAGAAAAACGTTTCTTATAAAAGCTGCATTTGGATACACCAGAGGGAATGGGACTATAGACCGTAAAGAGAAATATCTTGCTCTAAAACAAAAACGGAGTTATCTATCAGAATGTATATAAAGCTGTACAATCAACTCACAGAGTTAAACTGATGTGTGTGTTCAGCAGTTCAGAAATCTTTTCTTTGGAGAATCTAGAAACAGATATTTCCAGGCATATAGAGGCATTTATGAATTAGGAGTAAGGCTGCGTTTAAAACACAGGAGAAACGTCTATTTCAAACTGCTCTGTTTAGTTTTCATTCATCTTTGGAAGTTGCATCTATGTTTAGATTCAGCGAGTTACAAACATGTTTCTTCTAAAAGCTGCGTTTGGATATTCCAGAGTGAAAGGCAGTATAGGCTGTAATGAGAAATACCTTACTCTAAAACAAAAACGGAGCTATGTAGCAGAATAGTTGTCAACGTGTACACTCAACCTACAGAATTAAAGATATGTGTGTGTGCAGCAGGTAGGAAACCCTTTCTTTGGAGAATCTACTAACAGATATTTCCAGCCATATACAGGCATATAAAAATTAGCAGCAAGACTGTGTTTAAAACACAAGGGAAACGAATATTTCAAACTGCTCTGCTTTGTGTTCGTTCACCTTAGGAAGTTGCAGCTATGTTTAGTTTCAACTAGTTGGAAACACGTTTTTTTCTAAAAGCTGCATTTTAGTATTCCAGAATGAATGGGATGATAGGCTATAATGAGAATTATTTTGCTCAAAACAAAAACGGAGCCATCTAGCAGAATGGTTGTCAAGCTGCACAATCAACTTACAGAGCTAAACTGATGTGTGTGTGCAGCAGTTCAGAAATCCTTTCTTTGGAGAATCTAGAAACAGATATTTCCTGTCATATATAGGCATATAGGAATTAGAAATAAGACTGCGTTTAAACACACGAGAAACGTCTATTTCAAACTGCTCTGTTTGGTGCTCATTCACCTTAGGAAGTTGCATCTATGTTTAGATTCAGCGAGTTAGAAACACGTTTCTTCCAAAAGCTCCGTTTGCATATTACAAAGTGAATGGGAGTATCGGCTGTAATGAGAAATATCTTGCTCAAAACAAAAACGGAGCTATCTAGCACAATGGTTGTCAAGCTGTACAACGAACTTACAGAGGTAAACTGTTGTGTGGGTGCCGCAGTTCATAAATCCTTTCTTTGGAGAATCTAGAAACAGATATTTCCAGCCATATACAGGCATATAACAATTTGCAGTGAGACTGCTTGTAAAACACAGGAGAAACGACAATTTCAAACTGCTCTGCTTTGTGTTCATTCACCTTAGGAAGTTGCATCTATGTTTAGATTCAGCGACTTAGAAACACGTTTCTTCTAAAAGCTGCGTTTGGATATTACAGAGTGAATGGGAGTATAGGGTGTAATGAGAAACATCTTGCTCTAAAACAAAAACGCAGCTATGTAGCAGAACGGTTGTCAAGCTGTATAATGAACTTACAGAGTTAAACTGATGTGTGTGTTCAGCAGTTCAGATATCCTTTCTTTGGAGAATCTAGAAACAGATATTTCCAGCCATATAAAGGCATATAAGAATTAGCAGTAAGACTGCGTTTATAACACACGAGAAACATCTATTTTAAACTGCTCTGCTTTGTGTTTGTTCACTTTAGGAAGTTGCATCTATGTTTAGATTCAGCGAGGTAGAAACACGTTTCTGCTAAAAGCTGCGTTTGGATATTCCAGGAAGAATGAGACTATAGGCTGTAATGAGAAATGTCTTGCTCTAAAACAAAAACGCAGCTATCTAGCAGAAAGGTTGTCAAGCTGTGCAATCAACGTAGAGAGTTAAACTGATGTGTGTGTTCAGCAGTTAAGAAATCCTTTCTTTGGAGAATCTAGAAACAGATACTCGAACCATATACAGGCATATAAGAATTAGCAGTAAGACTGTGTTTATAACACAAGAGAAACGTCTATTTCAAACTGCTCGGCTTTGTGTTCATTCACTTTAGGAAGTTGCATCTATGTTTAGATTCAACGAGTTAGAAACCCGTTTCTTCTAAATGCTGCGTTTGTATATTCCAGGGTGAATGTGAGCATAGGCTATAATGAGAAATACCTTTCTCTAAAACAAAATCAGAGCTATCTAGCAGAATGGTTGTTAAGCTATGCAATCAACTTACAGAGCTAAACTGATGTATGTGTTCATCAGTTCAGAAATCATTTCTTTGGAGAACCTAGAAACAGATATTTCCAGCCATATGCAGGCATATAAGAATTAGCAGTGAGACTACGTTTAAAACACAGGAGAAACGTCTATTTCAAACTGCTCTGCTTTGTGTTCATTCACCTTCGGAAGTAGCATCTATGTTTACACTGAGCGACTTAGAAATACGTTTCATCTAAAAGCTGCATTTGGATATTCCAGAGTGAAACGGAGTATAGGCTTTAATGAGAAATGTCTTGCTCTAAAACAAAAACGGAGTTATCCAGCAGAATGGTTATCAAACTGTATAATCTACGTAAAGAGTTAAACTGATGTGTATGTGCAGCAGTTGAGAAATCACTTCTTTTTAGAATCTGGAAAATGATATTTCCAGCCATATACAGACATATAAGAATTAGTAGTGAGACTGCGTTTAAAACACAGGAGAAACGTCTATTTCAAACTCCTCTGCTTTGTGTTCATACACCTTAGGAAGTTGCAACTGTGTTTAGAATCAGAGAGCTAGAAACACGTTTCTTCTAAAAACTGCATTTGGATATGCCAGAGTGAAACGGAGTATAGGGGGTAATGAGAAATATCTTGCTCTAAAACGAAAACGGAGCTATGTAGGGGAATGTTTGTCAAGCTGTACAATCAACTTACAGAGTTAAACTGATGTGTGTGTGCAGCAGTTCAGAAATCCTTTCTTTGGAGAATTTAGAAACAGATATTTCCAGCCAGAGAAACGTGTATTTCAAACTTCTCTGCTTTGTGTTCCTTCACCTTAGGTAGCTGCCTCTATGTTTAGATTCAGCGAGTTAGAAACACGTTTCTTCTAAAAGCTGCGTTTGGATATTCCAGAGTGAATGGGAGTATAGGCTGTAATGAGAAATGTCTTGCTGTAAAACAAAAACGGAGCTATCTAGCAGATTGGTTGTCAAGCTGTACAATCAACTTACAGAAGTAAACTGATGTGTGTGTGCAGCACTTCATAAGTCATTTCTTCAGAGAATCGCGAAACTGGTATACCCAGCCAAATACAGGCATATAACTATTAGCAGGAAGACTGCTTTTAAAACGCAGGAGAAACGTCTATTTCACACTGCTCTGCTTTGTGTTCGTTCACCTTAGGAAGTGTCATCTATGTTTAGATTCAGCAAGTTAAACACATGTTTCTTCTAAAAGCTGTGTTGGGATATTCCAGAGTGAATGGGAATATAGGCTGTAATGAGAAATATCTTGCTCTAAAACAAAAATGCACCTATCTAGCAGAATGGTTCTCAAGCATTACAATCAACTTACAGAGTTAAAGTGATGTGTCTGTGCAGCAGTTCAGAAATTCTTTCTTTGGAGAATCTAAAAACAGATATTTCCAGCCATATACAGGCATATAAGAATTAGCAGTGAGACTGCATTTAAAGCACAGGAGAAACGTCTATTTCAAACTGCTCTGCTTTGTCTTCGTTTACCTTAGGAAGTTGCAACTATGTTTAGATTCAGCGAGTTAGAAACACGTTTCTTCCAAAAGCTGCATTTGGATATTCCAGAGTGCATGGGATTAATGTCTGTAATGAGGAATATCTTGCTCTAAAACAAAAACGCAGCTATCTAGCAGAATGGTTGTCAAGCTGTACAATCAACTTCCAGAGCTAAACCGATGTATAAGTGCAGCAGTTCAGAAATCCTTTCTTTTTAGAATCTAGAAACTGATATTTGCGGCAGTATACAGGCATATAAGAATTAGCAGTGAGAATGCGTTTAAAACACAGAAGAAACATCTATTTCAAACTGCTCTCCATTGTATTCGTTCCCTTTAGGAAGTTGCTTCTATGTTTAGATTCAGCGAGTTAGAGATACATTTCTTCTAAAAGCTGCGTTTGGATATTCCAGAGTAAATCAGAATATAGGCTGTAAAGAGAAATATCACGCTCTAAAAGAAAAACACAGCTATATTGCAGAGTGATTGTCAAGCTGTAAAATCAATGTACAGAGTTAAACTGATGTGTGTGTACAGCAGTTCAGCAATCCTTTCTCTGGAGAATCTAGAAACAGATATTTCCAGCCATATACAGGCAAATAAGAATTAGCACTGAGACTGCGTTTAAGACACAGGAGAAACGTCTGTTTCAAACTGCTCTGCTTTTTGTTCCTTCACCATAGGAAGCTGCATCTATGTTTAGATTCAGCGACTTAGAAACATGTTTCATCTATCAGCTGCGTTTGGATATTCCAGAGTAAAAGGGAGTATAGGCTGTAATGAGAAATATCTGTCTCTAAAACAAAAACGCAGCTATCTAGCAGAATTGTTGTCAAGCTGTTCAATCAACTTACAGAGTTATACTGATGTGTGTGTGTGGCAGTCCAGAAATAATTTCCTTGGAGAATCTAGAAACAGATATTTGCAGCCATATACAGGCATATAAGAATTAGCAGTGAGACTACGTTTAAAACACAGGAGAAACATCGATTTCAAAGGGTTAAGCTTTGTGTTCGTTCACCTTAGGAAGTTGCATCTATGTTTAGATTCAGCGAGTTAGAAACACGTTTCTTCTAAAAGCTGTGTTTGGATATTCCAGAGTCAATGATAGTATAGGCTGTAATGAGAAATATCTTGCTCTAAAACAAAAACGTAGCAATCTAGCAGAATAGTTGTCAAGCTGTACAATCAACTTACAGATTTAAACTGATGTGTATGTGCAGCCGTTCACAAATCCATTCCTTGGAGAATCTAGAAACAGATATTTCCATCCATATACAGGCATATGAGAATTAGCTGTGAGACTGCATATAAAACACAGGACAAACGTCTATTTCAAACTGTTCTGTTTTGTGTTCTTTCACCTTAGGAATTGCATCTCTGTTTAGATTCAGCGAGATAGAAACACATTTCTTCTAAAAGCTGTGTTTGGATATTCCAGAGTGAATGGGAGTATAGGCTGTAATGAGAAATATCTTGCTCTAAAACAAAAACGCAGCTATCTAGCAGAATGGTTGTCAAGCTGTACAATCAACTTACAGAGTTAACCTGATGCGTGTGTGCAGCCGTTCAGAAATCCTTTCTTTGGAGAATCCAGACACAGATGTTTCCAGCCATATACAGACATATAAGAATTAGCAGTGAGACTTTGTTTAAAACACAGGAGAAACGTCTATTTCAAACTGCTCTGTTTTGTGTCCATTCACCTTAGGAAGTTGCATCTCTGTTTAGATTCAGCGAGGTACAAACACGTTTCTTCTAAAAGCTGCGTTTTGATATTTCAGAGTGAATGGGAGTATAGACTCTAATGAGAAATATCGTGCTCTAAAACAAAAATGCAGCTATCTAGCCAAATGGTTTTCAAGCTGTACAATCAACTTACATAGTTAAACTGATGTGTGTGTGTGCAGCAGTTCAGAAATCCTTTCTTTGGCGAATCCAGAAACACATATTTCCAGCCATATACAGGCATATAAGAATTAGCAGTGAGACTTCGTTTAAAGCACAGGAGAAACGCCTATTGCAAACTAATCTGTTTTGCGTTCGTTCACCTTAGCAAGTTGCACCTATGTTTATATTCAGCAATTTAGAAACACGTTTCTTCTAAAAGCTGTGTTTGGATATTCCAGAGTCAATGTTAGTATAAGCTGTAATGAGAAATATCTTGCTCTAAAACAAAAACGCAGCTATCTAGCAGAATGGTGGTCAAGCTGTACAATCAACTTACAGAGTTAAACTGATGTGTGTGTGCAGCCGTTCACAAATGCTTTCTTTGGGGAATCTAGAAACAGATACTTCCATCCATATACAGGCATATGAGAATTAGCTGTGAGACTGCGCATAAAACACAGGACAAACGTCTATTTCAAACTGTTCTGTTTTGTGTTCTTTCACCGTAGGAATTGCATCTCTGTTTAGATTCAGCGAATTACAAACACGTTTCTTCTAAAAGCTGCGATTGGATATTCCAGAGTGAATGGGAGTATAGGCTGTAATGAGAAATATCTTGCTCTAAAACAAAAACGCAGCTATCTAGCAGAATGGTTCGCAAGCTGTACAGTCAACTTACAGAATTAAGCTGATGTGTGTGTGCGTCAGTTCAGAAATCCTTTCTTTGGAGAATTTAGAAAGAGTTATTTCTAGCCATGTACCGGCATATAAGAATTAGCAGTGAGAATGCGTTTAACACACAGGAGAAACGTCTATTTCAAACTGCTGTGTTTTGTGTTCGTTCACCTTAGGAAGTTGCATCTATGTTTAGATTCAGCGGGTTTGAGACACGTCTCTTCTAATAGCTGCGTTTGGATATTCCAGAGTGAAATGGAGTATAGGCTGAAATGAGAAATATCTTGCTCTAAAATAAAAACACAGCTAACTAGCAGAATGGTTGTCAAGCTGTACAATCAACTTACAGAGTTAAACTGATGTGTGTGTGAAGCAGTTTAGAAATCCTTTCTTTGGAGAATGTAGAAACAGATATTTCCAGCCATATACAGGCATATAAGAATTAGCAGTGAGACTGCGTTTAAAACACAGGAGAAAAGTCTATTTCAAACTGCTCTGTTTTGTGTTCGTTCACCTTAGGAAGTTGCATCTATGTTTAGAATCAGCGAGTTAGAAACACGTTTCTTCAAAAAGCGGCGTTTGGATATTCCAGAGTGAATGTGAGTATAGGCTGTAATGAGAAGTATCTGGCCCTAACACAGAAACACAGCTATCTAGCAGAATGGTTGTCAAGCTGTACAATCAACTTACAGAGGTAAACTGATGTGGGTGTGCAGCAGTTCAGAAATCCTTTCTTTGCAGAATCTAGAAACAGATATTTCCAGCCATATACAGGCATATAAGAATTAGCAGTGAGACTGCGTTTAAAACACTGGAGAAACGTCTATTTCAAACTGCTCTCTTTTGTGTTCATTCACCTTAGGAAGTTGCATCTATGTTTAGATTCAGCGAGATAGAAACAGTTCTTCTAAACGCTGTGTTTGGATATTGCGGAGTGAATGGGAGTATAGGCTGTAATGCGAAATATCTTACTCTAAAACAAAAATGCAGCTATCTAACAGAATGGTTGTCAAGCTGTACAATCAGCTTACAGAGTTAAGCTGCTGTGTGTGTGCAGCAGTTCAGAAATCCTTTCTTTGGCAATCCAGAAACAGATATTTCCAGCCACGTACATGCATATAAGAATTAGCAGTAAGACAGCATTTAAAACACAAGAGAAACGTATGTTTCTTTTTTTATGTTTTATTATTTTACTTTGTGTATTTGAAATTTTTTGCAATAAAATGCAAGAAAGAATCCTGGTGAAAAAGTGGAAGATTATTCGTTGATGTGCAATTGTTGTATACTGTATTATTACTTGTATTTAAGAAATGTAACTCTTTGCTGAGTCAGGAGAAATATTGAAAATCGACTTGGAGAGTTCAAAATAATTGCTGTAATTTGGCAAGGTGATCCTCACAAAGTAGCGTATTTCATTTTAGGAGCAAATAGCCAGAAAGAAGAAATCATTTGCGAGAAAAATATTGTTAATTGAACAATAAACTGAAAAAAAAAAAAAAAACCCAAAACTCTTACAGCAGTGTAGTAAAAAAAGTATATTCACCATGCAATTTGTCTGTGTGCAATAATCAGGCAGCAATACCAACGTTTTCTTAGATTTCCCTGTGAAACTTAACATTAGATGTAGAAATCAGGAAGGATCACACACAATGTCCAACATGCAATATTCTATTGTGGTTTGATGGTTTATGGTATGCTCCATAAACCCAACAGTGACTGAGTAGGAACCACATAAATTGCACTGAGTAGTAATGGTAGTTCCTGCATCACTGGGGACCAGATAGTTAGGTCAGGAAGGAAGGAGCTTTGGATAGGGTGGAAGATGAGCATTCAGTTCTCTCTATCGAGAGAAACGTATATTTCAACTGCTCCACTCTGTGTTCGTTCACCCTAGGAAGTTGCATCTACCTTTAGATTCAGCGAGTTAGAAAGACGTTTCTTCTATAAGCTGCATTTCGATATTCCAGAGTGAATAGGAGGATAGGCCTCAATGAGAAATATCTTGCTCTAAAACAAAAACGGAGCTTTCTAGCAGAATGGTTGTCAAGCTGTACAATCAACTTACAGATTTAAACTGATGTGTGTGTGCAGCAGATCAGAAATCCTTTCTTTGGCGAATCTAGAAACAGATATTTCCAGCCATATACAGGCATATAAGAATTAGCAGAAAGACTGCAGTTAAAACACAGGAGATACGTCTATTTCAAAGTGCTCTGTGTTGTGTTACTTCACCTTTGGAAGTTGAATCTATGTTTAGATTAAGCGAGTTAGAAACAAGTCTCTTCTAAAAGCTGCCTTTGGATATACCAGAGTGAGTGGAAGTACAGGCTGTAATGAGAAATACTTTGCAATAAAACAAAAACGGAGCTATCTCGCAGAATAGTTGTCCAGCTGTACAATCAACTTACAGAAGTAAGCGGATGTCTGTGTGCAGCAGTTTAGAAATCCTTTCTTTGGAGAATCTAGAAACAGATATTTCAAGCCATATACAGGCATATATGAATTGGCAGAGAGACTGCGTTTAAAACACAGGAGAAACGTCTATTTCAAACTGTTCTGTTTTATCTTCGTTCACCTTAGGAAGTTGCATCTCTGTTTAGATTCAGCGAGTTAGAAACACGTTTCTTCCAAAAGCTGCGTTTGGATATTCCATAGTGAATGGGAGTATTGGCTGTAATGAGAAATATCTTGCTCTAAAACAAAAACGCAGCTATCTAGCAAAATGGTTTCCAAGCTGTACAATCAACTTACAGAGTTAAACTGATGTGTGTGTGCAACCGTTCAGAAATCCTTTCTCAGGAGAATCTAGAAACAGATATTTCCAGCCATAAACAGGCATATAAGAATTAGCTGTTAGGCTGTGTTTAAAACACAGCAGAAACGTCTACTTCAAACTGCTCTATGTTCGTTCACCTTAGGAAATTGCATCTATGTTTAGATTCAGAGAGTTAGAAACACGATCCTTCTAAAAGCTGCATTTGGATATTCCAGAGATAATGGGAGTATAGGCTGTAATGAGAGATATCTTACTCTAAAACAGAAACGCAGCTATCTAGCAGAATGGTTGTCAAGCTGTACAATCAACTTACAGAGGTAAACTGATGTGTGTGTGCAGCGTTCAGAAATCCTTTCTTTGCAGAATCTAGAAACAGATATTTCCAGCCATATACAGGCATATAAGAATCAACAGTGAGACTGCCTTTAAAACACTGGAGAAACGTCTATTTCAAACTGCTATTTTTTGGGTTCGTTCACCTTAGGAACTTGCATCTCTGTTTAGATTCAGCGAGTTACAAACACGTTTTTTCAAAATCTGCCTTTGGGTATTCCAGAGCTAATGGGTGTATATGTTGTAATGAGAAATATCTTCCTCTAAAACAAACACGCAGCTATCTAGCAGAAAGGTTGTCAAGCTGTACAATCAACTTCCATAGATAATCTGATGTGTGCGTGCAGCAGTTCAGAAATACTTTCTTTAGAGAATCTAGAAACAGATATTTCCAGCCATATACAAGCATATAAGAATTAGCAGTGAGACTATGTTTAAGTCACACGAGAAACGTCTATTTCAAACTCCTCTGTTTTGTGTTCGTTCACCTTAGGAAGTTACATCTATGTTAAGATTCAGCTAGTTAGAAACACGTTTCTTCTAAAAGCTGCGTTTGGGTATTCCAGAGTGAGAGGGAGTATATGCTGTAATGAGAAATATCTGGCTCTAAGCCAAAAACCAGCTATCAAGCAGAATGGTTGTCAAGCCGTACAATCAACTTGCAGAGATAAACTGATGTGCGTGTGCAGCAGTTCAAAAATCCTTTCTTTGGAGAATCTAGAAACAGATATTTCCAGCCATATACAGGCATATAAGAATTGGCACTGAGTGGGACGATCCAAGATGGCTGTTTAGGAACAGCTCAGCAGTGCAGCTCCCAGTGAAAGCACAGAGGGTGAGTGTATGCCACGTTTTTATTGCCCACAGACTAGGAAATTCCCGGGCAGAGGAGCACCACAGGTTGCCAGCACGGCTGTTTCGGCCAGCGCGGCTGTGCCTGCCAGCGCCGCTGCTTTGTCCCACGCAGCTGCTTTGTCGGCGCCCTGGAGCAGAGGTTCTCCGTACAAAATTCAATGGTCCGGTGCCCTTTTGGCTGGTGATTGGCGCCACGGGAAGTCGCCCAATCACCAGTTCAAAAAGGAGTTTGAGAAGAGAACCAGGACAGTAGACTCAAAAAAAAAAAAAAAAAAAAGGCTCCACAAACCTCAGTGCTGTTGTTTAAGGCAGGGCAGTGAGTGGCCGAAGGGGAAAAGAAACAGACACCAGCGCCTCTTCAACAGGCGACTGGAACACCAACTTAAAAAAGGCTATGAGGTAGGGAGCCAAGAGAACAGGCTCTGCTGACCCCAACCCCACAAAAGAACAGCAACCAGAAACTCTGGATTGAGAGTTTCACAGCAAGAGCAGCGGAACCAGGGACGGTACAGCTCTGTTTGGGAGGGGCGTCTGCCATTATCGAGGCAGCCCGCCGTTTCCAAGGCAACCCGCCATTGCTGAGGCAGCCCACCATTGCCAAGGCAACCCGCCACAGCAAAGAGACTCCGCCTCAACAGAGGCGGGCCACCATCGCCAAAGCAGTTCTAACTACACCCATATAAACAGGACTGCAGGGAAGTTCACTCAGCAGCTGGGCAGAGCCCACAGCAGCTCAGCAAAGCTGCTATAGGCGGACAGTGACTAGGCTGCCTCCTTGCTGGGCTGGGCAGGTCTGAAGGAAAAAAAAAGAAGGTGGCAGCATAACAGAAACTCATAAATAATGCCCTAAATACTTGGGACAGAGCACCTGGGAACAAAAAGCAGTTTATGAGTTCTACTGCAGCAGACCTAAAAGTACCTACCCAGCAGCTCTGAATGAACAACAACAGAGCTCACTGCTCACTATTTGAGCTCCTATAAAGAAGAGACCATCTCCTCAAGCAGCTCCATCAGCCCTATATATCCAAAAAGACACCTCATAAAAGATCAAATTGACACTAGGTGGGTATCCGTCTGGGACAAAGATAGCAGAAGAAGAAAACAGGTAACAATCTTTGCTGTTCAGCAGCTGCTGCAGGTGAACCCCAGGCAAGCAGGGCCTGGAGTGAACCTCAGCAGACCTACAGCAGAGGGGCCAGACTGTCAGAAGGAAAACCAAAAAACAGAAATAGCCTCATCATCAAAAGCAGAAAGTCAATCTGAACGATTTGAGACCCAATCTGAAAGCCAGCAACTACAAAGTCGACAGGTGGATAAATCCTTAAAGATGGGAAGAAACCAGCGCAAAAAGGATGAAAACACCCGAAACCAGAACACCTCTCCTCCTAAAAGGGATCAGAACTCCTCACCAGCAAGGGAACAAGGTTGGAGGGAGAACGAGTGTGATGAAATGACAGAATCAGACTTCAGAAGGTGGGTAGTAAGAAACTTCTGTGAACTTAAAGAACGTGTTCTAACCAAATGCAAAGGAACTAAGAAACTTGAAAAAAGATTTGATGAAATGCAAACGAGAATGGACAAAATAGAAAGGAATATAAGTGAATTGATGGAGCTGAAAAACGCAACATGAGATCTTCGTGAAGCATGCACAAGTATCAACAGCCGAATTGACCAAGCAGAAGAAAGGATATCAGAGGTCGAAGATCAACTCAGTGAAACAAAACGGGAAGGCAAGACTGGAGAAAAAAGGGTAAAAAGGAATGAACAAAGTCTCCAAGAAATGTGGGACTATGTGAAAAGACCTAATCTACGTCTGATAGGCGTACCCGAATGTGACGAAGAGAATGAATCCAAGCTGGAAAATACTCTTCAGGATATTATCCAGGAAAACTTCCCCAATGTAGCAAGGCAGGCAAACATTCAAGTCCAGGAAATACAGAGAACACTACAAAGATATTCGTCAAGAAGAGCAACCCCAAGGCACATAATCATCAGATTCACCAGGGTCGAAATGAAGGAGAAAATACTAAGGGCAGCCAGAGAGAAAGGTCTGGTTACCCATAAAGGGAAGCCCATCCGACTCACAGCAGATCTCTCAGCAGAAACCCTACAAGCCAGAAGAGAGTGGGGGCCAATATTCAACATCCTTAAAGAAAAGAACTTTCAACCCAGAATCTCCTATCCAGCCAAACTAAGCTTCATAAGTGAAGGAAAAATAAAATCCCTTGGTAACATGCAAGTACTCAGAGATTTCGGCACCACCAGGCCAGCTCTACAAGAGCTCCTGAAAGAGGCTCTACACATATAAAGGAACAACAAGTACCAGCTCAACTAAAGGGCAAAACACCCAGGTAGCACCGAAATGGCAGTATCAAATTCACACATAACAATAATAACCCTAAATGTAAATGGACTAAATGCCCCTATCAAAAGACACAGACTGGGAAACTGAATAAAAAGACAAAACCCATCGGTGGGCTGTATCCAGGAAACCCATCTCACATGCAAGGATAAGCAAAGGCTCAAAATAAAGGGATGGAGAAAGATTTACCAAGCAAATGGAGAGCAAAAAAAGCGGGAGTTGCAATTCTCATCTCTGATAAACTAGACTTTAAAGCAACAAAGATGATAAGAGACAAAGAGGGACATTACATAATGGTAAAAGGACCAATGCAACAAGAAGAGCTAACGATCATAAATTTATACGCACCCAATACAGGAGAAGCCAGATACATAAGGCAAGTTCTTAATGACTTACAAAGAGACTTAGACTCCCACACAAGAACAGTGGGAGAATTTAACACCCCATTGTCAACATTAGACAGATCAACCAGACAGGAAACTAACAAGGATATCCAGGACTTGAACTCAGACCTGGACCAAGCACACCTAAACGTTTCTTCTAAAAGCTGCCTTTGGATATTCCAGAGTGAATGGGAGTATAGGCTGTAATGAGAAATATCTTGCTCTAAAACAAAAACGTAGCTATGTAGCAGAATGGTTGTCAAGCTGTAAAATCAACTTCCAGAGTTAAACTGATGTGTGTGTGCAGCAATTCAGAAATACTTTATTTTGAGAATCTAGAAAGAGATATTTCCAGCCATATACAGGCATATAAGAATTAGCAGTTAGACTGCGTTTAAAACACAGGAGAATCATCTATTTCAAACTGCTCTGTTTTGTGTTCGTTCACCTTAGGAAGTTGCATCTCTGTTTAGATTCAGGGAGTTACAAACACGTTTCATCTAAAAGCTGCTTTTGGATATTCCATAGTGAAAGGGAGCATAGACTGTAATGAGAAATATCTTGCTCTAAAACAAAAACGCAGCTATCTAGCGGAATGGTTGTCAAGCTGTACAATCAACTTATAGAGTTAAACTGATGTGTGTATGTAGCAGTTCAGAAATCTTTTCTTTGAAGAATCTAGAAACAGATATTTCCAGCCTTATACAGGCATATAAGAATTAGCATTGAGGCTGCGTTTAAAACACAGGAGAAACGTCTATTTCAAACTACTCTGTTTTGTGTTCGTTCACATTAGGAAGTTGCATCTCTGTTTAGATTCAGCGAGTTACAAACACGTTTCTTCTATAAAGCTGCTTATTCATATTGCAGAGTGAATGGGAGTATAGGCTGTAATGAGAAATATCTTGTTCTAAAACAAAAACGCAGCTATCTAGCAGAATGGTTGACAAGCTGTACAATCAACTTACAGAGATAAACTGATGTGTGTGTGTAACAGTTCAGAAACCATTTCTTTTGAGAATCTAGAAACAGGTATTTCCAGCCATATACAGGCATATAAGAATTAGCAGTGCGACAGTGTTTAAAACACAGGAGAATCATCTATTTCAAACTGCTCTGTTTTGTGTTCGTTCACCTTAGGAAATTGCATCTCTGTATAGATTCAGCGAGTTACAAACACGTTTCTTCAAAAGCTGCCTTTGGATATTCCATAGTGAATGGGAGTATTCGCTGTAATGAGAAATATCTTCCTCTAAAACAAAAACGCAGCTATATAGCAGAATGGTTGTCGAGCTGTGCAATAAACTTCCAGAGTTAATCTGATGTGTGTGTGCAGCAGTCCAGAAATACTTTCTTTAGAGGATCTAGAAACAGATATTTCCAGCCATATACAGGCATATGAAAATTAGCAGTTAGACTGGGTTTAAAACACAAGAGAATCATCTATTTCAAACTGCTCTGTTTTGTGTTC
>NW_016107697.1:57731-60558 GCF_001604975.1 Cebus imitator
GTTGGGATATTCCATAGTGAATGGGAGTATAGGCTGTAATGAAAAATATCATGCTTTAAACAAAAACGCAGCTATTTAGCCGACTAGTTGTCAAGCTGTACAATCAACTTACAGAGATAAACTGATGTGTGTGTGCAGCAGTTCAGAAATCCTTTCTTTGGAGAATCTAGAAACAGATATTTCCAGCCATATAAAGGCATATAAGAATTAGCAGTGAGACTGCGTTTAAAACACTAGAGAAACGTGTGTTTCAAAGTGCTCTGTTTTGGGTTCGTTCACCTTAGGAAGTTGCATCTATGTTTAGGTTCAGCGAGTTAGAAACACGTTTCTTCTAAAAGCTAAGTTTGGATATTCCAGAGTCAATGGGAGAATAGGCTGTAATGAGAAATATCTTGCTCTAAAACAAAAGCGCAGCTATCTACCTGAATTCTTGTTAAGATGTACAATCAATTTACAGAGTTAAACTGATGTGTGTGTGCAGCAGTTCAGAAATACTTTCTTTGGAGTATGTAGAAACACATTTTTCCAGCCATGTACAGGCATATAAGAATTAGCAGTGAGACTGAGTTTAAAACACAGGAGAAAGGTCTATTTCAAACTGCTCTGTTTTGTGTTCGTTCACCTTAGGAAGTTGCATCTATGTTTAGATTCAGTGAGTTGCAAACACGTTTCATCTAAAAGCTGCTTTTACATATTCCAGAGTGAAAGGGAGTATGTGCTGCAATGGGAAGTATCTTGCTCTAAAACCAAAACGCAGCTATCTAGCAGAATGGTTGTCAAGCTGTACAATCAACTTACAGAGTAAAACTGATGTGTGTGTGCAGCAGTTCAGAAATCCTTTCTTTGGAGAATCAAGAAACAGACATTTCCATCCATACACAGGCATATAAGAATTAGCAGTGAGATTGCGTTTAAAACACTGAAGAAATGTGTATTTCAAACTTCTTTGTTTTGTGTTCGTTCATCTTAGAAAGTTGCACCTATGTTTAGTTTCATTGAGTTACAAACATGTTTCTTCTAAAAGCTGCGTTTGGATATTCCAGAGTGAACGGGAGTATAGGCTGTAATGAGAAATATCTTGCTCTAAAACAAAAACGCAGCTATCTAGCAGAATGGTTGTCAAGCTGTACAATCAACTTACAGAGTTAAACTGCTGTGTGTTTGCAGCAGTTCAGAAATACATTCGTTTGAGAATCTAGAAACAGACATTTCCATCCATACACAGGCACATAAGAATTAGCAGTTAGACTGTGTATAAAACACAAGAGAAAAGTCTATTTCAAACTGCTCTGTTTTGTGTTCGTTCACCATAGGAAGTGGCATCTATGTTTAGATTCAGCGAGTTAGAAGCACGATTGTTCTAAAAGCTGCATTCGGATTTTCCAGAGTGTATGGGAGTATAGGCTGTAATGAGAAATATCTTCCTCTAAAACAAAAACGCAGCTATGTAGCAGAATGGTTATCAGGCTGTACAATCAAATTAAAGAGTTAAACTGATGTGTGTGTGCAGCAGTTCAGAGATCCTTTCTTTGGAGAATTTAGAAACAGGTATTTCCAGATATATGCAGGCATATAAGAATTAGCTGTGAGACTGCGTTTAAAACACAGGACAAAATCTAATTCAAACTGCTCTGTTTTGTGTTCGTTCAGCTTAGGAAATTACATCTCTGTTTAGATTCAGCGAGTTAGAAACACTTTTCTTCTAAAAGCTGCATTGGGATATTCCAGGGTGAATGGGAGTATAGGCTGTAATGAGAAATATCTTGCTCTAAAACAAAAATCAGTTGTCTAGCTGAATGGTTGTCACGCTGTACAATCAACTTACAGAGGTAAACTGAAGTGTGTGTGCAGCAGTTCAGAATTCCTTGTTTGGAGACTCTATAAACAGATAGTTTCAGCCATATACAGGCATATAAGTATTAGCAGTGAGACTGCGTTTAAAACACAGGAGAAACCTCTATTTCAAACTGCTCTATTTTGTGTTAGTTCACCTTAGGAAGTTGCATCTATGTTTAGATTCAGCGAGTTAGAAACCCGTTTCTTCTAAAAGCTGCGTTTGGATATTCCAGAGAGAGAAAGGGAGTATAGGCTGTAATGACAAATATCTTGCTCTAAAGCAAAAACGCAGCTATCTACAACAATGGCTGTCAAGCTGTACAATCAACTTCCAGAGTTAAACTGATGTGTGTGTGCAACCGTTCAGAAATCCTTTCTTTGGAGAATCTAGAAACAGATATTTCCAGTCATATACAGGAATATGAGAATTAGCAGTTAGGCTGGGTTTAAAACACAGGTGAATCATCTATTTCAAACTGCTGTGTTTTGTGTTCGTTCACCTTAGGGAGTTACATCTCTGTTTAGATTCAGTGAGTTACAAACACGTTTCTTCTAAAAGCTGCTTTTGGATATTCCATAGTGAATGGGAGCATAGACTGTAGTGAGAAATATCTTGCTCTAAAACAAAAACGAGGCTATCTAGCAGACTGGTTGTCAAGCTGTACAATCAACTTATAGAGGTAAACTGATGTGTGTGTGTAGCAGTTCAGAAATCATTTCTATGGAGAATCTAGACACAGATATTTCCAGCCTTATACAGGCATATAAGAATTAGCAGTGAGACTGCGTTTAAAACACAGGAGAAACGTCTATTTCAAACTGCTCTGTTTAGTGTTCGTTCACCTTAGGAAGTTGCATCTCTGTTTAGATTCAGCGAGTTACAAACACGTTTCTTCTCAAAGCTGCTTATGCATATTCCAGAGTGAATGCAAGTATAGGCTGTAATGAGAAATATCTTGCTCTAAAACAAAAACGCAGCTATCTAGCAGAA
>NW_016107697.1:61672-73447 GCF_001604975.1 Cebus imitator
TATACAGGCATATAAGAACTAGCAGTAAGACTGCGTTTAAGACACAGGAGAAAGCCTAGTTCAAACTGCCCTGAATTGCGTTCATTCACCTTATGAAGTTGCATCTATGTTTAGATTCAGCGAGTTAGAAACACGTTTCTTCTAAAAGCTGCGTTTGGATATTCCAGTGACAATGAGACTATAGGCTGTAATGAGAAATATCTTGCTCTAAAACCAAAACGCAGCTATCTGGCAGAATGGTTGTCAAGCTGGACAATCAACTTACAGAGTTAAACTGATGTGTGTGTGCAGCAGTTCAGAAATCCTTTCTTTGGAGAATCTAGAAACGGGTATTTCCAGCCATATACAGGCATATGAGAACTAGAAGTAAGACTTCGTTTAAAAAACAGGGGAAACGTCTATTTCAAACTGCTCTGATTTGTGTTCGTTAACCTTAGGAAGTTGCATCTATGTTTAGATTCAGCGAGTTAGAAACCCGTTTCTTCTAAAAGCTGCGTTTGGATATTCCAGAGAGAATGAGACTATAGGCTGTAATGAGAAATATCTTGCTCTAAAACCAAAACGCAGCTATCTAGCAGAATGGTTGTCAACCTGGACAATCAACTTACAGAGTTAAACTGATGTGTGTGTGCAGCAGTTCAGAAATCCTTTCTTTGGAGAATCTGGAAACAGATATTTCCAGCCATATACAGGCATGTAAGAACTAGCAGTAAGACTGCGTTTAAAACTCAGGAGCAACGTTTATTTCAAACTGCTCTGCTTTGTGTTCTTTCACCTTACGAAGTTGCATTTATGTTTAGGTTCTGCGAGTTAGAAACACTTTTCTTCTAAAAGCAGCGTTTGGATATTCCAGAGTGACTGAGACTATAGAAAGTAAAGAGAAATATCTTGCTCTAAAACAAAAACGCAGCTGTCTAGCAGAATGGTTGTCAAACTGTACAATGAACTTACAGATTTAAACTGAAGGGTGTGTGCAGCAGTTCAGAAAACATTTCTTTGGACAATCTGGAAGGAGATATTTCTAGCCGTGTACAGGCATATGAGAACTAGCAGTAAGACTGCGTTTAAAACACAGGAGAAACGACTAGTTCAAACTGCTCTGCTTGGTGTTCGTTCACCTTAGGAAGTTGCATCTATGTTTAGATTCAGCGAGTTAGAAACAAGTTTCTTCTAAAAATTGTGTTTGGATTTTTCAGAGTCAATGAGACTATAGGCTGTAATGAGACATATCTTGCTCTAAAACAAAAACGCAGCTATCTAGCAAAATGGTTGTCAAGCTGTACAATCAACTTACAGAGTTAAACTGATGTGTGCGGGCAGAAGTTCAGAAATCCTTTCTTTAGAGAATCTGGAAGCAGGTGTTTCCAGCAACATACAGGCATATAACAACTAGCAATAAGACTGCTTTTAAAACACAGGAGAAACGTGTAGTTCAAACTNTGTTCGTTCACCTTAGGAAGTTGCATCAATGTTTAGATTCAGTGAGTTAGAAACACTTTTCTTCTAAAAGATGAGTTTGGATATTCCAGAGTGAATGAGACTATAGGCTATAATGAGAAATATCTTGCTCTAAAACAAAAACGCAGCTACCTTGCAGAATGGTTTTCAAGCTGTACAATCAACTCACAGAGTTAAAATCATGTGTTTGTGCAGCAGGTCACAAATCCTTTCTTTGGAGAATCTGGAAACAGATATTTCCAGCCATATGCACGCATATAAGAACTACCAGTAAGACTGTGTTTAAAACACAGGAGAAACGTCTAGTTCACAGTGCTCTGCTTTGCGTTCTCTCAGGTTAGGAAGTTGTATCTATGTTTAGATTCGGCGAGTTCGAAACACATTTCTTCTACAAGCTTCGTTTGGATATTCCAGAGTGACTGAGACTATAGACTGTAATGAGAAATATCTTGCTCTAAAACAAAAACGCAGCTTATCTAGCAGAATGCCTACAAAGCTGTAGAATCAAATTACAGAGTTAAACTGATGTGTGTGTGCAGAAGGTCAGAAAACCTTTCTTTGGAGAATCTGGAAGCAGGTATTTCCAGCAACATACAGGCATATAACAACTAGCAATAAGACTGCTTTTAAAACACAGGAGAAACGTGTAGTGTAAACTACTCTGCTTTGTGTTCGTTCACCTTAGGAAGTTGCATCTATGTTTAGATTCAGCGAGTTAGAAACACTTTTCTAAGCAGCGTTTGGATATTCCAGGGTGAATGGGGGTATAGGTTGTAATGAGAAATATCTTGCCCTAAAACAAAAACGCAGCTATCTAGCAGAATAGTTGCCAAGCTGTACAATCAACCTACAGAGTTAAACTGATGTGTGTGTGCCACAGTTCAGAAATCCTTTCTTTGGAGAGTCTGGGGACAGACATTTACAGCCATATACAGGCATGAAAGAACTAGCAGTAAGACTGCGTTTAAAACACAGGAGAAACGCCTAGTTAAAACTACTCTGCTTTGTGTTCGTTCACCTTAGGAAGTTGCATCTATGTTTAGATTCAGCAAGTTAGAAACACTTTTCTAAGCGGCGTTTGGATATTCCAGAGTGAATGGGAGTATAGGTTGCAATGAGAAATATCTTGCTCTAAAACAAAAACTCAGCTATCTAGCAGAATAGTTGCCAAGGTGTACAATCCACATGCAGAGTTAAACTGATGTGTGTGTGCCGCAGTTCAGAAATCCTTTCTTTGGAGAATCTGTGGACAGACATTTTCAGTCATATACAGGCATATAAGAACTAGCAGTAAGACTGCATTTAAAACACAGGAGAAAAGCCTAGTTCAAACTACTCTGCTTTGTGTTCGTTCACCTTAGGAAGTTGCATCTATGTTGAGATTCAGCGAGTTAGAAACACGTTTCTTCTAAAAGCTGCGTTTGAATATTCCAGAGTGAATGAGACTATACGCTGTAATGAGAAATACCTTGTTATACAACAAAAACACAGCTACCTCGCAGAATGGTTTTCAAGCTGTACAATCAACTAACAGAGTTAAAATGATATGTGTGTGCAGCAGTTTAGAAATCCTTTCTTTGCAGAATCTGGAAAAAGATATTTTCAGCCATTAACATGCATATAAGAACTAGCAGTAAGACTGCGTTTAAAACACAGGGGAAACGTCTATTTCAAACTGCTCTTCTTTGTGTTCCTTCACCTTACAAAGTTGCATATTTGTTTAGATTCAGCGAGTTAGAAACAAGTTTCTTCTAAAAGCTGCGTTTGGATTTTCCAGAGTGAATGAGAGTATAGGCTGTAATGAGATATATCTTGCTCTAAAACAAAAACGCAGATACCTAGCAGAATGGTGGTGAAGCTATACAATCAACTTACAGAGTTACAGTAATGTGTGTGCAGCAGTTCAGAAATCCTTGTTTGGAGAATATGGAAACAGATATTTCCAGAAATATACAGGCATATAAGAACTAGCAGTAAGACTGCGTTTAAAACACAGGAGACATGCCTATTTCAAACAGCTCTGCTTGTGTTCGTTCAAATTAGTAAGTTGCAGCTATGTTTAGATTCAGCGAGTTAGAAACCCGTTTCTTCTAAAAGTTGCGTTTGGATATTCCAGAGTGAATGAGACTATAGGCTGTAATGAGAAATATCTTGCTCTACAACAAAAACGCAGCTATCTAGCCGAATGGTTGTCAAGCTGTACAATCAACTTACAGAGTTAAACTGATGTGTGTATGCAGCAGTTCAGAACTCCTTTCTTTTTAGAATCTGGAAACGGGTATTTCCAGCCATATACTGGCCTATGAGATCTGGCAGTAAGACTGCGTTTAAAATACAGAAGAAACGTCTAGTTCAAACTGCTGTGCTTTGTGTTCGTTAACCCTAGGAAGTTGCATCTGTATTTAGATTCAGCGAGTTAGAAACACGTTTCTTCTAAAAGCTGTGTTTGGATATTCCAGAGAGAATGATACTATAGGCTGCAATGAGAAATATCTTGCTCAAAAACAAAAATGCAGCTATCTAGCAGAATGGTTGTCACGCTGTACAATGAACTTACAGAGTTAAACTGATATGTGTGTGCAGCAGTTCAGAAATCCTTTCTTTGGAGAATCCGGAAAGAGATATTTGTAGATATATACTGGCATATAAGAACCAGCAGTAAGACTGCATTTAAAACACAGGAGAAACGTCTATTTCAAACTCCTCTGCTTTGTATTCATTCACCTTAGGAAGTTACATCTATGTATAGATTCAGCGAGTTAGAAACACGTTTCTTCTAAAAGCTGCTTTTGGATATTCCAGAGTGAATGAGACTATAGGCTGTAATGAGAAATATCTTGCTGTAAAACAAAAACGTAACTGTCTAGCAGAATGCCTGTTAAGTTGTAGAATCAACTTAAATAGTTAAACTGATTTGTGTGTGCAGCAGTTCAGAAATCTTTTCTTTGGAGAATCTGGAAACATATATTTCCGGCCTTATACAGGCATATAAACACTATCAGTAAGGCTGCGTTTAAAACACAGGAGAAAGGTCTAGTTCAAACTGTTCTGCTTTGTGTTCGTTCACCTTAGGAACTTGCATCTATGTTTAGATCCAGTGTGTTAGAAACATGTTTCTTCAAAAAGCTGCGTTTGGATATTCCAGAGTGAATGAGACTATAGGCTGTAATGAGTAATATCTTGCTCTAAAACAAAAACGCAGCTATCTAGCAAATTGGTTTTTAAGCTGTAGAATCAACTCACACAGGTAAACTGACGTGTGTTTGCAGCCGTTCAGAAATCCTTTCTTTGGAGAATCTGGAAGCAGATATTTCCAGCCATATACAGGAATATCAGAACTAGCAGTAAAGCTGCCTTTAAAACACAGGAGAAACGTCTATTTCAAACTGCCCTGCTTTGTGTTCGTTTACCGTAGGATGTTGCATCTATGTTTAGATTCAGCGAGTTAGAAACACGTTTCTTCTGAAAGCTGCGTTTGGATATTCCAGAGTGAATGATACCATAGGCTGTAATGGGAAATATCTTGCTCTAAAACAAAAACGCAGCTATCCAGCAGAAAGGTTGTCAAGCTGTACAATCAACTTACAGAGATAAACTGATGTGTGTGTGCAGCAGGTCAGAAATCCTTTCTTTGGAGAATCTGGAAAGAGTCATTTCCAGCCACAAACATGCATATAAGAACTAGCAGTAAGACTGCTTTTAAAATATTGGAGAAACGTCCAGTTCAAACTGCTCTGCTTTGTGTTCGTTCACCTTAGGAAGTTGCATCTATGTTTAGATTCAGCGAGTTAGAAACACGTTTCTTCTGAAAGCTGCGTTTGGATATTCCAGAGTGAATGAGACTATAGGCTGCAATAAGAACTATCTTGCTCTTAAACAAAAACGGAGCTATCTAGCACAATGGTTGTCAAGTGGTACAATCAACTCACAAGACTAAACTGATGTGTGTTGCCGCAGTTTAGAAATCCTTTCATTGTAGGATCTGGAAACAGATATTTCCAGCCCTATACAGGCATATAAGAAATAGCAGTAAGACTGCGTTTAAAACACATTAGAAACTTCTACATCAAACTGCTCTGCTTTGTGTTCATTCACCTTAGGAAGTTGCAAATTTGTTTAGATTCAGCGAGTTAGAAACACGTTTGTTCTGAAAGCTGCGTTTGGATTATCCAGAGTGAATGAGACAATAGGCTGTAATGAGAAATATCTTGCTCTAAAACAAAAACGCAGCTATTTAGCAGAATGTTTGTCAAGCTGTACAATCAACTTACAGAGCTAAACTGATGTGTGTGTGCAGCAGTTCAGAAATCTTTTCTTTGGAGAATCTTGAAACAGAAATTTCCAGACATATACAGGCATGTAAAAACTAGCAGTAAGACTGCGTTTAAAACACGGGAGAAACGTCTTGTTCAAACTGCTTTGCTTTGTGTTCGCTCACCTTAGGAAATTCCATCTATGTTTAGATTCAGCGAGTTAGAAACACGTTTCTTCTAAAAGCTGGGTTTGGATATTCCAGAGTGACTGAGACTATAGACTGCAATGAGAAATATCTTGCTCTATAACAAAAATGCAGCTACCTCGCAGAATGGTTCTCAAGCTGTACAATCAACTCACAGAGTTAAAATGATGTGGGTGTGCAGCAGTTCAGAAATCCTTTCTTCGGAGAATCTGTAAACAGATATTTCCAGCCATATACATGCATATAAGAACTAGCAGTAAGACTTCGTTTAAAACACAGAGAAACGTCAACTTCAAACTGCTCCTTTGTGTTCGTTCACCTTAGGAAGTTCCATCTTTGTTTTGATTCAGCGAGTTAGAAACAAGTTTCTTCTAAAAGATGCGTTTGGATTTTCCAGAGTGAATGAGACTATAGGCTGTAATAAGAACGATCTTGCTGTAAAACAAAAATGCACTTATCTAGCAGAATGGTTTTCGGGCTGTACAATCAACGTACAGAGTTAAACTGATGTGTTTGTGCAGCAGTTCAGAAATCCTTTCTTTGGAGAATCTGGAAACATATATTTCCAGCCATATACAGGCGTATAAGAACTAACAGTAAGACTGCGTTTAAAACACAGGAGAAACGTCTAGTTCAAACTGCTCTGCTTTGTGTTCACTCACCTAAGAAGTTGCATCTACGTTTAGATTCAGCGACTTTGAAACTCATTTCTTCTAAATGCTGCCTTTGGATATTCCAGAGTGAATGAGACTATAGGCTGTAATGACAAATATCTTGCTCTAAAACAAAAACGCAGCTATCTAGCAGAATGGTTGTCAAGCTGGACAACTAACTTACAGAGTGAAACTGATGTGTGTGTGCAGCAGTTCAGAAATCCTTTCTTTGGAGAATCTGGAAGCAGATATTTCCAGCTACATACAGGCATATAAGAACTAGCAGTAAGACTGCGTTTAAAACACAGGAGAAATGCCTATTTCAAACAGCTCTGCTTTGTGTTCATTCACCTTAGGAAGTTGCAGCTATGTTTAGATTCAGCGAGTTACAAACACGTTTCTTCTAAAAGTTGCTTCTGGATAGTCAAGAGTGAATGAGACTACAGGCTGTAATGAGATATATCTTGCTCTAAAACAAAAACGCAGCTATGTAGCAGAATGGTTGTCAAGCTGTACAATCAACCTACAGAGTCAAACTGATGCTTGCATGCAGCAGTTCAGAAATCCTTTCTTTGGAGAATGTGGAAGCAGATATTTCCAGCCACATACAGGCATATAAGAAATAGCAGTAAGACTGCTTTTAAAACACAGGAGAAACGTCTAGTTCAAACTACTCTGCTTTGTGTTCATTCACCTTAAGAAGTTGCATCTATATTTAGATTCAGCGAGTTTGAAACACTTTTCTTCTGAAAGCTGCCTTTGGATATTCCAGAGTGTCTGAGAGTATAGGCTGTAATGACAAATATTTTGGTCTAAAACAAAAACGCATCTATCTAGCGGAATAGTTGTCAAGCTGTACAATCAACATATAGCGTTAAACTGATGTGTGTGTGCAGCAGTTCAGAAATCCTTTCTTTGGAGAATCTGGAAACAGATATTTCCAGCCATATACAGGCATATAAGCACTAGCAGTGTGACTGCGTTTAAAACACAGGGGAATCGACTATTTCAAACTGCTCTGCTTTGTGTTCGCTCACCTTAGGAAGTTGAATCTATGTTTAGATTCAGCGAGTTAGGAACCCGTTTCTTCTAAAAGTTGCGTTTGGATATTCGAGAGTGAATGAGACTGTAGGCTGTAATGAAAAATATCTTGCTCTATAAGAAAAACGCAGCTATCTAGCGGAATTTTTGTCAAGCTGCAAAATCAAACTTACAGAGTTAAACAGATGTGTGTGTGCAGCAGTTCAGAAATCTTTTCTTTGGAGAACCCGGAAACAGATATTTCCAGCCATATGCAGGCCTGAAAGAACTAGCAGTAAGACTGCGTTTAAAACACAGGAGAAACACCTCGTTCAAACTGCTCTGCTTTGTGTTTGCTCACCTTAGGAATTTGCGTCTATGTTTAGATTCTGCGATTTAGAAACACGTTTCTTCTAAAAGCTGCGTTTGGATATTCCAGAGTGACTGAGACTATGGGCTTAATGAGAAATATCTTGGTATAAAATAAAAATGCAGCTATCTAGCAGAATGGTTGTTAAGCTGTATAATCAACTTACAGAGTAAAACTGATGTCTGTGTGACACAGTTCAGAAATCCTTTCTTTAGAGAATGTGGAAACAGATATTTCCAGCCACATACAGGTATATAAGAACTAGAAGTAAGACTGCGTTTAAAACACAAGAGAAATGTCTATTTCAAACTGCTCTTCTTCGTGTTCATTCACCTTAGGAAGTTGCATCTATGTTTAGATTCAGCGAGTTAGAAACACGTTTCTTCTAAAAGTTCGTTTGGATATTCCAGATTGAATGAGAGTATATGCTGTAATGAGAAATATCTTGCTCTAAAACAAAAATGTAGCTATCTGTCAGAATAGTTGTCAAGCTGTACAATCAACTTACAGAGGTAAACTGATGTGTGTGTGCAGCAGTTCAGAAATTCTTTCTTTGGAGAATCTGGAAACATATTTACAGCCATATACAGGCATATAAGAACTAGCAGTAAGACTGCGTTTAAAACACAGGAGACACGACTAGTTCAAACTGCTCTGCTTAGTGTCCATTCACCTTAGGAAGTTGCATCTATGCTTAGATTGAGCGAGTTAGAAACACGTTTCTTCTAAAAGCTGCGTTTGGATATTCCAGAATCAATGAGACTATAGGTTGTAATGAGAAATATCTTGATCTAAAACAAAAACGCAGCTACCTAGCAGAATTGTTGTCAAGCTGTATAATCAACTTACAGAGTTAAACTGATGTGTGTGTTCCGCAGTTCGGATATCTTTTCTTTGGAGAATCTTGAAACAGATATTTCCAGCCATTTACAGGCATATAAGAAGTAGCAGTAAAACTGCGTTTAAAACACAGGAGGAACGTCTAGTTCAAACTGCTCTGCTTTGTGTTCACTCAACTAAGGAAGTTGCATCTATGTTTAGATTCAGAGAGTTACAAACAGCTTTCTTCTAAAAGCTGCGTTTCTATATTCCAGAGTGAATGGGAGTATAGGCTGTAGTGAGAAATATTTTTTTTTTTCTATTACAAATGTTTATTTAGCAAAAAGTCTAATATGAAAATGTACAGGACTGAATTTTTCCATCATAGTAAAACATGACCTATGGAGAGAGAACATGGGTTTCTCTGCTGAACAGCCATTATTTATACTCGTTCCAAGGCTTCTAACATGATCATACTATTTCCTCGTATTACCACCATTCCAATATTGTTCTCTTGTCCGCTAGTCACCGTCTCCACACATTCATCTATCACAAGATTCATAAAGGGATCAAATCCCCGCAATATTAATTGGACATGTCTGCCACCATTTAATTTCAATGATAACTTCTTGTCCATAAATTTTTTCAACCCGGGAGGGTGAGCTTTGCTCATGATGGCTACTCCGCCGGCACACAGAGGTCTTGGAATGGAATGCCGAAATATCTTGCTTTAAAATAAAAATGCAGCTATCTAGCAGAATGGTTGTTATGCTGTACAATCAACTAACAAAGTTAAACTGATCTGTGTGTGCAGCAGTTCAGAAACCCTTTCTTTGGAAAATCTAGAAACAGATATTTCCTGCCATATACAGGCATATAAGAATTAGCAGTGAGACTGCGTTTAAAACACAGGAGAAACGTCTATTTCAAACTGCTCTGTTTTGTGTTCGTTCACCTTATGCAGTTGCCTCTCTGATTAGATTCAGCGAGTTACAAACACGTTTCTTCTAAATGCTGCGTTTGGATATTGCAGAGTGAATGGGAGTATAGGCCATAATGAGAAATATCATGCTCTAAAACAAAAACACAGCTATCTAGCAGAAGGCTTGTCAAGCTATACAATCAACTTACAGTGTTAATCTGATGTGTGCATGCAGCAGTTCAAAATCCTTTCTTTGAAGAATCTGGAAACAGGTATTTCCAGCCTTATACAGGCATATAAGAATTAGAAGTGAGATTGCATTTAAAACACAGGAGAAACGTCTATTTGTAACTGCTCTGTTTTGTGTTCGTTCATCTTAGGAAGTTGCATTTATGCTTAGATTCAGCGATTTACAAACACGTTTCTTCTAAAAGCTGCGTTTGGATATTCCAGAGTGAATGGGAGTATAGGTTGTAATGAGAAATATCTTGCTCTAAAACAAAAACAGAGCTATCTAGCAGAATGGTTGTGAAGCTGGAAAATCAACTTACAGGGTTAAACTGATGTGTGTGTGCAGCAGTTCAGAAATCCTTTCTTTGGAGAATCTAGAAAGGGATATTTCCAGCCATATTCAGGCATATAAGAATTAGCAGTGAGACTGCGTTTAAAACACAGGAGAAACGTCTATTTCAAACTGCTCTGTTTTGTGTTCGTTCACCTTAGGAAGTTGCATCTATGTTTAGATTCAGCGAGTTACAAACACGTTTTTTCTAAAAGCTGCGTTTGGATATTCCAGAGTGAATCGGGGTATACGCTGTAATGAGAAATATCTTGCTTAAAAATAAAAATGCAGCTATCTAACAGAATGTTTGTCAAGCTTTACAATCAATTTACAGAGTTAAACTGATGGGTGTGTGCAGCAGTTCAGAAATCCTCTCTTTGGAGAATGTAGAAACAGATATTTCCAGCCATATACTGGCATATAGGAATTAACAATCAGCCTGCATTTAAAACACAGCAGAAACGTCTATTTCAAACTGCTCTGTTTAGTGTTCGTTCACCGTAGGAAGTTGCATCTCTGTTTTGATTCAGCGAGTTAGAAACACGTTTCTTCTAAAAGCTGCGTTTGGATATTCCATAGTGAATGGGAGAATAGGCTGTAATGAGAAATATCTTTCTCTAAAACAAAAACGCAGCTATATAGCAGAACGGTTGTCAAGCTGTACAATCAACTTACAGTTAAACTGATTTGTGTGTGCAGCAGTTCATAAATCCTTTCTTTGGAGAATCTAGAAACAGATATTTCCAGCCACATACTGACATATAAGAATTATCAGTGAGACTGCGTTTAAAACACAGGAGAAACATCTATTTCATACTGCTCTGTTTTGTGTTCATTCACATTAGGAACTTGCATCTATGTTTAGATTCATTGAGTTACAAACGTTTTACTTCTTTTTATTTTTTCCCACTTATTTATTTTATTGCATTTTAGGTTTTGGGGTACATGTGAAGAAGATGCAAAATTGTTGCATAGGAACACACTTGGCATTGTGATTTGCTGCCTTCCTCCCCATCACCTACATCTGGCATTTCTCCCCCTGCTATCTCTCCCCAGCTTCCCACCCCCCACCGTCCTTCCTCTATTTCCCCCCAACTGACCCCAGTGTGTTGTGCTCCCCTCTCTGTGTCCATGTGTTCTCATTGTTCAACACCCGCCTATGAGTGAGAACATGCTGTGTTTGATCTGCTCTTCTCTCCGTTTGCTGAGAATAATGGTTTCCAGGTTCATACATGTCCCTACAAAGGACACAAACTAATCGTTTTTGATGGCTGCATAATATTCCATGGGGTATGTGTGCCACGTTTTCCCTATGCAGTCTATCGTCGATGGGCATTTGGGTTGGTTCCAGGTCTTTGCTATTGTTAACAGTGCTGCAATGAACATTTGTGTGCATGCGTCCTTATAGTAGAACAATTTGTAATCCTTTGGATATATACCCAGTAATGGGATTGCTCGGTCAAATGGTATTTCTATTTCTATGTCCTTGAGGAATCGCCACACTGTCTTCCA
>NW_016107697.1:78772-87317 GCF_001604975.1 Cebus imitator
AGAGCTGCTGGGCAGGTACTTTTAGGTCTGCTGCAGCAGAACTCATAAACTGCTTTTTGTTCCCAGGTGCTCTGTCCCAGGGATTTAGGGCTTTATTTATGAGTTTCCGTTATGCTGCCGCCTTCTTTTTTTTTCCCTTCAGACCTGCCCAGCCCAGCAAGGAGACAGGCTAGTCACTGTCGGCCTATAGCAGCTTTGCTGAGCTGCTGTGGGCTCCACCTCGCTGCCGAGTGAACTTCCCTGCAGTCCTGTTTATATGCATGTTGTTAGAACAGCTTTGAGGATGGTGGCCCGCCTCTGTTGAGGCGGAGTCTCTTTGCTGTGGCGGGTTGCCTTGGCAACGGCGGGCTGCCTCCGCAATGGTGGGTTGTCTTGGCAACAGCGGGCTGCCTTGGTAATGGCGGACGCCCCTCCCCCACGGAGGTGGACCATCCCGGTTTCAGCTGCGCTTGCTGTGAAACTCTCAATCCAGAGTTTCTGGTTGCTGTTCTTTTGTGATCGCCTGGCTCTCTGCCTCAGAGCGTTTTTTAAGTTGGTGTTCCAGTCGCCTGTTGAAGAGGTGCCAGGGTCTGTTTGCTTTCCCCTGTGGCCACTAACTGCGCTGGCTTAAACAGCGGCACTGAGGTTTGTGGTGCTTTTTTTTATTTTTTCCCCTGCCATCTACTGTCCTGGTTCTCTGCTCAGACCCCTTTTTGAACCGGCAAATGGGCGACTTCCCGTGGCTCCAATCGCCAGCAAAAAGGGCACCCAGACAGGTGTATTTTGTACAGAGAACTGAGGCTCTGGGGCGCCGGCAAAGCAGCCGCGTGGGGCAAAGCAGCGTCACCGGCCGGCACAGCCGCGCTGGCCGAAACAGCCGCGCTGGCGACCGTGGAGCTCCTTCGTCCGGGAATTTCCTAGTCTGTGGGCAATAAAAACGGGGAGTCCACTCACCCTCTGTGCTTTCACTGGGAGCTGCGATCCTGAGCTGTTCCTAAACGGCCATCTTGGATCCGACCACAAACACTTTTCTTCTAAAAGCTTCGTTTGGATATTACAGAGTGAATGAGACTATAGGCTGTAATGAGAAATATCTTGCTCTAAAACAAAAACGCAGCTATCTACCTGAATAGTTGTCAAGCGGTACAATCAACTTCCAGAGTTAAACTGATGTGTGTGTGTAGCTGTTCAGAAATTCTTTCTTTGGAGTATCTAGAAACCGATATTTCCAGCAATATACATGCATATAAGAATTAGCAGTGAGACTGCGTTTAAAACACAGGAGAAACGTCTATTTCAAACTTCTCTGTTTTGCGTTCTTTCACCTTAGGAAGTGGCCTCTCTGTTTAGATTCAGCGACTTACAAACACGTTTCTTCTAAATGCTGCTTTTGGATATAACATGGTTGTCAAGCTGTACAATCAAGTTACAGAAATAAACTGATGTGAGTGTGCAGCAGTTCAGAAATCTTTTCTTTGGACAATCTAGAAGCAGATATTTCCAGCCATATACAGGCATATAAGAATTAGCAGTGAGACTGCGTTTAAAACGAAGGAGAAAAGTCTATTTCAAAGTGTGCTGTTTTGTGTTCGTTCAGTTTAGGAAGTTGCATTTATGTTTAGATTCAGCGAGTTACAAACACGTATCTTCTAAAAGCTACGTTTGGTTATTCCAGATTGAATGGGAGCATATGATGTAATGAGAAATATCTTTTTTAAAACAAAAACGCAGCTATCTAGTAGAATTGTTGTCAAGCTGTACAATCAACTTACAGAGTTAAACTGATGTGTGTGTGCAGCAGTTCAGATACCCTTTCTTTGGATAATCAAGAAACAGATATTTCCAGCCATATACATGCATATAAGAATAAGTAGTGAGACTGCGTTTAAAACACAGGAGAAACGTCTATTTCAAACTGCTCTGTTTTGCGTTCATTCACCTTAGGAAGTTGTGTCTCTGTTTAGATTCAGGGAGTTGCAAACACGTTTCTTCTAAAAGCTGCTTTTGGATATTCCAGAGTTAATGGGAGTATAGGCTGTAATGAGGAATATCTTGCTCTAAAAGAAAAACGCAGCTATCTGGCAGAATGGTTGTCAAGCTGTACTATCAACTTACACAGTTAAACTGATGTGTGCGTACAACAGTTCAGAAATCCTTTCTTTGGACAATCTAGAAACAGATATTTCAAGCCGTATACAGGCACAAAAGAATTAGCAGTGAGACTGCGTTTTAAAAAAACGAGAATCCTCTATTTCAAACTGCTCTGTTTTGTGTTTGTTCACCTTAGGAAGTTATATCTATGTTTAGATTGAGCGAGTTACAAACACTTTTCTTCTAAAAGCTGCTTTTGGATATTTCAAAGTGAATGGGATTACAGGTTGTAATGAGAAACATCTTGCTCTAAAACCAAAACGCAGCTATCTAGAAGAATGGTTGTCAAGCTGTACAATCAACTTACAGAGTTAAACTGATGTGTGTGTGCAGCAGTTCAGAAATACTTTCTTTGGAGAATATAGAAACAGATATTTCCAGCCACATACAGGCATATAAGAATTAGCAGTGAGACTGCATTTAAAACGCATGAGAAACGTCTATTTCAAACTGCTCTGTTTTGTGTTCATTCACTTTAGGAAGTTGTATCTCTGTTTAGATTCAGCGAGTTACAAACACGTTTCTTCTAAAAGCTGCGTTTCCATATTCCACAGTGAATGGGAATATAGGCTGTAATGAGAAATATGTTATTCTAAAACAAAAACGCAGCTATCTAGCAGAATGATTGTCAAGCTGCACAATCAACTTACAGAGTTACACTGATGTGTGTGTGCAGCAGTTCAGAAACCATTTCTTTGGAGAACCTAGAAACAGATATTTCCAGCCATATGCAGGCATATAAGAATTTGGGGTGAGACTGCATTTAAAACACAGGAGAAACGTCTCTTTCAACCTTCTTTGTTTTGTGTTCGTTCATCTTAGGAAGTTACATGTATGTTTAGATTCAGCGAGTTACAAACATGTTTCTTCTAAAAGCTGCGTTTGGATATTCCATAGTGAATGGGAGAGTAATCTGTAATGAGATATATCTTTCTCTAAAACAAAAACGCAGCTATCTAGCAGAATGGTTGTCAAGTGTACAATCAACTTACAGAGTTGAACTGATGTGTGTGTGCAGCAGTTCAGAAACCCTTTCTTTGGAGAATCTAGAAACAGATATTTCCTGCCATATACAGCTATATAAGAAAGAGCAGTGAGACTACTTTTAAAACACAGGGGAAACGTCTATTTTAAACTGTTCTGTTTTGTGTTTGTTCACCTTGGGAAGTTGCATCTCTGCTTACATTACGCGAGTTACAAACACGTTTCTTCTAAAACCTGCGTTTGGCTAGTCCAGAGTGAATGGAAGTATAGGCTGTAATGAGACATATGTTGCTCTAAAACAAAAACGCAGCTATCTAGCAGAATGGTTGTCAAGCTTTACAATCAACTTACAGAGTTACACTGATGTGTGTGTGCAGCAGTTCAGAAATCCTTTCTTTGGAGAATCTAGAAACTGATGTTTCGAGCCATATGCAGTCATACAAGAATTAGCAGTGACACTGCGTTTAAAACACAGGAGACACGTCTATTTCAAATTGCTCTGTATTGCGTTCATTCACCTTAGGAAGTTACATCTCTGTTTAGATTCAGCGAGTTACAAACACGTTTCTTCTAAAAGCTGCGTTTGGATATTCCAAAGTGAATGGGAGTATAGGTTGTAACGAGAAATATCTTGCTTTAAAATAAAAATGCAGCCATCTTTCAGAATGGTTGCCAAGCTGTACAATCAACTACAGAGTTAAACTGATGTGTGTGTGTAGCAGTTCAGAAACCCTTTCTTTGGAGAATCTACACAAGATATTTCCAGCCATATACAGGCTTATAAGAATTAGAAATTAGACTACGTTTAAAACACTGGAGAAACGTCTATTTCAAACTGATCTGTTGTGTGTTCATTCACCCTGGGAAGTTGCATCTCTGAGAGATTCAGCGATTTACAAACACGTTTCTTCTAAAAGCTGCATTTTGATATAGCATGGTTGTCAAGCTGTACAATCAACTGACAGAGTTAAACTGATGTGTGTGTGCAGAGTTCAGAAATCCTTTCTTTAGAGAATCTAGAAACAGATATTTCCAGGAATATGAAGGCATATAAGAATTAACAATGAGACTGCGTTTAAAACACAGGAGAAACGTATGTTTCAAACTGCTCTGTTTTGTGATCATTCAGCCTAGGAGGTTGCATCTCTGTTTAGATTCAGTGTATTAGAAACACGTTTCTTCTAAAAGCTGCGTTTGGATGTTCCAGAGTGATTTTGAGTATAGGTTGTAATGAGAAATATATTGATCTAAACCAAAAATGCAGCTATCTAGCAGAATGCTTCTCAAGCTGTACAATCCACTTACACAGTTAAACTGATATGTGTGTGCAGCAGTTCAGAAATCCTTTCTTTGGAGAATCTAGAAACATATATTTCCAGTCATATACAGGCATATAAGAATTAGCAGTGAGACTGCGTTTAAAACACAGGAGAAACGTCTATTTCAAACTGCTCTGTTTGTGTTCGTTTGCCTTAGGAAGTTGCATCTACATTTAGATTCAGCGAGATACAAAAACGTTTCTTATAAAAGCTGCATTTGGATATTCCAGAGAGAATGGGAGTATAGACTGTAATGAGAAATATCTTGCTTAAAAATAAAAATGCAGCTATCTAGCAGAATGGTTGTCAAGCTGTACAATCAACATACAGAGTTAAACTGATGTGTGTGTGCAGCAGTTCAGAAATCCTTTCTTTGGAGAATCTAGAAAGGGATATTTCCAGCCATATTCAGGCATATAAGAATTAGCAGTGAGACTGCGTTTAAAACACAGGGGAAACGTCTATTTCAAACTGCTCTGTTTGGTGTTCGTTCACCTTAGGAAGTTGCATCTCTGTTTAGATGCAGAGAGTTACAAACACGTTTCTTCTAAAAGCTGCGTTTGGATATTCCAGAGTGAATGGGATTAAAGGCTGTAATGAGAAATATCTTGCTTAAAAATAAAAATGCAGCTATCAAGCAGAATGGTTGTCAAACTGTACAATCAACTTACAGAGTTACACTGATGTGCATGTGCAGCAGTTCAGAAATCCTTTCTTTGGAGAATCTAGAAAGAGATATTTCCAGCCATATACAGGCACATGAGAATTAGCGGTAAGATTGAGTCTAAACGACAGGAGAAACGTCTATTTCAAACTGCTCTGTTTTGTGTTCATTCACGTTAGGAAGTTGCATCTATGTTTAAATTCAGCGAGTTAGTAACACGTTTCTTCTAAAAGCTGCTTTTGGATATTCCAGAGTGAATGGGATTATAGGCTGTCATGAGAAATATCTTGCCCTAAAACAAAAACGCAGATATCTCGAAAAATGTTTGTCAAGCTGTTCAATCGACTTACAGATTTAAACTGATGTGTTTGTGCAGCAGTTCAGAAATCCTTACTTTGGAGAATCTAGAAACAGATATGTCCAGCCATATACAGGCATATAAGAATTAGCAGTGAGACTGCGTTTAAAGCACAGGAGAAACGTCTATTTCAAACTGCTCTGTTTTGTGTTCGTTCACCTTAGGAAGTTGGCAACTATGTTTAGGTTCAGCGAGTTAGAAACACGTTTCTTCTAAATGCTGCGTTTGGATATTCCAGAGTCAATGGGAGAATAGGGTGTAATGAGAAATATCTTGATCTAAAACAAAAACGTAGCTATCTACTTGAATTGTTGTCAAGCAGTACAATCAACTTACAGAGTTAAACCGATGTGTGTGTGTGTAGCAATTCAGAAATACTTTCGTTGCAGAATGTAGAAACAATTATTTCCAGCCATATACCGGCATATAAGAATTAGCAGTGAGACTGCGTTTAAAACACAGGAGAAATGTCTAATTCAAACTGCTCTGTTTGTGTTCGTTCACCTTTGGAAGTTGCATCTACGTTTAGATTCAGCGAAATACAAACACGTTTCTTCTAAAAGCTGCGTTTGGATATTCCAGAGAGAATTAGAGTATAGGCTGTAATGAGAAATATCTTACTCTAAAACAAAAATGCCGCTATCTAGCAGAATGTTTGTCAAGCAGCACAATCAACTTCCTGAGTTAAACTGATGTGTGTGTGCAGCAGTTCAGAAATCCTTTCTTTGGAGAATATAGAAAAAGATGTTTCCAGCCATATACAGGCATATAAGAATTAGCAGTGAGACTGGGTTTAAAACACAGGAGAAACGTCTATTTCAGACTGCTCTGTATTGTGTTCCTTCACCTTAGGAAGTTGCATCTATGTTTAGATTCAGCGAGTTAGAAACACCTTTCTTGTAAAAGCTGCATTTGGATATTCCAGAGTGAATGGGCTTATAGGCTGTAATGAGAAATATCTTGCTCTAAAACAAAAACACAGCTATCTAGCAGAATGGTTGTCAACCTGTACAATCAACTTACAGAACTAACTGATGTGTGTGTGCAGCAGTTCTCAAACCTTTCTTTTTCTCCAAAGAATCATATATTTCCAGCAATATACATGCATGTAACAATAAGAAGTGAGACTGCGTTAAACACAGGAGAAAAGTCTATTTCAAACTGCTTTGTTTTGTGTTCGTTCACTTTAGGAAGTTGCATCTAGGTTTATATTCAGCGAGTTACAAACACGTTTCTTCTAAAAGCTGCGTTTGGTTATTCCATAGTGATTGGTAGTATAAGTTGTAATGAGAAATATATTGCTCTAAAACAAAAACGCAGGTATCTAGCGGAATGACTGTCGAGCTGTACAATCAACTTACAGAATTAAACTAATGTGTGTGTGCAGCAGTTCAGAAATCCTTTTTTTTAGAATCTAGAACACATATTTGCAGCCATATACAGGCATATAAGAATTAGCAGTGAGACTGCATTTAAAACACAAGAGAAACGTCTATTTCAAACTGCTCTGTTTTGTGTTTGTTCACCTTAGGAAGTTGCATCTCTGTTTAGATTCAGCGAGTTACAAACACGTTTCTTCTAATAGCTGCGTTTGTATATTCCAGAGTGAATGGGAGTATAGACTGTAATGAGAAATATCTTTCTCAATAACGAAAACGAAGCTAACTAGCAGAATGGTTGTCAAGCTGTACAATCAACTTACAGAGTTAAACTGATGTGTGTGCAACAGTTCAGAAATCCTTTCTTTGGATAATCAAGAAACAGACATTTCCAGCCATATACAGGCACATAAGAATTAGCAGTGAGACTGCGTTTTAAACAGAGGAAAAACATGTATTTCAAACTGCTCTGTTTTGTGTTCATTCACCTAAGGAAGTTGCAACTATGTTTAGATTCAGCGAGTTACAAACACGTTCCTTCTAACATCTGCGTTTGGATATTCCATAGTGAATGTATGAATAGGCTGTAATGAGAAATATCTTGCTCTGAAACAAAAACGCAGCTATCTAGCAGAATGGTTGTCAAGCTGTACAATCAACTTACAGAGTTAAACTGATATGTGTGTGCAGAAGTTCAGAAACCCTTCCTTTGGAGAATATAGAAACAGATATTTCCAGGCATATACAAGCATATACGTATTAGCAGTGAGACTGCGTATAAAACACAGGAGGAACGTGTATTTCAAACTTCTTTGTTTTCTGTTCATTCATTTCAGGAAGTTGCATCTATGTTTAGATTCAGCGAGTTACAAACACGTTTCTTCTAAAAGCTGCTTTGGTTATTCCAGAGTGAATGGGAGTATAGGCTGCAATTAGAAATATCTTGCTCTAAAACAAAGATGCAGCTGTCTAGCAGAATGGTTGTCAACATCTACAATCAACTTACAGAGTTAAACTGATGTGTGTGTGCAGCAGTTGAGAAACCCTTTCTTCGGAGAATCTAGAAACAGATACTTCCCGCCATATACAGGCATATAAGAATCAGCAGTGAGACTACATTTAAAACACAGGAGAAACGTCTATTTCAAAGTGCTCTGTTTTGTGTTCATTCACCTTAGGAAGTGGCATCTATGTTTAGATTCAGCAAGGTAGAAACACGTTTCTTCTAAAAGTTGCGTTTGGCTCTTCCAGAGTGAACGGGAGTATAGGCTGTAATGGGAAATATCTTGCTCTAAAACTAAAACGCAGCTATCTCTCAGAATCGTTGTCAAGCTGTACAATCAACTTACAGGGTTAAACTGATGTGTGTGTGCAGCAGTTCAGAAATAATTTCTTTGGAGAATCTAAAAACAGACATTTGCAGCCATAAACAGGCATATAAGAATTATCGGGGGACATTCCAAGGTGGCCGTTTAGGAACAGCTCAGGATTGCAGCTCCCAGTGAAAGCACAGAGGGTGAGTGGAGGCCGCGTTTTTATTGCCCACAGACTAGGAAATTCCCGGGCGGAGGTGCTCCACGGTCGCCAGCACGGCTGTTTCGGCGAGCGCGGCTGTGCCGGCCAGCGCAGCTGCTTTGCCCCGCGCGGCTGCTTTATCGGCGCACCTGAGCCGTGGTTCTCCATACAAAAGACACTGGTCTGGGTGCCCTTT
>NW_016107697.1:95462-103215 GCF_001604975.1 Cebus imitator
AGAGTGAATGGGAGCATAGGCTGTAATGAGAAATAGCTTTCTCTAAAACAAAAACGCAGCTATCTAGCAGAATGATTCTGAATCTGTACAATCAACTTACAGAGGTAAACTGATGTGGGTGTGCAGCAGTTCAGAAATTCTTTCTTTGGAGAATCTAGAAACAGATATTACAGCCATATACAGGTACATAAGAATTAGCAGTAAGACTGCGTTTAAAACACAGGAGAAACTTGTATTTCAAAGTGCTCGGCTTTGCGTTCATTCATCTTAGGATGTTGCACCTATGTTTAGATTCGGCGAGTTAGAAACACGTTTCTTCGAAAATCTTCGTTTAGATATTCCAGAGTGAATGGGAGTATAGGCTGTAATGAGAAATATCTTGTTCTGAAACAAAAACGGAGCTGTCTAGCAGAATGGTTTTCAAGCTGCAAAATCAACTTACAGAGTTAAACTGATGTGTGTGCAGCAGTTCAGAAATCCTTTCTTTGGTGAATCTAGAAACAAATATTTCCAGCCATATACAGGCATATAAGAATTAGCAGTGAGACTGCATTTAAAACACAGGAGAAACGTCTATTTCTAACTGCTCTGTTTTGTCTTCGTTCGCCTTAGGAAGTTGCATCTATGTTTAGATTGAGCGAGTTAGAAATACATTTCTTCCAAAAGATGCCTTTGGATATTCCAGAGTGAATCGGAGCTTAGACAGTAAAGAGAAATACCTTGCTCTAAAACAAAAACGCAGCTATCTAGCAGAATGGATGTCAAGCTGTACAATCAACTTACTGAGTTAAACTGATGTGTGTGTGCAGCAGTTCACAAATCCTTTCTTTGGAGAATCTAGAAAAAGATATTTCCAGCCATACACAGGTATATAAGAATTAGCAGTGAGACTGAGTTTAAAACACAGGAGAAACGTCTATTTCAAACTGCTCTGTTTTGTGTTCGTTCACCTTAGGAAGTTGCATCTATGTTTAGATTCAGCGAGTTAGAGACACGTTTCTTCTAAAAGCTGTGTTGGCATATTCCAGTGTCAATGGGAGTATAGGCAATAATGAGATATATCTTACTCTAAAACAAAAAAGCAGCTATCTAACAGAATGGTTGTCAAGCTGTACAATGAACTTACAGAGTTAAACTGATGTGTTTGTAGCAGGTCAGAAACCCTTTCTTTGGAGAATCTAGAAACAGATATTTCAAGCCATGTACAGGCATATATTATTTAGCAGTGACACTGCGTTTAAAACACAGGAGAAACGTCTATTTCAAACTGCTCTGTTTTGTGTTCGTTCACGTAAGGAAGTTGCATCTGTGTTTAGATTCAGTGAGTTATACACACGTTTCTTCTAAAAGATGCCTTTGGATATCCCAGAGTGAATGGCCATATAGGCTGTAATGAGAAATATCTTACTCTAAAACAAAAACGCAGCTATCTAGCAGAACAGTTGTCAAGCTGTACAATCAACTTACATAGTTTAACTGATGGGTGTGTGCAGCAGTTTGGAAATCCTTTCTTTGGAGAATCTAGAAAGAGATATTTCCAGCCGTATACAGGCAGCCATATACAGGCATGTAAGAATTAGCAGTGAGACTGTGTTTAAAACACAGGAGAAGCGCCTATATCAAACTGTTCTGCTTTGTCTTCGTTCACCTTATGAAGGTGCATCTATGTTTAGATTCAGCGAGTTAGAAACCTGTTTCTTCTAAAAGTTGCGTTTGGTTATTCCAGAGTGAATGGTAGTATAGGCTGTAATGAGAAATATCTTTTTCTAAAACAAAAACGCAGCTATCTAGTTGAATGGTTGTCAAGCTGTACTATCAGCTTCCAGAGCTAAACTGATGTGTGTGTGCAGCAGTTCAGAAACCCTTTCTTTGGAGAATCTAGAAACAGATATTTCCAGCCATATAAAAGCATAAAAGAATTAGCAGTGAGACTGTGTTTAAAACACAGGTGAAAAGTCTATTTCAAACTACAATGTTTTGTGTTCGTTCACCTTAGGAAGTTGCATCTCTGTTTAGATTCAGCGAGTTACAATCACTTTTCTTCTAAAAGCTGCTTTTGCATATTCCAGAGTGAAAGGGAGTATAGGCTTAAATGAGAGAAATATCTTGCTCTGAAACCAAAACGCAGCTATCTAGCAGAATGGTTGTCAAACTGTACAGAGGAAAACAGATGTGTGTGTGCAGCAGTTCACAAATACTTTCTTTGGTGGATCTTGAAACAGATATATCCAGCCATATACAGGCATATAAGAATTAGCCGTGAGACTGCATTTAAAACAAAGGAGAAACGTCTATTTCAAACTGCTCTGCATTGTGTTCGTTCACCTTAGGAAATTGCATATACGTTTAGATTCAGCGAGTTACAAACACGTATCTTCTAAAAGCTGCCTTTGGATATTCCAGAGTGAATGGGAGTATAGGCTGTAATGAGAAATATCTTTCTCTAAAACAAAAACGCAGCTTATCAAGCAGAATGTTTGTCGAGCTGTACAATCAATTCACAGAGTTAAAATCATGTGTGTGCAGCTGTTCAGAAATCCTTTCTTTGGAGAATCTAGAAAGAGATATTTCCAGCCATATACAGGCATTTAAGAATTAGCAGAGAGACTGTGTTTAAAACACAGGAGAAACGTCTACTTCAAACTGCTCTGTTATGAGTTCATTCAATTAAGGAAGTTGCGTCTACATTTAGATTCAGCGAGTTAGAAACAGGCTTCTTCTAAAAGATGCGTTTGGATATTCCAGAGTGAATTGGAGTATTGACTGTAATAAGAAATATCTTGATCTAAAACAAAAACGCAGCTATCTAGCAGAATGGTTGTGAAGCTGTACAATCAACTTACACATTTAAGCTGATGTGTGTGTGTAGCAGTTCAGAAATCCTTTCTTTGGAGAATCTAGAAAAAGATATTTCCAGCCATATACAGGCCTGTAAGAATTAGCAGTGAGACTGTGTTTAAAACACAAGAGAAACGTGTATTTCAAACTTCTTTTTTTTGTTTTCGTTCACCTTAGGAAGTTTCATCTTGTTTAGATTCAGTGAGTTACAAACACATTTGTTCTCAAAGCTGCTTTTGGATATTCCAGAGTGAATGGGAGTATAGGCTGTAATGACAAATATCTTGCTCTAAAATAAAAACGCAGCTATCTAGCAGAATGGTTGTGAAGATGTACAATCAACTTACGGAGTTAAACTGACGTGTGTGTGCAGCAGTTCAGAAATCCTTCCTCTGTAGAATCTAGAAACAGATCTTTCAGCCATATACAGGCATATAAGAATTAGGAGTGAGACTGCAATTAAAACAAGGGGAAACGTGTATTTGAAACTGTTCTGTTTTGTGTTCATTCACCTTAGGAAGTTGCATCTATGATTAGATTCAGCGAGATAGCAACACGTTTCTTCTAAAAGCTTCGTTTGGATATTCCAGAGTGAATGGGAATATAAGCTGTAATGAGAAATATCTTGCTCAAAAACAAGAAAGCAGCTTTCAAGTAGAATGGTTGTCGAGCTGTAAAATCAACTTACAGAGGTAAACTGACGTGTGCCTGCAGCAGTTCAGAAAACTTCTCTTTGGAGAATCAAGAAACAGATATTTCCAGCTATTTACAGGCATATAAGATTTATCAGTGAGACTGCCTTTAAAACACAGGAGAAACGTCTATTTCAAACTGCTGTGTTTTGTGTTGGTTCACCTTAGGAAGTTGCATCTATGTTTAGGTTCAGCAAGTTAGAAACACATTTCTTCTAAAAGCTTCGTTTTGATATTCCAGAGGGAATGGGAGTATAGGCTGTAATGAGAAATATCTTGCTTTAAAATAAATATGCAGTTATCTAGCAGAATTGTTGTGAAGCTGTACAATCCACTTACAGAGTTAAACTGATGTGTGTGTGCAGTAGCTCAGAAATCCTTTCTTTGGAAAATCTAGAAACAGATATTTCCAGCCGTAACCGGCCTACAAGAATCAGCAGTGAGACTGTGTTTAAAACACAGGAGAAACGTCTATTTCAACCTGCTCTGTGTTGTGTTCGTTCATCTTAGGAAGTTGCATCTATATTTAGATTCAGCGAGTTACAAACACGTTTCTTCTAAATGCTGCGATTGTATATTCCAGAGTGAAAGGGAGTATAGGCTGTAATGAGAAATATCTTGCTCTAAAACAAAAACACAGCTATCTAGCAGAATGGTTGTCAAGCTGTACAATCAACTAACAGAGTTAAAATGATGTGTGTGTGCAGCAGTTCAGAAATCCTTTCTTTGGAGAATCTAGAAACAGATATTTCCATCCAAATACAGGCATATAAGAATTAGTAGCGAGACTGCGTTTAAAACACAGGAGAAACGTCTGTTTCAAACTGCTCTGTTTGTGTTCGTTCACCTTAGGAAGTTGCATCTCTGTTTAGATTCAGCGAGTTACAAACACGTTTCTTCTAAAAGCTGCGTTTGGATATTCCAGAGTGAATGGGAGTATAGGCTGTAATGAAAAATACCATGCTCTAAAACAAAAACGCAGCTATCTAGCAGAGTGGTTGTCAAGATGTACTATCAACTTACAGAGTTAAACTGATGTGTGCATGCAGCAGTTCAGAAATCCTTTCTTTGGAGAATCTAGAAACAGATATTTCCAGCCATATACAGGCAAATAAGAATTAGCAGTGAGACTGCGTTTAAAACACAAGAGAAAAGTCTTTTTCAAACTGCTCTGTTTTGTGTTCATTCACTTTAGGTAGTTGCATCTCTGTTTAGATTCAGTGAGTTGCAAACACGTTTCTTCTAAAAGCTGCGTTTGGTTATTACAGAGTGAATGGGAGTATAGGCTGTAATGAGAAATATCCTGCTCTAAAACAAAAAAAGCAGCTATCTGGCAGAATGGTTGTCAAGCTGTACAATCAACTTACAGAGTTAAACTCATGTGTGTGTGCACCAGTTGAGAAACCCTTTCTTTGGAGAGACTAGAAACAGATATTTCCAGCCATACACAGGCATATAAGAATGAGCAGTGAGTCTGCATTTAAAACACAGGAGAAATGTGTATTTCAATCTTCTTTGTTTTGAGTTCATTCACCTTAGGAAGTTGCATGTATGTTTAGATTCAGCGAGCTAGAAACACGTTTCTTCTAAAAACTGCGTTTGGTTATTCCAAGGTGAATGGTAGTATAAGTTGTAATGAGAAATATATTGCTGTAAAACAAAAACGCAGCTATCTAGCGGAATGGTTTTCAAGCTGTACAATCAAGTTACAGAGTTAAAGTGATGTGTGTGAGCAGCAGTTCAGAAATCCTTTCTTTGTAATATCTACAAACAGAGATTTCCAGCCATATACAGGCATATAAGAATTAGCAGTGAGGCTGCGTTTAAAACACAGGAGAAACGTGTATTTCAAACTGCTCTGTTTTAAGAATTAGCAGTGATACTGCATTTAAAACACAGGAGAAACGTATATTTCAAATTTCTTTGCTTTGTGTTCGTTCATCTTAGGAAGTTTCATCTATGTTTAGATTCAGCAAGTTACAAACACGTTTCTTCTAAAAGCTGGTTTTGGATATTCCAGAGTGAATGGGAGTATAGGCTGTAATGAGAAATATCTTGCTCTAAAACAAAAATGCAGGTATCTAGCAGAAAGGTTGTCAAGCTGTATAATCAACTTACAGAGTTAAACTGATGTGTCTGTGCAGTATTTTAGAAATCCTTTCTTTGGAGAATCTAGAAACGGATATTTCCAGCCATATAAAGGGATATAAGAATTAGCAGTAAGACTGCGTTTATAACACAGGAGAAACGTCTATTTCAAACTGCTCTGCTTTGTATGCGTTCACCTTAGGAAGTTGCATTTATGTTTAGATTCAGGGATTTGGAAGCACGTTTCTTTTAAAAGCTGCGTTTGGATATTCCAGAGTGAATGGGCTCATAGGCTGTAATGAGAAATAGCTTTCTCTAAAACAAAAACGTAGCTATCTAGCAGAATGCTTGTTAAGCTGTACAATCAACTTACAGAGGTAAACTGATGTGTGTGCAACAGTTCAGAAATCATTTCTTTTGAGAATCTAGAAACAGATATTTCCAGACATATACAGGCAGATAAGAATTAGCAGTGAGACTACATTTAAAACACAGGAGAAACGTCTATTTCAAACTGCTCTGCTTTGTGTTCATTCACCTTAGGAAGTTGCATGTATATTTAGATTCACCGAGTTAGAAACACATTTCCTCTAAAAGCTGCGTTTGGATATTCCAGAGTGAACGGGAGTAAAGATTGTAATGACAAATTGCTCGGTCTAAAACAAAAACGGAGCTATCTGGCAGAATGGTTGTCAAGCTGTACAATCAACTTACAGAGTTAAACTGAAGTTTGTGCGCAGCAGTTCAGAAATCCTTTCTTTGGAGAATCTAGAAACCGATATTTCCAGCCTTACACAGGCATATAAGAATTAGCAGTGAGACTGCATGTAAAACACAGGAGAAACGTCTATTTCAACCTGCTCTGCTTTGTGTTCATTCATCTTAGGAAGTTGCATCTATGTTTAGATTCGGGGAGTTAGAAACACGTTTCTTCTCAAAGCTGCGTTTGCATATTCCAGAGTGAATGGTAGTATTGGCTTTAATGAGTAATATCTTGCTCTAAAAAAAAACGGAGCTATGTAGTAGAATGGTTGTCACTTGTGCAATCAAGTTACAGTGTTAAACTTATGTGTGTGTGCAGCAATTAAGAAATCCTTTCTTTGGAGTATCTAAAAACAGAGATTTCCAGCCATATACAGGCATGTAAGAATTAGCAATGATCCAAGATGTCTGTTTAGGACAAGCTCAGGATTGCAGCTCCCAGTGAAAGTGCAGACAGTGAGTGGATGCTGCATTTTTATTACCCACAGCCTAGGAAATTCCCAGGCAGAGGAACTCCACAGGTCTCCAGTGCGATGTTTCATCCTTTGTGGCTATGCTGTCCGACGCCGGTTCTTTGCCCCACGTGGCTGCTTTGTCGGTGCCCTGGAGCAACGGTTCCCCATACAAAATATACCGCTACCGGTGCCGTTTTGGCTCGCGATTGGAGCCACGGGTAGTTGTCTATTCGTCTGTTTAAAAACGGGACTGAGCAGGGAACCAGGGCGGCAGAATCCAGGGTAAAAAAAAAAAAAAAAAAAAAAGCACTACAAACCTCAGTGCCTCTGTTTAAGCCAGCACAGTGAGTGATCACAGGGGAAAACAAACAGACCCCAGCGCCTCTTCAACGGGCGACTGGAACACTAACTTAAAAAAGGCTCTGAGGCAGGGAGTCAGGTGATCAGGCTCGACTGGTCCCACCTCCCAAAAGAACAGCAATCAGAAACTCTGGAATGATAGTTTCACAGCAAACGCAGCTGAAACCTGGATGGTCCAGCTCTGTGGGGGAGGGGCGTCAGCCATTACCTAGGCAGCCCGCCATGACCAAGTTAGTTGGCCAATGCTGAGGCAGCCCACCGTTGCCAAGGCAACCCGCCATTGCTGAGGCAGCCCACCGTTGCCAAGGCAACACACCATTGCTGAGGCAGTACGCAGCTGCCAAGGCAACCCGCCACAGCAGAGAGACTCCGCCTCCACAGAGGCGGTCCACCATCGCCAAAGCAGTTCTAACTACACCCATATAAACAGGACTGCAGGGAAGTTCACTCGGCAGCTGGGCGGAGCCCACAGCAGCCCAGCAAAGCCTCTACAGGCCGACAGTGACTAGGCTGCCTCCTTGCTGGGCAGGGCAGGTCTGAAGGAAAATAAAAGAAGGC
>NW_016107697.1:105000-106096 GCF_001604975.1 Cebus imitator
CAACTAAAGGGCAAAACAGCCAGCTAGCACCAAAATGGCAGTATAAAATTCGCACATAACAATATTAACCCTAAATGTAAATGGACTAAATGCCCCAATCAAAAGACACAGACTGACAAATTGGATAAAAAGCCAAAACCCATCAGTGTGCTGTATCCAGGAAACCCATCTCACATGCAAGGATACGCAAAGGCTCAAAATAAAGGGATGGAGGAAGATTTACCAAGCAAATGGACAGCAAAAAAAAGCAGGAGTTGCAGTTCTCATCTCTGATAAATTAGACTTTAAAGCAACAAAGATCATAAGAGACAAAGAGGGACATTACATAATGATAGAAGGATCAGTGCAACAAGAAGAGCTAATGATCCTAAATATATGCACCCACTACAGGAGCACCCAGATACATAAGGCAAGTTCTTAATGACTTACAAAGAGACTTAGACTCCCACACAATAATAGTGGGAGACTTTAACACCCCATTGTCAACATTAGACATATCAACCAGACAGAAAATTAACAAGGATATACAGAACTTGAATTTAGACCTGGACCAAGCAAACCTAATAGACATTTACAGAACTCTCCACCCTAAATCCAAAGAATATACATTCTTCTCAGGACCACATCACACTTACTCTAAAATCGACCACATAATTGGGCGTAAATCACTCCTCAGCAAATGCAAAAGAACGGAGATCGTAACAAACAGTCTCTCAGACCACAGTGCAATCAAGTTAGAACTCAGAATTCAAAAACTAACCCAGAACCGCACAGCTTCCTGGAAACCTAACAGCTTGCTCTTGAATGTTGACTGCATAAACAATGAAATGAAGACAGAAATAAAGATGTTCTTTGAAACCAACGAGAATGAAAACACAACATATAAGAATCTCTGGGACACATTTAAAGCAGTCTCTAGGGGAAATGTATATAGCAATAAGTGCCCACATGAGAAGCAAGGAGAGATCAAAAATTGACACCCTATCGCCAAAACTGAAAGAGCTAGAGGAGCAAGATCAAAAAACCTCAAAGTATAGCAGAAGACAAGAAATAGCTAACATCAGAGCAGAACTGAAGGAGATAGAGACACAAAAAA
>NW_016107697.1:109101-116199 GCF_001604975.1 Cebus imitator
CTATCTAGCAGAATGGTTGTCAAGCTGTACAATCAACTTACAGAGTTAAACTGATATGTGTGCAGCAGTTCAGAAATCCTTTCTTTGCAGAATCTCGAAACCGATATTTCCGGCCACATACATGCATATAAGAATTAGCAGTAAGACTGCGTTTAAAACACCGGAGAAACTTACATTTCAAAGTGCTCTGTTTGTGTTCGTTCACCTAAGAAGTTGCATCTATGTATAGATTCAGCGAGTTAGAAACACGTTTCTTCTAAATGCTGCGTTTGTATATTCCAGAGTGAATGGGAGTATAGACTGTAATGAGTAATATCTTGCTGTAAAAGAATAACAGAGCTATCTGGCAGAATGGTTGTCAAGCTGTACAATCAACTTACTGTGTTAAATTGATGTGTGAGTGCAGCAGCTCAGAAATCCTTTCTTTGGGGAATCTAGAAACAGATATTTCCAGCCATATACAGGCATATAAAAATTAGTGGTAAGACTGCGTTTAAAACACAAGAGAAACGTGTATTTAAAACTGCTCTAATTTGTGTTCGTTCACCTTAGGAAGTTGCAACTATGTTTAGAAACAGAGAGTTAGAAACAGGTTTCGTCTAAAAACTGTGTTTCGATATGCCAGATTGAATGGGAGTATAGGCTGTAATGAGAAATATCTTGTTCGAAAACAAAAATGGAGCTATCTATCAGAATGGTTGTCAAGGTGTACAATCAGCTTACAAAGTGTAACTGATTTGTGTGTAACAGTTCTGAAATCCTTTTTTTGGAGAATATAGATACAGATATTTCCAGGCATATAAGAATTAACAGCAAGACTGCGATTAAAACACAGGAGAAACGTCTGTTTCAAACTGCTGGGCTTTGTTTTCCTTCACCCTAGGAAGTTGCATCTATGTTTAGGTTCAACGAGTTAGAAACACGTTTCTTCTAAATGCTGCATTTGGATATTCCAGATAGCATTGGATCATAGGCTGTAATGAGAAATATCTTGCTCTAAAACAAAAATGAACTATCTAGCAGAATGGTTGTCAAGCATTACAGTTAGCTTACAGAGTTAAGCTGATGTCTCTGTGTAGCAGTTCTGAAATCCTTTCTTTGAAGAATCTAGAAACAGATATTTCCAGTCATACACAGGCATATAGCAATTAGCAGTAAGACTGCGTTTAAAACTAAGGGGAAATGTCTACTTCAAACTGCTCCGCTTTGTGTTCTTTCACCGTAGGAAGTTGCATCTATGTTTAGATTCAGGGAGTTAGAAACATGTTTCTTCTAAAAGGTGCACTGGGATATTCCAGAGTGAATGGAAGTATAGGATGTAATGAGAAATATCTTGCTCTAAAACAAAAACGGAGCTATCTAGCAGAATGGTTGTCAAGCTGTACAATCAACTTACAGAGTTAAACTGATATGTGTGCAGCAGTTCAGAAATCCTTTCTTTGCAGAATCTAGAAACCGATATTTCCGGCCACATACAGGCATATAAGAATTAGCAGTAAGACTGCGTTTAAAACACAGGAGAAACTTACATTTCAAAGTGCTCTGTTTGTGTTCGTTCACCTAAGAAGTTGCATCTATGTATAGATTCAGCGAGTTAGAAACATGTTTCTTCTAAATGCTGTGTTTGTATATTCCAGAGTGAATGGGAGTATAGACTGTAATGAGTAATATCTTGCTCTAAAAAAATAACAGAGCTATCTGGCAGAATGGTTATCAAGCTGCAAAATCAATTTACAGAGGTAAACTGTTGTGTGGGTGCAGCAGTTCAGAAATCCTTTCTTTGGAGAATCTAGAAACAGATATTTCCAGGCATATACAGGCATATAAGAATTAGCAGTAAGACTGCGATTTAAACACAGGAGAAACGTCTATTTCAAACTGCTCTGCTTTGTGTTCGTTCACCTTAGGAAGTTGCCTCTATGTTTAGATTTAGCGAGTTAGAAACACGTTTCTTCTTAAAGCTGCATTTGGATATTCCAAGTGAATGGGAGTATAAGATGTAATGAGAAATATTTTTCTCTAAAAGAAAAACGGAGCTAAATAGGAAAGTGGTGCCCAAGCTCTACAATCAACTTATAGAGTTAAACTGATATGTGTGTACAGCAGTTCAGAAATCCTTTCTTTGGAGAATCTAGAAACAGAGATTTCCAGCCTTATACAGGCATATAAGAATTACCAGTAAGACTGCGTTTCAAACACAGGAGAAAAGTCCATTTCAAACTGGTCTGCTTTGTGTTCGTTTGCCTTCAGAACTTGCATCTATGTATAGAATCAGAGAGTTAGAAACACGTTTCTTCTAAAAACTGCTTTTGGATATTGCAGAGTGAATGGGAGTATAGGCTGTAATGAGAAATATCTTGTTCGAAATCAAAAACGGAGCTATCTGGCAGAATGGTTGTCACCCTGTACAATCAGCTTACAGAGTTTAACTGACGTGTGTGTGCAGCAGTTCTGAAATCCTTTCTTTGGAGAATCTAGAAACAGATATGTCCAGTCATATACAGGCATATAAGAATTAGCGGTAAGACTGCGTTAAAAACACGTGAGAAACGTCTGTTTCAAACTGCTCCGCTTTGTGTTCTTTCACCTTAGGATGTTGTTTCTATGTTTTGATTCAGCGAGTTGGAAACACGTGTCTACTAAAAGGTGCGTTTGGATACTCCAGAATGAATGGGAGTATAGGCTCTAATGAGAAATATCTTGCTCTGAAACAAAAACGGAGCTATCTAGCAGAATGGTTGTCAAGCTGTACAATCAACTTACAGAGGTAAAGTGATATGTGTGTGCAGCAGTTCAGAAATCCTTTCTTTAGAGAATCTAGAAACAGATATTTCCAGCCATATACAGGCATATGAGAATTAGCAGTAAGACTGCTTTTCAAACACAGGAGAAACGTATATTACAACCTGCCCTGCTTTTTGTTCGTTCACCTTAGCAAGATGCATCTATCTTTAGATTCAGCGAGTTAGAAGCACGTTTCTTCTAAAACCTGCGTTTGGATATTCCAGAGTGAATGGGATGATAGGCTATAATGAGAAACATCTTGCTCTAAAACAAAAACAGAACTATCTAGTAGAATGGATGTCAAGCTGTACAATCAACTTATATAGTTAATCTGCTGTGTGTGTGCAGCAGTTCAGAAATCCTTTCTTTTGAGGATCTAGAAACAGATATTTCCAGCCATATACAGGCATATGAAAATTAGCAGTAAGACTGTGTTTAAAACACCAGAGAAACGTACATGTCGAATGACTCCCCTTTGTGTTCATTCACCTTAGCAAGTTGCATCTATGTTTAGATTCAGCGAGTTAGAAACACGTTTGTTCTAAAAGCTGCATTTGGATATTCCAGAGTGAATGTGAGTATAGATTGTAATGAGAAATGCCTTCTCTAAAAGAAAAACGAGCTATCTACCAGAATGTTTAACAAGCTGTACAGTCAACATACAGAGTTAAACTGATGTGTGTGTGTGCAGCAGATCAGAAATCCTTTCCTTGGAGAATCTAGAAACAGATATTTCCAGCCATATGCAAGCATATAAGAATTAGAAGTATGACTACATTTAAAACCAAGGAGAAACCTATATGTCTTTTTTCCCCCATTTATTTATTTCATTGCATTTTAGGTTTTGGGGTACATGTGAAGAACATGTAAAATTGTTGCATAGGTACAAACGTGGGAGTGTGATTTGCTGCCTTCCTCCCCATGACATACATCTGACATTTCTCCCCTTGCTATCTCTCCCCAACTCCCCACCCCCCAGCTTACCTCCCCTATTTCCCCCCACCGACCCCAGTGTCTAGTGCTCCCCTACCTTTGTCCATGTGTTCTCATTCTTCATTCCATTACATGCAGCAATCCTATTACTGGTTATATATCCCAACTATTACCAATCGTTCTACTATAAGTTCACGTGCACGCGAATGCTCATTGCAGCACTGTTTACAATAGGAAAGACCTGGAACAAACCCAAATGTCCATCGACGAGAAATATATATTGCAAATTGCTCTGCATTGTGTTCATTCACCTTATAAAGTTGTATCTATGGTTAGATTCAGCGAATTAGAAACCCATTTCTTCTAAAAGCTGCGTTTGGATATTCCAGAGTGAATGGCAGGATAGACTGTAATGAGAAATATCTTGCTATAAAACAAAAACGGAGCTATCTAGCAGAATGGTTGTCAAGCTGAGCAATCAACTTACAGAATTAAACTGATATGTGCGTGCCTCAGTTCAGAAATCCTTTCTTTGGAGAATTTAAAAACAGATATTTCCAGCCGTATACAGGCATATAAGAATTAGCAATAAGACTGGGTTTCAAACACAGGAGAAATGTATATTTCAAACTGCTCTGCATTGTGTTCGTTCACCTTAGGAAGTTGCATCTAGGTTTAGATTTAGGGAGTTGGAAACACGTTTCTTTTAAAAGCTGCGTTTGGATATTCCAGAGTGCATGGCAGTACAGGATGTAATGAGAAATATCTTGCTCTAAAACAAAAACGCAGCTATCTAGCAGAATGGTTCTCAAGCTGTACAATCAACTTACAGAGTTCAACTGAGGTGTGTGTGCAGCAGTTCAGAAATGCATTCTTTGGAGAACCTAGAGACAGACATTTGCAGCCANGCAGAATGGTTGTTAAGCTGTACAATCAACTTACAGAGTTAAACTGATGTGTGTGTGCAGCAGTTCAGAAATCCTTTCTTTGGAGGATCTGGAAACTGATATTTCCAGCCATATACAGGCATATAAGAACTCGCAGTAAGACTGCGTTTAAAACACAGGAGAAATGTCTACTTCAAACTGCTCTGCTTTGTGTTCACTCACCTTAGGAAGTTGCATGCATGTTTAGATTCTGCGAGTTGGAAACACTTTTCTTCTAAAAGCTGCGTTTGGATATTTTAGAGTGACTGAGATTATAGAAAGTAATGAGAAATATCTTACTCTAAAACAAAAACGCAGCTACCTAGCAGAATGCCTGTTAAGTTGTAGAATCAACTTACAGAGTTAAACTGATGTGTGTGTGCAGCAGTTCAGAAATCCTTTCTTTGGAGAATCTGGAAACAGATATTTCCAGCCATATACAGACATAAGAGAACTAGAAGTAACACTGCGTTTAAAACACAGGAGAAATGCCTAGTTCAAACTGCTCTGCTTCGTATTCGGTCACCTTAGGAAGTTGCATCAATGTTTAGATTCAGCGAGGTAGAAACAAGTTTCTTCTAAAAGCTGCGTTTGGATATGCCAGAGTGAATGAGACTATATTCTGCAATGAGAAATGTATTTTTCTAAAACAAAAACACAGCTCTGTAGGAGAATGGTTGTGAAGCTGTGGAATCAACGTATAGAGTTAAACTGATGTGTGTGTGCAGCAGTTCAGAAATCCTTTATTTGGAGAATCTGGAAACAGATATTTCCAGCCATATACAGGCATATAAGAACTAGCAGTAAGACTGCATTTAAAACACATTAGAAACGTCTATTTCAAACTTCTCTGCTTTGTGTTCGTTCATCTTTGGAATTTGACTCTATCTTTACATTCAGCGAGTTAGAAAAAAGTTTCTTCTAAAAGCTGAGTTTGGATATTCCAGAGTGAATGAGACTATAGGCTGTAAAGAGAAATATCTTGCTCAAAAACAAAAACGCAGCGATCCAGCAGAATGGTTGTGAAGCTGTACAATCTACTTACAGAGTTAAACTGATGTGTATGTGCAGCAGTTCAGAAATCTTTTCTTTGGAGAATATGGAAACAGATATTTCCAGCCATATAAAGGCATATAAGAACTGGCAGTAAGACTGCGTTTAAAACACAGGAAAAACGTCTAGTTGAAACTGCTCTGTTTTGTGTTCGCTCAACTTAGGAAGTTGCATCTATGTTTAGATTCAGAGAGTTAGAAAACCTTTTCTTCTAAAAGCTGCGTTTGGATATTAAAGAGTGACTTAGACTACAGGCTGTAATGAGAAATATCTTGGTCTAAAACAAAAACTCAGCTATCTAACAGAATGTTTGTTAAGCTGTACGATCACCTTACAGAGTTTAAATGATGTGTGTTTGGAGCAGTTCAGAAATACTTTCTTTGGAGAATCTGGAAACAGATATTTCCAGTAATATACAGACATATAAGAACTATCAGTAAGACTGCGTTTAAAACACAGGAGAAACGCCTATTTCAAACTGATCTGCTTAGTGTTCATTCACCTTAGGAAGTTGCATGTATGTTTAGATTCAGCGAGTTAGATACACGTTTCTCCTAAGAGCTGCGTTTGGATTTTCCAGAGTGAATGAGACTATACGCTGTAAGGAGAGATATCTTGCTCTAAAACAAAAAAGCAGCTATCTAGCAGAATGGTTGCCAAGATTTACAATCAACTTACAGAGTTAAACTGATGTGTGTGTCCAACAGTTCAGAAATCCTTTTTTTGGAGAATCTGGAAACTGATATTTCCAGCCATATACAGCCCTATAAGAACCAGCAGTTAGACTGCGTTTGAAACACAGGAGAAACGTGTAGTTCAAACTGCTCTGCTTCGTGTTCGCTCACCTTAGGAAGTTGCATCTATGTTTAGATTCAGCGAGTTAGAAACACGTTTCTTCTCAAAGCTGCCTTTGGATATTCCAGAGTGAATTGGACTATAGGCTGTAATGAGAAATATCTTGCTCTAAAATAAAAATGCAGCTATCTAGCAGAATGGTTGTCAAGCTCTGCAATCAACTTACAGAGTTAAACTGATATGTGTGTGCCGCAGTTCAGAAATCTTTTCTTTTGAGGATCTGGAAACCAATATTTCCAGCCATATACAGGCATATAAGAACTAGTAGTAAGACTGCATTTAAAACACAGGAGAAACACCTTGTTCCAACTGCTCAGCTTTGTGTTCGCTCACCTTTGGAATTTCAATCTATGTTGAGATTCAACGTGTTAGAAAAAAGTTTCTTCTAAAAGCTGCGTTTGGATATTCCAGAGTGAATGGCAGTACAGGATGTAATGATAAATATCTTGCTCTAAAAAAAAAACGCAGCTATCTAGCACAATGGTTCTCAGGCTGTACAATCAACTTACAGAGTTCAACTGAGGTGTGTGTGCAGCAGTTCAGAAAT
>NW_016107697.1:117428-119676 GCF_001604975.1 Cebus imitator
GAGTTAGAAACATGTTTCTTGTAAAAGTTGCGTTTTGATATTCCTCAGTGAAAGGGAGTATAACCTGTAATGAGAAATATCCTGCTCTAAAACAAAAACGCAGCTATCTAGCAGAATGGGTGTCAAGCTGTACAATCAACTTACAGAGTTATACTGACGTGTGTGTGCAGCAGATCAGAAATCCTTTCTTTGGGGAATCTAGAAACAGATATTCCCGCCATATACAAACATACAAGAATCAGCAGTGAGACACCGTTAGAAACACAGGAGAAACGTATATTTCTTTTTTTTTTCCATTTATTTATTTTATTGTATTTTAGGTTTTGGGGTACATGTGAAGAACATGCAAAATTGTTACATAGGTACACACGTGGCAGTGTGGTTTGCTGCCTTCCTCACCATCACCTACATCTGGCATTTCTCCCCTTGCTATCTCTCCCCAGCTCCCCAACCCCCACCGTCACTCCCCTATTTCACCCAAACTGATCCCAGTGTCTAGTGCTCCCCTTTCTGTGTCCATGTATTCTCATTGTTCACTCCATTTGACCCAGAAATCCCATTTCTGGTTATATATCCAAAGTATTAAAAATCGTTCTAGTATAATTTCACATTCATTTGAATGTTCATTGCAGCACTGTTTACAATAGCAAAGACCTGGAACCAACCCAAATGCCCATCGATGAGAAACGTATATTGCAAATTGCTCTGCTTTGTGTTCGTTCACCTTAGGAAGTTGCATCTTTGTTTAGATTCAGCGAGTTAGAAACACGTTTCTTCTAAAAGCTACGTTTGGATATTCCAGAGTGAAAGGGAGGATAGGCTGTAATGAGAAATATCTTGCTCTAAAACGAAAACGGAGCTATCTACCAGAATTGTTGTCAAGCTGTGCAATCAACTTACAGAGTTAAACTGATGTGTCTGTGCAGCCGTTCAGAAATCCATTATTTGGAGAATTTAGAGTCAGATATTTCCAGCCATGTACAGGCATATAAGGATCACCAGTAAGGCTGCGTTTAAAACACAGGAGAAACGTATATTTCAAACTGCTCTGCTTTGTGTTCGTTGACCTTAGGAAGTTGCATATTGTTTAGATTCAGCGAGTTAGAAACAGGTTTCTTCTAAAAGCTGCGTTTGGATATTCCAGAGTGAATGGGCGTATAGGCTGTAATGAGAAATATCTTGCTCTAAAACAAACCCGGAGCTGTATAGCAGAATGGTTGTCAAGTTGTACAATCAACGTACAGAGTTAAACTGATGTGTGTGTGCAGCACATCAGAAATCCTTTCTTTGGAGACTCTAGAAACAGATATTTCCAGCCATATACAAGCCTATAAGAAATAGAAGTATGACTGTGTTTAAAACACAGGAGAAACCTATATTTCTTTTTTTCCCCCCTTTATTTATTTTATTGCATTTTAGGTTTGGGGTACATGTGAAGAAAATGCAAAATTGTTTCATATGCACACACGTGGCAGTGTGATTTGCTGCCTTCCTCCCCATCACCTACATCTGGCATTTCTCCCCTTGCTATCTCTCCCCAGCTCCCCACCCCCTAGTGTCCATCTCCTATATTCCCCCAACTGACCCCAGTGTCTAGTGCTCCCCTCCCTGTGTCCATGTGTTCTCATTCTTCATTCCTTTTGTCCCAGCAATCCCATTACTGGTTATATATCCAAAGTATTACAAATTGTTCTAGTATAATTTCACGTGCAAGCGAATGTTCATTGCAGCACTGTTTACAACAGCAAAGACCTGGAACTAACCCAAATGCCCATCCATGAGAAACGTATATTGCAAATTGCTCTGCTTTGTGCTCGTTCACCTTAGAAAGTTGCGTCTATGTTTAGATTCAGCGAGTTAGAAACACGTTTATCCCAAATCTGCGTTTGGATATCCCAGAGTGAATGGGAGGATGGGCTGTAATGAGAAATTTTTGCTCTAAAAGAAAAAAGGAGCTATCTAGCAGAATGGTTATCAAGCTGTGCAATCAACTTACAGAATTAAACTATTGTGTGTGTGCCTCGGTTCAGAAATCCTTTCTTTGGAGAATCTAGAAACAGATATTTCCAGACATATACAGGCTTATAAGAATTAGCAATAAGACTGTGTTTAAAACACAGAAGAAACGAATATTTCAAACTGCTCTGCATTGTGTTCGTTTACCTTAGGAAGTTGCATCTATGTTTAGATTAAGGGAGTTAGAAACTCGTTTCTTCTAAAAGCTGCGTTTGGATATTCCAGAGTGAAT
>NW_016107697.1:119732-127224 GCF_001604975.1 Cebus imitator
AAAAAAAAAAAAAAACGGAGCTATGTAGCAGAATAGTTCTCAAGCTGTAGAATGAAATTACAGGGTTCAACTGAGATGTGTGTACAGCAGTTCAGAAATCCATTCTTTGGAGAATCTAGAGACAGATATTTCCAGCCATACACAGGCGTATAAGAATTAGTAGTAAGACCACGTTGAAAACACAGGAGAAAAGTATATTTCAAACCGCTCTGCTTTGTGTTCATTGACCTTAGGAAGTTGCATCTATGTTTATATTCAGTGAGTTAGAAACACGTTTCTTCTAAAAGCTGCATGTGGATATTCCAGAAGGGAATTCGTGTAGAGGTTGTGTTGAGAAATGCCTTTCTCTAAAACAAAAACGGAGTTATGTAGCAGAATGGTTGTCATGCTGTACAATCAACGTACAGAGTTAAACTTACGTGTGTGTGCAGCAGATCAGAAATCCTTTCTTTGGAGAATTTAGAAACAGATATTTCCAGCCATATACAAACATATAAGAATTAGAAGTATGACTGCGTTTAAGACACAGGGGAAACCTATATTTTTTTTCCCACATTTATTTATTTTATTGCATTTTAGGTTTGGGGGTACATGTGAAGAACATGCAAAATTGCTGCATAGGTACACACGTGGCAGTGTGATTTGCTGCCTTCCTCCCCATCACCTACACCTGGCATTTCTCCCCTTGCTATACCTCCACAGCTCCCCACCCCCACCGCCCCTCCCCTATTTCCCCCCAACTAACCCAGTGTCTAGTTCTCCCCTCCCTATGTCCATGTGTTCTCCTTTTCATTCCATTTGACCCAGCAATCCCATGACTGGTTATATATCCAAAGGATTACAAATCGTTCTACTATAACTTCATGTGCATGCGACTGTTCATTCCAGCACTGTTTAGAATTGCAAAGTCCTGGAACGAACCCAAATGCCCATCGATGAGAAACGTACATTGCAAATTGCTCTGCTTTGTGTTCGTTCACCTTAGGAAGTTGCATCTATGTTTAGATTCAGAGAGTTAGAAACACGTTTCTTCTAAAAGCTGCGTTTGGATATTCAAGAGTGAATGGGAGTATAGGCTGTAATGACAAATATCTTGCTCTCAAACAAAAACGGAGCTATCTAGCAGAATGTTTCTCAAGCTGTGCAATCAACTTACAGAGTTAAACTGATGTATGAGTACAGCCGTTCAGAAATCCTTTCTTTGGAGAATTTAGAAACAGATATTTCCAGCTATATACAGACATATAAGAATTAGCAGTAAGACTGCGTTTAAGACACAGGACAAACGTATATTTTAAACTGCTCTGCATTCTTTTCGTTCGCCTTAGGAAGTTGCATCTATGTTTAGATTCAGCGAGTTAGAAACATGTTTATTCTAAAAGCTGTTTGGATATTCCAGAGTGAATGGGAGCATAGCTTGTAATGAAAAACTTCTTGCCATAAAACAAAAACTGAGCTATCTAGCAGAATATTTGAAAAGCTGTACAATCAACTTAGAGTGTGAAACTGATGTGTGTGTGCAGCAGTTCAAAAATGCTTTCTTTGGAGAATCTAGAAACAGGTATTTCCAGCCATATACAATGATATATGAATTAGCAGTAAGAGTGCTTTTAAAACACAGGAGAAACGCGTATTTGAAACTGCTCTGCTTTGTGTTCGTTTACCTTAAGAAGTAGGATCTATATTTAGATTCAGCGAGTTAGAAACACGTTTCTTCTAAAAGCTGCTTTTGGGTGTTCCAGAGTGAATGGGAGTATAGGTTGTAATGAGAAATATCTTGCTCTAAAACAAAAACCCAGCTATCTAGCAGAATGGTTGTCGAGCTGTACAATCAACTTACAGAGGTAAACCGATGTGTTGTGCAGCAGATCAGAATTCCTTTCTTTGGAGAATCTAGAAACAGATATTCCCAGCCATAGACAGTCATGTAAGAATTAGCAGTAAGACTGCATTTGAAACACAAGAGAAACCTATATTTCTTTTTTTTAATGTTTTATTATTTTATTTTCTATATTTGAAATTTTTTGCAATGAAATGCAAGAAAGAATCCTGGTAAAACAGTGGGAGATTATTCGATGATGTGCAGTTGTTATATATAGTATTATTGATTGTATTTATGAAATGTAAGTATTTCCTGAGTCAGGAGCAATATGCAAAATGGACTTGGAGAGTTAAAAATAATTGCTGTAATTTGCCAGGGTCATGCCCAGAAAGTAGCGTATTTCATTTTAGGGGCAAATAGACAGAAAGAAGAAATCATTTGCCAAAAAAAAAAAATAAACAAAACAAAAAACTAAAAAAAGCTAAAAAAAAAAAAAAAAAGCCCAAAACTGTTCCAACAGTGTAATAAAGAAAAGTATATTCATCGTGAAATTCGTCTGTGGTGCAATAATCGTTCAGCAATATCAATGTTTCCTTAGACTTTGCTGTGAAACTTAACATTAGATGTAGAAATCAGGAAGGATCACACACAATGTCCAACATGCAATATTTTATCGTGGTTTGATGGTTTAAGGCACGCTCCATAAACTCAACAGGGACCGAGCAGGAAGCACATAAATTGGACTGAGTAGTAATGGTATTTCCTGCATCACTAGGGACCAGAGAGTCAGGGCAAGAAGGAAGGAGCTTAGGATAGGGTGGAAGATGAGCATTCACTTCTCTATATTGAGAGAAACGTATCTTTCAAATTGCTCTGCTTTGGGTTCGTTCACCTTAGAAAGTTGCATCTATGTTTAGATTTAGCGAGTTAGAAACAAGTTTCTTCTAAAACCTTGGTTTGGATATTCCAGAGTGAATGGGAGTATAGGCTGCAATGAGAAATATCTTGCTCTAAGAGATAAAAGGAGGTATCTAGCAGAATGGTTGTCAAGCTGTACAATCAACGCACAGAGTTAAACTGATGTGTGTATGCAGCAGTTCAGAAATCCTATCTTTGGAGAATCCAGAAACATATATTTCCAGCTATATACAGGCAAATAAGAATTAGCAGTAAGACTGCATTTAAAACACAGGAGAAATGAATATTTCAAACTGCTCTGCTTTGTGTTCGTTCAACTTAGGAAATTGCATCTATGTTTAGATTCAGCGAGTTAGAAACACGTTTCTTCTAAAAGCTGCGTTAGAATATTCCAGAGTTAATGGGAGTATAGGCTGTAATGAGAAATATCTCGCTCTAAAAGAAAAACAGAGCTATCCAGCAGAATGGTTGTCAAGTCGTAAAATCAACTTATATAGTTAAACTGATGTGTGTGTACAGCAGTTGAGAAATACTTTCTTTGGAGAATATAGAAACAGATATTTCCAACCATATACAGGCATAAAAGAATTAGCAGTAAGACTGCGTTTAAAACACAAGAGAATCGTTTATTTCAAACTGCTATACTTTTAGTTCGTTCACGATAGGAAGTTGCATCTATGTTTAGATTCAGCGAGTTAGAAACACGTTTCTTCTAAACGTTGTCTTTGGATATTCCAGAGTGAATGGGAGTATAGGCTGTAATGTGAAACATCTTGCTCTAAAACAAAAACGGAGTTATGTAGCAGAATGGTTGTCAAGCTGTACAATCAACTTACAGATTTAATCTGATGTGAGTGTGCATCAGTTCAGAAATCCTTTCTTTGGAGAATCTGGAAACAGATATTTCCAACCATATACAGACATATAAGAATTAGCAGTATGACTGCGTTTAAAACAAAGGAGAAACGTATATTTCAAACAGCTCTGCTTTGTGTTCGTTCACCTTATGAGGTTCAAACGATGTTTAGGTTCAGTGAGTTAGAATCACGTTTCTTCTAAAAGCTGCGTTTGGATATTTCAGAGTGAATGGGAGTATAGGCTGTAATGAGAAATATCTTTCTCTAAAACAAAAACGGAGCTGTCTAGCAGAATGGTTGTCAAGCTGTACAATCAACTTACAGATTTAAAGTGATGTGTGTATGCAGCAGTTCAGAAATCCTTTCTTTGGAGAATACAGAAACAGGTATTTAGAGCCACATACAAGCATATAATTATTTGCAGTAACACTGCGTTTAAAACACAGGAGAACCGTCTACATTACACTGTTCTGTTTTGTTTTCGTTCACCTTAGGAAGTTGCATCTTTGTTTAGAATCAGCGAGTTAGAAACACGTTTCTTCTAAAAGCTGCGTTTGGATATTCCAGAGTGAATGGGAGTATAAGCTGTAATGAGAAATGTCTTGGTCTAAAACAAAAACGGAGCTATATAGCAGAATGGTTGTCAAGCTGTAAAATCTCCTTACAGAGATAAACTGGTGTGTGTACAGCAGTTCAGAAATCCTTTCTTTGGAGAATCTTGCAACAGATATTTCCAGCCATATACAGGCATATAAGAATTAACAGTAAGACTGCGTTAAAAACACAGGAGAAACCTCTATATCAAACTGCTCTGCTTTGTATTCATTCACCTTAGGAAGTTGCGTGTATGTTTCGAGTCAGCGAGTTAGAAACAAGTTTCCTCTAAAAGCTGCGTTTCAATGTTCCACAGTGAATGGGAGTAGAGGAATGTAATGAGAAATAGCTTGCTCTTAAAAAAAAAACGGAGCAATCTAGCGGAATGCTTGTCAAGTTGTACAATCATCTTACAGAGTTAAACTGATGTGTGTGCAGCAGTTCAGAAACCCTTCCTTTGGAGAATCTAGCAACAGATATTTCCAGCCATATACAGACATATAAGAATTAGCAGTAAGACTGCGTTTAAAACACAGGAGAAACGTCTATTTCAAACTGCTCTCCTTTGTGTTCGTTCACCTTAGGAAGTTGCATCTATGTTAAGATTCAGCGAGTTAGAAACACGTTTCTACTAAAGGCTGCGTTTGGATATTACAGAGTGAATGGGAGTTTAGGCTGAAATGAGAAATATGTTGCTCTAAAACAAAAACGGAGTCATCTAGCAGAATGGTTGTCAAGCAGTCCAATCAACATACAGAGTTAAACTGATGTGTGTGTGCAGCAGTTCAGAAATACTTTCTTTGAAGAATCTAGAAACAGATATTTCCAGCCATATACAGGCATTTAAGAAATAGCTGTAAGATTGCTTTCAAAACACAGGAGAAACGTCTATGTCAAACTGTTCTTCTTTGTGTTCGTTCATCTTAGGAAGTTGCAGCTATGTTTACATTCAGCGAGTTAGAAACATGTTTCTTCTAAAAGCTGTGTTTCGATATTCGACAGTGAATGAGAGTATAGGTTGTAATGAGAAATATCTTGCTCTAAAACAAAAACGGACCTATGTACCAGAATGGTTGTCAGGCTGTAAAATCAACTTACAGAGTTAAACTGATGTGTTTGCAGCAGTTCAGATATACTTTCTTTTGACAATCTAGATACAGATATTTGCAGCCATATAGAGGCATATAAGAATTAGCAGTAAGACTGTGTTTAAAACACCGGAGAAACGTCTATTTCAAACTGCTCTGCTTTGTGATCGTTCACCTTAGGAAGTTGCATGTATGTTTAGATTCCACGAGTTAGAAACACGTTTCTTCTAAAAGCTGCTTTTGGATATTCCAGAGTGAATGGGAGTGTAGGCTGTAATGAGAAATATCTTGCTCTAAAACAAAAACGGAGCTACCTAGTAGAATGGTTGCCAAGCTGTACAAGCAACTTACAGAGTTAAACTGATATGTTTGCGCAGCAGTTTAGAAATCCTTTCTTTGGAGAATCTAGAAACAGATATTTTCTGCCTTAAACAGGCATTTAAGAATTAGCACTGACTGCGTTTAAAACAGAGGAGAAACATCCATTTCAAATTGTTCTGTTTTGTGCTCGTTCATCTTAGGAAGTTGCATCTACGTTTAGATTCAGCAAGTTAGAAACATGTTTCTTCTAAAAGCTGCGTTTGGTTGTTCCAGAGTGCATGTGATAGGCTTTAATGAGAAATATCTTGCTCTAAAACAAAAACGGAGCTATGTATCAGAATGGTTGTCAACTGCACAATCAACTTACAGAGCTGAACTGATGTGTGTTTGCAGCAGTTCTGAAATAATTTCTTTGGAGAATCTAGAAACAGATATTTCCAGTCACATACAGGCATATAAGAATTAGCAGTAAGACTGCGTTTAAAACACAAGTGAAACCTATATTTCTTTTTTTTTAAATATTTTCTTATTTTACTTTCCATATTTGAAATTTTTTGCAATAAAATGCAAGAAAGAATCCTGTTGAAACTGTACGAGATTATTCGATGATGTGCATTTGTTACATACGGTATTATTACTTGTATTTAACAATTGTAACTATTTCCTGAGTCAGGAACAATAAGCCAAGTCGACTTGGAGAGTTAAAAATAATTGGAATAATTTGGCAAGGTGATCCTCAAAAAGTAGCGTATTTCATTTTAGGGGCAAATAGCCAGAAAGAAGAAATCATTTGCCAGAAAAATATAATTAATTTAACAATAAACTGATAAAAGCTAAAAAACCCCCAAAACTGTTCCATCAGTGTAATAAAGAAAAGCATATTCAGCATGCAATTTGTCTGTAGTGCAATAATCATTCAGCAATATCAAGGTTTCCTTAGATTTTGCTGCGAAACGTAACATTAGATATAGAAATCAGGAAGGATCACACACAATGTCCAACATGCAATATTCTATCGTGGTTTGATGGTTTACGGCATGCTCCATAAACCCAACACAGACGGAGCAGGAACACATAAATTGGACTGAGTAGTAATGGTATTTCCTGCATCACTGGGGACCAGAGAGTCAGGGCAGGAAGGAAGGAGCTTTGGATAGGATGGAAGATGAGCATTCAGTTCTCTATATTGAGAGAAACGTATATTTCAAACTTCTCTGCTTTGTTCTCGTTCACCTTAGGAAGTTGCATCTCTGTTCAGATTCAGCGAGTTAGAAACACCTTTGTTCTAAAAGCTGCGTTTGGATATTCCAGAGTGAATGGGAGTATAGGCTGTAATGAGAAATATCTTCCTCTAAAACAAAAACGGAGCTATCTAGCAGAGTGGTCGTCAAGTTGTACAATCAACATACAGAGATAAACTGATGTGTGTGTGCAGCAGTTCAGAAATCCTCTCTTTGGATAATCCAGAAACAGATACTTAACGCTGTGTAATGGATATAAGATTTAGCAGTAAGACTGTGTTTAAAACACAGGAGAAACCTATATATAACTGCTCTGCTTTGTGTTCGTTCACCTTAGGAAGTTGCATGTATGTTTTGATTCAGCAAGTTAGAAACACGTTTCTTCTTTTTTTCCCCCCTCATTTATTTATTTTATTGCATTTTAGTTTTTGGGGTACATGTGGAGAACATGCAAAATTGTTGCATAGGAACACACGTGGCAGTGTGATTTGCTGCCTTCCTCCCCATCACCTACGTCTGGCATTTCTCCCCTTGCTATCTCTCCCCAGCTTCCCACCCCCCACCCTCCCTCCTCTATTTCCCCCCAACTGACCCCAGTGTGTAGTGCTCCCCTCCCTGTGTCCATGTGTTCTCATTGTTCAACACCCGCCT
>NW_016107697.1:127849-129346 GCF_001604975.1 Cebus imitator
GGAGTATAGGTATAATGAGAAATATCTTGCTCTAAAACATAAACGGAGCTATCTAGCAGAATGATTGTCAAGCTGTATAATTAACTTACAGAGTTAAACAGATTTGTGTGTGCGGAAGTTCAGAAATCCTTTCTTTGGAGAATCTAGAAACAGATACTTAACGCCATGTACAGGCATGTAAGATTTAACAGTAAGACTGTGTTTAAAACACAGGAGAAACGTATATGTCAAAATCCTCTGCTTTGTGTTCGTTCACCTTAGGAAGTTGCATCTCTGTTCAGTTTCAGCGAGTTAGAAACACGTTTCTTCTAAAAGCTGCGTTTGGATTTTCCAGAGTGAATGGGAGTATAGGCTGTAATGAGTAACATCTTGGTCTAAAACAAAAGCGGAGCTAACTAGCAGAGTGGTTGTCAAGCTGTAAAATCAGTGTAAACAGTTAAATTGATGTATGTGTGCAGCAGTTCGGAAATCCTTTCTTTGGAGAATCTAGAAACAGATATTTCCAGCCATATACAGGCTATAAGAATTAGCAGTAAGACTGCGTTTAAAACACAGGAGAATTGTATATTTCAAACTCCTCTGCTTTGTGCTCGTTCACCTTTGGATGTTGCATCTATGTTTAAATTCAGCGAGGTAGAAACACGTTTCTTCTCAAAGCTGGGTTTGGATATTCCAGAGTGAAAGGGAGGATAGGCTGTAATGAGAAATATCTTGCTCTAAAACAAATACGGAGCTATCTAGCAGAATGGTTCTCAGGCTGTGCAATCAACTTACAGAGTTTTACTGATGTGTGTGTGCAACTCTTCACAAATCCTTTCTTTAGAGAATCTAGAAACATATATTTCCAGTCATATACAGGCATACATGAATTAGCAGTAAGACTGCATTTAAAACACAGGAGAAAAGTCTATTTCAATCTGCTCTACTTTGTGTTCGTTTGCCTTAGGAAGTTGCATCTATGTTTAGATTCAGCGAGTTAGAAACACGCTTCTTCTAAAATCTGCATTTGGATATTCCAGATCTAATGGGACTATAAGCTGTAATGAGAAATATCTTGCTCTAAAACAAAAACGAAGGTATCTTGCAGTATGATTGTGAAGGTGTACAATAAACTTACAGAGTTAAACTGATGTGTGTGTTCAGCAGTTCAGAAATCCTGCCTTTGTAGAATCTAGAAACACATATTTCCAGCCAAATACAGGCATATCAGAATAAGCTGTAAGACTGCGTTTAAAACACAGGAGAAACGTATGTTTCAAACTGCTCTGCTTTGTGTTCGTGCAGCTTAGGAAGTTGCATCTATGTTTAGATTCAGCGAGTTAGAAACACGTTTCTTCTAAAAGCCGCGTTTGGGTATTCCAGAGTGAAAAGGATTATAGGCTGTAATAAGAAATATCTCCCTCTAAAACAAAAACAGAGCTATCTAGCAGAAAGTATGTCAAGCTGTACAATCAACTTACAGAGATAAACTGGTGTGTGTGTGCAGCAGTTCAGAAA
>NW_016107697.1:130367-132478 GCF_001604975.1 Cebus imitator
TTTAAAACACAGGAGAAAAGTCTATTTCAATCTGCTCTACTTTGTGTTCGTTTGCCTTAGGAAGTTGCATCTATGTTTAGATTCAGCGAGTTAGAAACACGCTTCTTCTAAAATCTGCATTTGGATATTCCAGATCTAATGGGACTATAAGCTGTAATGAGAAATATCTTGCTCTAAAACAAAAACGAAGGTATCTTGCAGTATGATTGTGAAGGTGTACAATAAACTTACAGAGTTAAACTGATGTGTGTGTTCAGCAGTTCAGAAATCCTGCCTTTGTAGAATCTAGAAACACATATTTCCAGCCAAATACAGGCATATCAGAATAAGCTGTAAGACTGCGTTTAAAACACAGGAGAAACGTATGTTTCAAACTGCTCTGCTTTGTGTTCGTGCAGCTTAGGAAGTTGCATCTATGTTTAGATTCAGCGAGTTAGAAACACGTTTCTTCTAAAAGCCGCGTTTGGGTATTCCAGAGTGAAAAGGATTATAGGCTGTAATAAGAAATATCTCCCTCTAAAACAAAAACAGAGCTATCTAGCAGAAAGTATGTCAAGCTGTACAATCAACTTACAGAGATAAACTGGTGTGTGTGTGCAGCAGTTCAGAAACCCTTTCTTTGGAGAATCTGGAAACAGATATTTTCAGCCACATACAGGCATAAAAGAATTAGCAGTAAAACTGCTTAGAAAACAAAGGAGAAACGTATATTTCAAACTGCTTTGGTGTGTGCTCGTTCACCTTAGGAAGTTGCATCTATGTTTAGATTCATCGAGGTAGTAACACGTTTCTTCTAAAATCTGCGTTTGGATATTCCAGAGTTAATGGGAGTACAGGCTGTAAAGAGAAATATCTTGCTCTGAAACAAAAACAGAGCTATCTAGCAGAAAGTATGTCAAGCTGTACAATCAACTTGCAGAGTTAAACTGATGTGTCTGTGCAGCAGTTCAGAAACCCTTTCTTTGGAGAATCTAAAAGCAGATATTTCCAGCCATATGCAGGCATATAAGAATTAGCAGTAAGACTGCGTTTAAAACACAGGAGAAACGTAGATTTCAAGCTGCTTTGCTTTCTCTTCGTTCACTTTAGTAGTTTGCATCTATGTTTAGATTCAGCAAGATAGAAACACGTTTCTTCTGAAAGCTGCGTTTCGATATTCCAGAGTGAAAGGGAGTATAACGTGTAATGCGAATTATCTGTCTCTAAAACAAAAACGCAGCTATCTAGCAGAACGGTGGTCAAGATTAGCAATCAAGTTACAGAGTTAAACTGATGTGTGTGCAGAAGTTAAGAAACCCTTTATTTGGAAAATCTACCAGCAGATATGTCCAGCCATATACAGGCATAAACGAATTAGCACTAAGACTGCGTGTAAAACACAGGAGAAACGTAGATTTCAAACTGCTCTGCTTTGTGCTCGTTCACCTAAGGAAGTTGCATCTATGTTTTGATTCGGCGAGTTAGGAACACGTTTCTTCTAAAAGCTGCGTTTGGATATTGCAGAGTGATTGGGAGCTTAGGCTGTAATGAGAAATATCTGGCTCTGAAAGAAAAACGGAGGTATCTAGCCGAATGGTTGTCAAGGGGTACAATCCACGTACAGAGTTAAACTGATGTCTGTGTGCAGCAGGTCAGGTACACTTTCTTTGGAGAATCTAGCAACACATATTTCCAGCCATATACAGGTATATAAGAAGTAGCAGTAAGACTGCATGTAAAACACAGGAGAATCTTAGATTTCAAACTGCTGTGCTTTGTGTTCGTTCACCTAAGGAAGTTGCATCTATGTATCGATTCAGCGAGTTAGAAACACGTTTCTTCTAAAAGCTGCATTTGGATATTCCACAGGGAATGGGAGTATAGTTTGTAATTAGAAATATCTGGCTCTGAAACAAAAACGAAGCTATCTAGCAGAACGGCTGTCAAGTTGTACTATCAACTTACAGTGTTAAACTGTTGTGTGTGTGCAGCAGCTCAGAATCTCTTTCTGTGGAGAATCTGGTACCAGATATTTCCAGCCATATACAGGCATATAAGAATTAGTAGTAAAACTGCGTGTAAAACTCAGGAGAAACGTACATTTCAAACTGCTCTGCTTTGTGTTGCTTCAA
>NW_016107697.1:135098-138548 GCF_001604975.1 Cebus imitator
AAAAAAAAAAAAAAAAAAAAAAAAAATAAACTGCCCTGCTAAGTGTTCGTTCACCTTAGCAAGTTGCATGTATGTTTAGATTCAGCAAGTAAGAAACACGTTTCTTCTAAAAGCAGCGTTTGTACATTCCAGAGTGAATCTGAGTATACACTACAAAGAGAAACATCTGTCTCTAAAACAAAAACGGAACTATCTAGCAGAATAGTTGTCAAGGTGTACATTCAACTTACAAACTTAAACCGATGTGTGTCCATAGCAGTTCAGAAACGCCTTCTTTGGAGGACTTAGAAACGGATATTTCCAGCCATATACAGGCATTTAAGTATTGTCAGTAAGACTGCGTCTAAAACACAGGAGAAACGTATATATCAAACTGCTCTACTGTGTGTTCGTTCACCTTAGGAAGTTGAATCCATGATTCGATTCAGTGAGTTAGGAAGACGTTTCTTCTAAAAGCTGCATTTGGATATTCCAGAGTGCATGGGAATATATGCTCTAATGAGAAATATGTGGCTCTAAAACAAAAACGGAGCTATCTAGCAGAATGGTTGTCAAGGTGTACTTTCAAATTACTGATTTAAACTGATGTGTGTATGTAGCAGTTCTAAAACCCTTTCTTTGGAGAATGTATAAACGGATATTTCCAGCCATATAGAGGCATATAAGATTTAGCAGTAAGAATTCGTCTAAAGCGCAGGAGAAATGTATATTTCAATCGGCTCTGCTGTGTCTTCATTCACCTTTTGAAGTTGCATCTATGTTTAGATTCTGCTAGTTAGAAACACGTTTGTTCTGAAAGCTATGTTTGGATATTCCAGAGTGAATAGGAGTATATACTGTAATGAGAAATATCTGGCTTTAAAACAAAAACAGAGCTATCTAGCAGAATGGTTGTCAAGGTGTACTATGAACTTACAGAGTTAAGCTGATGTGTGTGTGTAGCAGTTCAGAAACTCTTTCTTTGGAGAACCTAGAAACGGATATTTTCAGCCATATACAGGAATATAAGAATTAGGAGTAAGACTGCGTCTAAAATACAGGAGAAATGTATATTTCAAGCTGCTCTACTGTGTGTTCGATGACCTTAGGAAGTTGCATCTATGTTTACAATCAGCGAGCTATAGACAGGTTTCTTCTAAAAGCTGCATTTGGATATTAAGAGTGAATTGGGTGCATAGGCTCTAATGAGAAATATCTGGCTCTAAAACAAAAACGGAGCTTTCTAGCAGAATGGTTGTCAAGGTGTGCATTCAACGTACAGAGGTAAACTGATGTGTGCAGTAGCCATTCAGAAACCCTTTCTATTTAGAACCTGGAAACGGATATTTCCAGCCATATAAGGCATATAAGAATTAGCAGCATGACTGCGTGTAAAACACAGGAGAAACCTATATTTCAAACTGCTCTGCTGTGTCTTCGTTGACCTTAGGAAGTTCCATCTCTGTTTAGATTCAGCGAATTAGAAACACGTTTCTTCTACAACCTGCGTTTGGATATTCCGGAGTGAATGGGAGTATATGCTGTAATGAGAAATATCTGGCTCTAAAACAAAAACAGAGCTATCTAGCAGAATGGTTGTCATGGTGTACATTCAACGTACAGAACTAAACTCATATGCGTATGTAGCCGTTCAGAAACACTTTCTATTTAGAATCTAAAAACGGATATTTCCAGCCATATGCAGGCATATAAATTAGCAGTAAGGCTGCATCTAAAACACAGGAGAAACGTAAATTTCAAACTGCTCTGCTGTGTGTTCTTTCACCTTAGGAAGTTACATCCAAGTTTTGATTCAGCGAGTAAGAAAGACGTTTCTCCTAAAAGCTGCGTGTGGATATTCCAGAGTGAATGTTAGTACACACTATAAAGAGAAACATCTGTCTGTAAAAGAAAATCAGGTCTACCTAGCAGAATAGTTGTCAAGGTGTACATTCAACTTACAGAGTTAAACTGATGTGTTTATGTAGCAGTTCAGAAACCCTTTCTATTTAGAATTTAGAAACGGAGATTTTCAGCCATGTATAGTTATATAGGAATTAGCAGTAAGACTGGGTCTAAAACACAGGAGAAACGTATATTTCAAACTGCTCTACTGTGTGTTCCTTTCCATAGGAAGTTGCATCTATGTTTAGATTCAGCGAGTTAGAAACACGTTTCTTCTAAAAGCTGCATTTGGATATTCCAGAATGAATGGTTGTAACACTACAAAGAGAAACACCTGTCTCTAAAACAAAAACCAAGCTATCAGCAGAATAGTTGTCAACGTGTACATTCAACTTACAGAGTTAAACTTATGTGTGTATCTAGCAATTTAGAAACCCGTTCTATTTAGAATCTAGAAACGGGTATTTACAGCCATATGCAGGCATATAAGAATTAGTAGTCCCCCAAAACCTAAAATACAATAAAATAAATAAATGGGGAAAAAAAAAAGAATTAGTAGTAAGACTGCGTCTAAAACAGAGGAGAAACGTATATTTCAAGCTGCTCTACTGTGTGTTCGTTCACTTTAGGAGGTTCCATCCATGTTTGGAATCAGCGAGTTAGAAAGACATGTCTTCTGAAAGCTGCGTGTGGATATTCCAGAGTGAGTGGGAGTATATGCTATAAAGAGAAACATCTGTCAGTAAAACAAAAACGGAGCTATCTAGCAGAATAGTTGTCAAGGTGTCCATTCACCTTCCAGAGTTAAACTGATGTGTGTATGTAGCAGTTCTAAAACCCTTTCTTTGGAACATGTATAAACGGATATTTCCAGCCATATACTGGCATATAAGTATTAGCAGTAAGACTTCCTCTAAAACACAGGAGAAACGTATATTTCAAACTGCTCTGCTGTGTCTTCGTTCACCTTTTGAAGTTACATCTATGTTTTGATTCAGGAAGGTAGAAACACGTTTGTTCTAAAAGCTGCGTTTGGCTATTCCAGAGTGCATGGGAATATATGCTCTAATGAGAAATATCTGGCTCTAAAACTAAAACAAAGCTTTCTAGCAGAATGGTTGTCAACGTGTACATTCAACTTACAGAGCTAAACTGATGTGTGTGCAACAGTTCAGAAACCCTTTCTATTTAAAATCTAGAAACGGATATTTCCAGTCATATACAGGCATATATGTATTAGCAGTATACAGGCATATAAGAATTAGCAGTAAGACTGCGTCTAAAACACAGGAGAAATGTATATTTCAAACTGCTCTGCTGTGTGTTCATTTACCTTAGGAAGTTGCATCTATGTAAAGATTCAGCGAATCAGAAACACGTTTCTTCTAAAGCTACGTCTGGATATTCCTGAGGGAATGGGTTTATAGAGGGTAATGCGAAATGCCTGGCTCTAAAACAAAAACGGAGCTATCTGGAAGAATGATTGTGAAGGTGTATATTCAACTTACAGATTTAAACTCATGCGTGAATGTAGCAGTTCAGAACCCCCCCCCTTTTTTTTTTTTT
>NW_016107697.1:138706-141010 GCF_001604975.1 Cebus imitator
AGTTGGAAACACGTTTCTTCTAAAAGCTGCGTTTGGGTATTCCTGAGTGAATGGGAGTATAGCGTGTATTGAGAAATATTTGGCTCTAAAACAAAAACGGAGTTATCTAGCAGAATGATTGTCAAAGTGTATTTCAACATACAGAGTTAAACTGATGTGTGCACGTAGCAGTTCAGAAACCCTTTCTTTGGAGAATCTAGAAACAGATATTTCCAGCCATATACAGGTATATAAGAATTAGCAGTAAGATCACTTCTAAAACACAGATGAAACGTATATTTCAAGCTGCTCTGCTGTGTGTTCGTTCAGTGTAGGAAGTTGCATCTATATTTACATTCAGCCAGTTACAAACACGTTTCTTATAGTGGCTGCGTTTGGATATTCCTGACTGAATGGGAGTATAGGGTGTGATGAGAAATGTCTGGGTCTAAAACAAAAAAAAGCTATCTAGCAGAATGATTGTCAAGGTGTATATTCAACTTACAAAGTTAAACTGATGTGTTAATGTAGCAGTTCAGAAACCCTTTCTTTGCAGAATCTGGAAACAGATATTTCCAGCTATACACAGGTATATAAGAATTAGCGGTGAGATCTCTTCTAAAACGCAGGTGAAACGTATATTTCAAACTCCTCTGCTGTGTTTTTGTTCAGTTTAGGAAGTTGCATCTATGTTTACATTCCAGTTAGAAACACGTTTCTTATAATAGGTGCGTTTGGATATTCCTGACTGAATGGGAGTGTAGGGTGTAATGAGAAATATCTGGCTCTAAAACAAAAACGAAGCTATCTAACAGAATGATTGTCAAGATTTATATTCAACCTACAGAGCTAAACTGATGTGTGAATGTAGCAGTTCAGAAACCCTTTCTTTGGAGAATCTAGAAAGATATATTTCCAGCCATATACAGGTATATAAGAATTAGCGTAAGATCAAGTGTAAAACACAGGTGAAACGTACATTTCAAAGTGCTCTGCTGTGTTTTCACCTTAGGAAGCTGCATCTATGTTTACATTCAGCCAGTTAGAAAGACGTTTCTTCTAAAAGCTGCGTTTGGATTTTCCTGAATGAATGGGAGTATAGGGTGTAATGAGAAATATCTGGCTCTTAAAGAAAAACGGAGCTATGTAGCAGAATTATTGTCAATTTGTATATTCAACTTACAAAGTTAAACTGTTGTGTGAATGTAGCAGTTCATAAACCCTTTATTTGTTTTGTTTAGCAGTCTTATATACAGGTATATAAGAATTAGCGGTAAGACCGTGTCTATCACACAGGTGAAACGTATCTTCCAAATTGCTCTGCTGTGTGTTCATTCACCTTAGGAAGTTGCATCTATGTTTACATCCAGCCATTGGGAACACGTTTATTCTAAGAGCTGCGTTTGATTATTCTTGAGTGAATGGGAGTATGGGGGAATGAGAAATATCTGGCTCTAAAACAAAAACGGAATTCTGTAGCAGAATGATTTTCAATTAGTATATTTAACTTACAAAGGTAAACTGATCTGCGAATGTAGCAGTTCAGAAACCCTTTCTTTGGAGAGTCTAGAATCAGATATTTCCAGCTATATAAAGGTATATAAGAATTAGTGGTAACATCCGTGTAAAACACAGGTGAAATGTATCTTTCAAACTGCTCTGCTGTGTGTTCCTTCACCTTAGGAAGTTGCATCTAAGTTTAGATTCAGCGAGTGAGAAACACGTTTCTTCTAAAGCTGCGTTTGGATATTCCCAAGGGAATGCGTGTATAGGGGATAATTAGAAATATCTGGCTCTAAAACAAAAAGGGAACTATCTGGGAGAATGATTTTCAAGATGTATATTCGACTTACAGAGTAAAACTGATGCGTGAATGTAGCAGTTCAGAAACACTTTCTTTGGAGAATCTAGAAACGGATATTTCCAGGCATAATCAGGTATATAAAAATCTATATAACAAAAACGGATCTATCTAGCAGAATCGATGTCAAGGTGAATATTCAACTTACAGAGTTAAACTGATGTGTGTATGTAGCAGTTCAGGAACCCTTTCTTTGGAGAATCTACAAACAGATATTTCCATCCCTGTGCAGTCATAGAAGAATTAGCAGTAAGACTTCATCTTAAACACAGGAGAAACAGATATTTCAAACTGCTCCACTCTGTTTTCGTTCACCTCAGGAAGTTGCATCTATGTTTAGATTCAGCGACTCAGAAAAACGATTCTTCTAAAAGATGCCTTTGAATATTCCAGGGTGAATGTGAGTATATGCTGTAATGAGAAATATCTGGCTCTGAAACAAAAACGGAGCCATCTAGCAGAAT
>NW_016107697.1:141455-142572 GCF_001604975.1 Cebus imitator
CGAGTGCATCTAAAACAGAGGAGAAACGGATATTTCCATTTGCACTGCTATGTGTCAGTTCACCTTAGGAAGTTGCATCTATGTTTAGATTCAGCGAGTTAGAAACACATTCTTTCTAAAAGCTGCGTTTGGATATTCCAGATTGTATGGTGGGAGTATATGCTGTAATGAAAAATATGTGGCTCTAAAACAAAAACGAAGCTACCCAGCAGAATGGTTGACAAGGTGTATATTCAACTTACTGAGTTAAACTGATGTGTGTATGTAGCAGTTCAGAAACCTTTTCTTTGGAGAATCTAGAAACAGACATTTCCAGCCATATACAGGCATATAAGAATTAGTAGTAAGACTGCATCTAAAACACTGGAGAAATGTCTATTTCATACACCTCTGTTGTGAGTTCATTCACCTTAGGAAGTTGCATCTATGTTTTGACTCAGCAACTTCTAAACAACTTCTAAAATTGTTTAGAAGAAACAACTTTCTTCTAAAAGCTACCTTTATGTATTACAGAGTGAGTGGGAGTCTATGCTGTAATGAGAAATATCTGCCTCTGCAACAAAAAAACGGAGGTATCTAGCCAAATGCTTGTCAATGAGTACATTCAACTTAGAGAGTTAAACTGATATGTGTATGTAGGAGTTCAGAAACCCTTTCTTTGGAGAATGTAGAATGCGTGTATAGGGGGTAATTAGAAATATCCGGCTCTAAAACAAAAACCGAGCTATCTAGCAGAATATTTGTCAATGTGTGTATTCAACTTACAGAGGTAAACCGATGTGTGTATGCAGCAGTTCAGAAACCCTTTCTCTGGAGAATCTGAAAATAGATATTTCGACCAAATCCAGTAAATAAAAGAATTAGCACTAAGACTCGTGTGAAACACAGAAAAAAAGGATCTTTCGATTCACTAGAAGATGGCCGTTTAGGAACAGCTCAGGATCGCAGCTCCCAGTGAAAGCGCAGAGGGTGAGTGGACGCCGCGTTTTTATTGCCCACAGACTAGGAAATTCCCGGGCAGAGGTGATCCACGGTCGCCAGCGCGGCTGTTTCGGCCAGTGCGGCTGTGCCGGCCAGCGCCACTGCTTTGCCCCGCTCGGCTGCTTTGTCGGCGCCC
>NW_016107697.1:148633-153286 GCF_001604975.1 Cebus imitator
AGCAAATCACACTGCCATGTGTGTTCCTATGCAACAATTCTGCATGTTCTTCACATGTACCCCAAAACCTAAAATGCAATAAAATAAATAAATGGGGAAAAAAAAGAAAAAAAAAGAAAAAAAGGATCTTTCAAACTGCTCTGTGTGTGTTCATTTACCTTAAGTTGTTGCATCTATCTTTAGATTCAGTGAGTTAGAAATATTTTTCATCTACGAGCTGCGTTTGGACATTCCAGAGTGAATAGGAGTACATGCTGTATTGAAAAATATCTGGTTCCAAAACAAAAATGGAGCTATCTAGCAAAATGGTTGTCAATCTCTGCATTCAACTTACAGAGTTAAACTAATGTGTGTATGCAGCAGTTCAGAAACTTTTTCCTTGGAGATTCTAAAAACAGATATTTTCAGCCAAATCCAGGCATATAAAAATTAGTAGTAAGACTATGTTTAAAACAGAGAGAAAACGGATATTTCAAACTGCTCTGCTGTGTGTTCGTTCACCTTAGGGAGTTTCACCTATCTTTAGATTCAGCAAGTTAGAACATGTTTCTTCTAGGAGCTGCATTTGGACATTCTAGAGTGAATGGGAGCATATGCTGTCATGAGAAATTTCTAGCTCTAAAGAAATACCGAGCAGAATTGTTGTCAATGTGTGCATTCAACTTACAGAGTTAAACTGATGTGTGTATGCAGCAGTTCAGAAACCCTTTTTTGGAGAATCTAAAAACAGATAATCCAGGCATATAAGAATTAGCAGTAAGACTGCGTTTAAAACACAGAAAAAAACGGATATTTCAAACTGCTCTGCTGTGTGTTCCTTCGTCTTAGGGAGCTCATTTATTTTTCTATTGAGCAAGTTAGAAACACTTTTCTTCTATGAGCTGCATTTGTACATTGACAGTGAATGGGAGTATACGCTGTAATGAGAAATATCTGGCTCAAACAAAAATGGAGATATCTAGCAGACTGGTTGTCAATGTGTATTCAACGTACAGAGTTTAACTGATGTATGTATGCAGCAGTTCAGAAATCCTTTCTTTGTAGAATGTAAAAAAAGATGTTTCCAGCCATACCAGGTGTGTAAAATTAGCAGTAAGAATGCATTTAAAACAGAGAAGAAACATATGTTTTCTTTGGAGAATCTAGAAACAGATATTTCCCGGCATATACAGGTATATAAGAATAAGTGGTAAGATCGCGTGTAAAACACAGGTGAAACATATATTTCGAACTGCTCTTCTGTGTGTTCATTCACCTTATGAAGTTGCATCTATGTTTACATTCAGCCAGATCTAAAACATTAACGGAGCTATGTGGCAGGATGATTGTCAAGATGTATATTCAACTTACAGAGTTTAACTGTTGTGTGAATGTAGCAGTTCAGAAACCCTTTCTCTGGTGAAACTAGAATCAGATATTTCCAGCCATATACAGGTATATAAGAAATACTCCCATTCACTGTCAATCTACAAACACAGCTCGTAGAAGAAACGTTTTTCCAACTCCCTGAATCTAAAGATAGATGCAAATTCCTAAGGAGAAGGAACACACAACACAGCCCTTTGAAAGATACGTTTTTTCTGTTTTCAACACAGTATAATGAGAAATATGTGGCTCTAAAACAAAAACATTTCTTCTAGGATCTCCGTTTGGACATTCCAGAGTGAATGGGTAAGTTCTATTGAACGTAGAGAATTAAACTTACTCTGTAATTTGAATGTACACCTTTATAACAATTCTGCTAGATAGCTCTGTTTTTGTTTTAGAGCCAGATAATTCTCATTGTTTCTTCTAAAATCTGCGTTTGTATATTAATGAGTGAATGGGAGCATAGGGTGTAATGAGAAATGTCTGGCTCTAAAACAAAAACGGAGATCTCTAGCAGAATGATTGTCAAGGTGTATATTGAACGTAGAGAGTTAAACTGATGGGAGTACATGCTGTAATGAGAAATATCTGGCTCTAAAACAAAAACGGAGCTGTCTAGCAGAATGGCTGTCAATGTGTGCATTCAACTTACAGAGTTGAACTGATGTGTACATGCAGCAGTTAAGAAACCCTTAACTTAACCATTTTTTTGGAGAATCTAAGAGCAGATATTTCCAGCCAAATCCATGCATATAAGAATTAGCAGTATGACTGCTTCTAAAACACAGAAAAAACTTATCTGTCAAACTGCTCTGCCATGTGTTCCTTCCCCTTAAGGAGTTGCATCTATCTTTAGATTCAGCATGTTAGAATCATGTTTCTTCTAGGAGTAGCGTTTGGACATTCCAAAGTGAATGGGAGTATATGCTGTAAATAGAATATCAGGCTGTAAAACAAAAACGGAGCTTTCTAGCAGAATGGTTTTCAATGTGTGCATTCAATCTACAAAGTTAAACTGATGTGTGCATGCAGCAGTTCAGAAACACTTTCTTTGGAGAATCTGAAAAAACATATTTCCAGCCAAATTCAGGCATATAAGAATTAACAGTAAGACTGCATTTAAAACAGAGAAAAAACAGATCTTTCAAACTGCTCTGCTGTGTGTTCGTTCCCTTTAGAAAGTTGCATCTATCTTTAGATTCCATAAGTTAGAGACATGTTTCTTCTAGGAACTGCTTTTGGACATTCCAGAGTGAAAGGGAGTATATATGCAGTAATGGTAAAATCGCGTCTAAAACACAGGTGAAACGTATGTATCAAACTGCTGTGCTGTGTGTTCGTTCACCTTAGGAAGTTGCATCTATGTTTACATTCAGCGAGTTAGAAACATGTTTATTCTAAACCCTGCATTTGGATACTCCTGAGTGCAAGGGAGTATAGGGTGTAATGAGAAATATCTGGCTCTAAAACAAAAACGGAATTATGTAGCATAATGATTGTGAAGGTGTATATTCAACTTACAGAGTTAAACTGATGTGTGAAAGTAGCAGTTCAGAAACCATTTCTTTGGAGAATCTAGAAACAGATGTTTACAGGCATGTACAGGTATATAAGAATTAGCGGTAAGACCGGGTCTAAAACACAGGTGAAACGTATCTTTCAAACTGTTCTGCTGTGTGTTCGTTCAACTTAGGAAGTTGCATCTGTGTTTACATTCAGCCAGTCAGAAACACGTTTCTTCTAAAAGCTGCGTTTGGATATTCCTGAGTGAATTGGGAGTATAGGGTATAATGAGAATTATCTGGCTGTAAAACAACAACAAAAAAAGCTATGTGGCAGAATGACTGTCAAGGTTTATCCTCAACTTACAGAGTTAAACTGATGTGTGAATGTAGCTGTTCAGAACCCTTTCTTTGGAGAATCTAGAAACAGATATTTCCAGCCATATACAGGTATATAAGAATTAGCGGTAAGATCGCGTCCAAAACACAGGTTTAACGTATTTTTCAAACAGCTCTGCTGTGTGTTCCTTCACCTTAGGAAGTTGCATCTATGTATGCATTCAGGCAGTTAGAAACACGTTTGTTCTAATAGCTGCATTGGATACTCCTGAGTGAATGGGAGTTTAGGTTGTAATGAGAAATATCTGGCTCTAAGACAAAAATGGAGCTATCTAGCAGAACGGTTGTCAAGGTATACAATCAACTTACAGAGTTAAACTGATGTGTATGTGCAGCAGTTCAGAAACCCTTTCTTTAGAGAATCTAGAAACAGATATTTCCTGCCATATACAGGTATATAAGAATTAGCAGCAAGATCGCGTCTAAAACACAGGTGAAAAATATCTCTCACAGTGCTCTGCTGGGTGTTCGTTCACCTTAGAAAGTTGCATCTAAGTTAAGATTCAGTGAGTTAGTAACACGTTTATTCTAAAGCTGCGTTTGAATATTCCTGAGGGAATGGGTGTATGGGGGTAATGAGAAATATCTGGCTCTAACACAAAAACAGAGCTATCATCTGGCAGAATGATTGTCAAGCGGCATATTCAACTTACAGAGTTAAATTGATACGTGAACGTAGCAGTTCAGAAACCCTTTCTCTGGAGAATCTAGAGACAGATATTTCAGGCCATGTATAGGTATATAAGATTTAGGGGTAAGAAACATATGTTTTAAACAGCTCTGCTGTGTGTTCGTTCACTTTAGGAAGTTGTATCTATGTTTAGATTCAGTGACTTATAAACACGTTTGTTCTAAAAGGTGCGTTTCGATATTACTGAGTGAACAGAAGTATAGGGTGTAATGAGAAATATCTGGCTCTAAAGCAAAAACGGAGATACCTAGCAGACAGATTGTCAAGGTGTATATTCAACGTACACAGTTAAAATGATGTGTGAATGTAACAATTCAGAAACCCTTTCTTTGGAGAATCTAGAAACAGATATTTCCAGCCGTATACAGGTAAATAAGAATTAGCGGTAAGATCGCTTCTAAAACAAAGGTGAAACATATATTTCAAACTGCTCTGCTGTGTCTTCGTTCAGTTTAGGAAGTTGCATCTATGCTTACATTCAGACATTTAGAAACACATTTCTTCTAAAAGCTGCGTTTGGATATTCCTGAGTTAATGAGTATAGGGTAAAATGAGAAATATCTGGCTGTAAAACAGACGGTGCTATCAAGCAGAATTATTGTCAAGCTGTATATTCAACTTACAGAGTTAAACTGATGTGTGAATGTAGCAATTCAGAAACCCTTTCTTTGGAGAATCTAGAAACAGATATTT
>NW_016107697.1:153382-154693 GCF_001604975.1 Cebus imitator
AAACTGCTCTGCTGTGTGTTCGTTCACCTTAGGAAGTTGCATCCATATTTTATATTCAGCGAGTTAGAAACATGTTTCTTGTAAAAGCTGTATTTTGATATTCCTGAGTCAATGGGAGTATGGGGTTTAGTGAGAAATATCTGCCTCCAAAACAAAAACGGAGCTATCTAGCAGAATGATTCTCAAGGTTAATATTCAACGTACAGAGTTAACCTGATGTGTTAATGTTTCAGTTCAGAAACCCTTTCTTTGGAGAATCTAGAAACAGATATTTCCAGCCATATACAGGTATATAAGAATTAGCGGTAGGATCGCGTCTAAAACACAAGTAAAACATATATTTCAAACTGCTCTGCTGTGTTCACCTTATGAAGTTGCATCTATGTTTAGATTCAGCGCGTTAGAAACACGTTTCTTCTAAAACCTGCCTTTGGACATTCCTGAGTGAATGGGAGTATAGGGTGTGATGAAAAATATCTGGCTCTAAAACAGAAACTGAGCCCTCTAGGAGAATGATTGCCAAGGTGGATATTCAACTTACAGACTTGAACTGATGTGTGAATGCAGCAGATCAGAAACCCTTTCTTGGGAGAATCTAGAATCAGATATTTCCATCTATATACAGATATTTAAGAATTAGTGGTAAGATCGCCTCTAAAACACCAGTGAAATGTATGTTTCGAACTGCTATGCTGTGTGTTCGTTCAACTTAGGAAGTTGCATCTAAATTTAGATTCAGTGAGTTAGAAACATGTTTCTTCTAAAAGCTGCGTTTGGATATTCCTTAGGGAATGGGTGTATATTGGTTAATGAGAAATATCTGGCTCTAAAATTAAAAAGGAGCTTTCTGGCAGAATGATCGTCAAGGTGTATATTCAACTTAGAGTTAAACTGATGTGTGAATGTAGCAGTTCAGAAAACGTTTCTTTGGAGAATCTAGAAACATGTATTTGGAGGCATATACAGGCATATAATAATTAGCGGTAAGATCACGTCTAAAACATAGGTGAAACGTATCTTTCTAACTACTCTGCTGTGTGTTCGTTCACCTTCGGAAGTTGCATGTATGTTTACGTTCCATCGGTTAGGAAAATATTTCCTCTAAAAGCTGTGTTTGGATATTCCTGAGTGAATCGGAGTATAGGGTGTAATGAGAAATATCTGGCTCTAAAACAAAAATGGAGATACCTAGCAGAATGATTGTCAAGGTGCATATTTAACTTACAGAGCTAAACTGATGTGTGAATGTAGCAGTTTAGAAACCCTTTCTTTGGAGATCTACAAACAGATATTTCCAGCCATGTAGAGGTA
>NW_016107697.1:155488-156978 GCF_001604975.1 Cebus imitator
AATTAGCGGTAAGATCACGTCTAAAACACAGGTGAAATGTATCTTTCAAACTGCTATGCTGTGTGTTCGTTCACCTTAGGAAGTTGCATCTAAATTTAGACTCAGCGAGTTATAAACACGTTTATTCTAAAGCTGTGTTTGGATATTCCTTCGGGAATGGGTGTATATTGGGTAATGAGAAATATCTGGCTTTAAAATAAAAACGGAGCTAACTGGCAGAATGATTGTCAAGGTGTGTATTCAACTTACAATGATAAACTGATTCGTGAATGTAGCAATTCAGAAACCCTTTCTTTGGAGAATCTAGAAACAGATATTTCCAGCCATTTGCAGTTATATAAGATTTAGCGGTAAGATCGCGTCTAAAACTCAGGTGAAACGTGTCTTTGAAACTGCTCTTATGTGCCTTCGTTCACCTTAGAAAGTTGAATCTAAGGTAAGATTCAGTGAGCTAGTAACACGTTTGTTCTAAAGCTGCGTTTGAATATTCCTGAGGGAATGGGTGTATGGGGGTAATGAGAAATATCTGGCTCTAATACAAAAACAGAGCTACCTGGCAGAATGATTGTCAAGCGGCATATTCAACTTACAGAGTTAAACTGATGCGTGAATGTAGCAGTTCAGAAACCGTTTCTGTGGAGAATCTAGAAACAGTTATTTCCAGCCATATATAGATATATAAGATTTACCGGTCAGGTGAAACGTATGTTTTAAACTGCTCTGCTGTGTGTTCGTTCACCTTAGGAAGGTGCATCTATGTTTAGATTCAGCGAGTTATAAACACCTTTGTTCTAAAAGCTGCGTTTCGATATTACTGAGTGAATGGAAGTATAGGGTGTAATGAGAAATATCTGGCTCTAAAACAAAAAAGGAGATACCTAGCAGAATGATTGTCAAGGTGTATATTCAACGTACAGAGGTAAAATGATGTGTGAAAGTAGCAGTTCAGAAGCCCTTTCTTTGAAGAATCTAGAAACAGATATTTCCAGCCATATACAGGCATATAAGAATTAGTGGTAAGATCACGTCTAAAACACAGGTGAAACGTATTTTTCAATCTGCTCTGCTTTGTGCTCGTTCACCTTAGGAAGTTGCATCTATGAGTACATTCAGCCAGTTAGAAACACTTTTCTTCTAAAAGCTGCATTTGGATATTCCTGAGTGAATAGGAGTAAAGGATGTAAGGAGAAATATCTGGCTTTAAAACAAAAACGGAGCTATCTAGCAGAATGATTGTCAAAATGTATATTCAACGTACAGAGTTAAACTGATGTTTGAATGTAGCAGTTCAGAAACCCTTTCTTTGGAGCATCTAGAAACAGACATTTCCAGCCATATACAGGTACATAAAATTATCTTTAAGATCACGTCTAAAACACAGGTTAAATGCGTCATTCAAACTGCTCTGCTCTGTGTTCGTTGACCTTAGGAAGTTGCATCTATGTTTAGATTGAGCGGGTTAGAAACAGGTTTCTTCTAAAAGCTGCGTT
>NW_016107697.1:157429-159316 GCF_001604975.1 Cebus imitator
AACTTACAGATTTAAACTGATGTGAGAATGTAGCTGTTCAGTAACCCTTTCTTTGCAGAATCTAGAAACAGATATTTCCAGCCATATACAGGTCTATGAGAATTAGCGGTAAGATCGCATGTAAAACACAGGTGAAACGTATGTTTCAAACTGCTCTGCTGTGTGTTCGTTCACCTTGGGAAGTTGCATCTATGTTTAGATTTAGGGAGTTAGAATCACGTTTCTTCTAAAAGCTGCGTTTGATATCCCTGAGTGAATGGGAGTACAAGGTGCAATGAGAAATATCTGGCTCTAAAACAAAAACGGAGTTATATAGCAGAATGATTGTGAAGGTGTATATGCAACTTACAGAGGTAAACTGATGTGTGAATGTAGCAGTTCAGGAACCCTTTCTTTGGAGAATCTAGAAACAGATATTGCCAGCCATATACAGGTACGTAAGAATTAGCGGTAAGATCGCTTCTAAAACACAGGTGAAACGTATATTTCAAACTGCTCTGCTGTGTATTCTTTCAGTTTAGGAAGTTGCATCTATCTTTACATTCAGCCAGTTAGAAACACGTTTCTTATAATAGCTGCGTTTGGATATTCCCAACTGAATGGGAGTATGGGGTGTATTGAGAAATATCTGGCTCTAAAACAAAAACGAAGCTGTCTAGCCGAATGATTGTCAAGGTTTATATTCAATTTACAGAGTTAAACTGATATAATAATTAGCGGTAAGAACACATCTAAAACACAGGTGAATCGTATCGTTCAAACTGCTCTGCTCTGTGTTCGTTCACATTAGGAAGTTGTATCTATGTTTAGATTCAGAGAGTTAGAAACAAGTTTCTTCTAAAACCTGCGTTTGGATATTCCTGAGGGAATCGGGTATTGGGGGTAATGAGAAATATCTGACTCTAAAAGAAAAATGGAGCTATCTGGCAGAATGATTGTCAAGGTGTGTATTCAACGTACAGAGTTAAACTGATGCGTGAATGTAGCAGTTCAGAAACCCTTTCTTTGGAGAACCTGCAAACAGATATTTCCAGCCATATAGAGGCATATAAGAATTAGCAGTAAGATCGCGTCTAAAACACAGGTGAAACGTATCTTTCAAACTACTCTGCTGTGTGTTCGTCCACCTTAGGAAGTTGCATCTATATTTACATTCAGCCATTTAGAAAGACGTTTCTTCTAAAAGCTGCGTTTGGATATTCCTGAGTGAATGGGAGCATAGGGTGTAATGAGAAATATCTGGCTCTAAAACAAAAACGGAGCTATGTAGCAGAATGATTGTCAATTTTTATATTCAACTTACAGAGTAAAACTGATGTGGAATGTACCAGTTCAGATACCCTTTCTTTGGAGAATCTAGAAACAGATATTTCCAGCCATATACAGGTATACAAGAACTAGCGGTAAGATCGCGTCTAAAAAACAGGTGAAACCTACGTTTTAAACTGCTCAGCTGTGTGTTCGTTCACCTTACGAAGTTGCATCTATGTTTAGATTCAGCGAGCTAGGAACATATTTCTTCTAAAAGCTGCGTTTTGATATTCCTGACTGAATGGGAGTATAGGGTGTAATGAGAAATATATGGCTCTAAAACAAAAATGGAGATATCTAGCAGAGTGATTTTCAAGGTGTATATTCAACGTACAGAGTTAAACTGATGTGTGAATGTAGCAGTTCAGAATCCCTTTCTTTGGAGAATCTAGAAACAGATATTTCCAGCCATATACAGGTATATGAAAATTAGCATTAAGATCGCGTGTAAAACAGAGGTGAAACGTATGTTTAAAGGGCTCTGCAGTGTGTCAGTTCACCTTATGAAGTTGCATCTATGTTTAGATTCAGCCAGTTAGAAACACGTTTCTTCTAAAAGCAGCGTTTGGATATTCC
>NW_016107697.1:159531-169026 GCF_001604975.1 Cebus imitator
ACAGAGCTTTCTAGCAGAATGGTTGTCAACGTGTACGTTCAACTTACAGAGATAAACTGATGTGTGTATGTAGCAGTTCAGAAACCCTTTCTATTTAGAAACTAGAAATGGATATTTCCAGCCATATACAGGCATAACAATTAGCAGTAATACTGCGTTGAAAACACTGGAGAAATGTATATGTCCACATGCTCTGCTCTCTGTTCGATGACCTTAGGAAGTTGCATTTATGTTTACAATCAGAGAGTTACAGACACGTTTCTTCTAAAAGCTGCGTTTGGATATTCCAGAGTGCATGGGAGTATATGTTGTAATGAGAAACATCTGGGTCTAAAAAAAAAAGGAGCTATCTAGCAGAATGGTTGTCAAGGTATACTTTCAACTTACAGAGTTATACTGATGTGTGTATACAGCAGTTGAGAAACCCTTTCTTTGGTAAATGTATAAACGGATATATCCAGCCATACATAGGCATATAAGTATTAGCAGTAAGTCTGCGTCTAAAACACAGGAGAGACGTATATTTCAAACTGCTCTGCTGTGTCTTCATTCACCTTTTGAAGTTGCATCTATGTTTAGATTTAGCAAGTTAGAAACACGTTTAGTCTAAAAGCTGCATTCGGATATTCCAGAATGAATAGGAATATAAGCTGTAATGAGAAATATCTGGCTCTAAAACAAAAACAGAGCTTTCTAGTAGAATGGCTGTCAGGGTTTACATTCAACCGACAGAGTTAAACTGATGTGTGTATGTAGTAGTTCAGAAACCCTCTCTATTTAGAATCTAGAAATGGAAATTTCCAGCATATACAAGCATATAAGAATTAACACTAAGACTTTGTCTAAAACACAGAAGAAAGGAATATTTCAAACTGCTCTGCTGTGTCCTCATTCTCCTTTTGAAGTTGCATCCATGTTTAGATTCAGCGAGTTAGAAACACGTTTGTTCTTAAAGCTGCGTTTGGATATTCCAGAGTGAATGGGAGTATACACTACAAAGAGAAACATCTGTCTCTAAAACAAAAACGGAGCTACCTGGCTGAAAGGTTGCAAGGTGTACTTTAAACTTACAGAGTTAAACTGATGTGTGTATGTAGCAATTCAGAAACCATTTCTTTGGAGAATCTGAAACGGATATTTCCAGCCATATACAGGCATATAAGAATTAACAGTAAGACTTCGTCTAAAACACAGAAGAAACGTATATTTCAAACTGCCCTGTTGTATTTTAGTTCACCTCAGGAAGTTGCATCTATGTTTAGATTCAGCGAATTAGAAAATCGTTTCTTCTAAAAGCTGTGTTTGGACATTCCAGAGAGAATGGAATTATATGCTGTAATGAGAAATACCTGGCTCTAAAACAAAAGTGGAGCTGTCCAACAGAATGATTGTCAAAATGTGTATTCAACTTAGAGAGTTAAACTGAAATGTGAATGTTGCAGTTCAGAAATCCTTTCTTTGGAGAATCTAGAAACAGATATTTCCTGCCATATAAAGGTATATAAGAATTAGCGGTAAGATCGCCTCTAAAACACAGGTGAAACACATATTTCAAACTGCTCTGCTGTGTGTTCGTTCACCTTAGGAAGTTGCATCTATGTTTCTATTAGGCGAATTAGAAACACGTTTTTTCTCAAAGGTACGTTTGTATATTCCTGGGTGAATGGGAGTATAGGGTGTAATGAGAAATATCTGGCTCTAAAAAAACACAGAGCTATATAGCAGAATGATTGTCAAGCTGTATATTCAACTTACAGAGATAAACTGATGTGTGAATGTAGCAGTTCAGATACGCTTTCTTTGGAGAATCTAGAAACAGATATTTCCAGCCATGTACAGGTTTATAAGAATTAGCGATAAGAATGGGTCTAAAACAAAGGTGAAACGTATATTTCAATCTGCTCTACTGTGTGTTCATTAAACTTAGGAAGTTGCATCTATGTATACATGCAGCCAGTTGGAAACACGTTTCTTCTAAAAGTTGCGTTTGGATATTCCTGAGTCAATGGGAGCATAGGGTTTAATGAGAAATATCTGGCTCTAAAACAAAAACGGAGCTATCTACCAGAATGCTTGTCATGGTATATATTCACCGTACAGAGTTAAACGGATGTGTGAATGTAGCAGTTCAGAAACCCTTTGTTTGGAGAATCTAGAAACAGATATTTGCAGCCATATATAGGTATATCATAATTAGTGGTAAGATCGCGTCTAAAACACAGGTGAAAAGTATCCTTCAAACTGCTCTGCTGTGTGTTCGTTCTCCTTAGGAAGTTGCATCTATATTTACATTTAGCCAGTTAAAAAGACATTTCTTCTAAAAGCTGTGTTTGGATATTCCTGAGTGAATGGGAGTATAGGGTGTAATCAGAAATATCTGGCTCTAAAACAAAGACGGAGCTATCTACCAGAATGATTGTCAAGATGTATATTCAACTTACAGAGTTAAACTGATGAGTCAATGTAACAGTCCAGGAACCCTTTCTTTGGAGAATGTAGAAACAGATATTTCCAGCCATACACAAGAATATAAGAATTAGTGGTAAGATCACGTCTAAAACAGGTGAAACATATATTGCAAACAGCTCTGCCGTGTGATCGTTCATATTAGGAACTTGCATCTATGTTTACATTCAGTCTTTTAGAGGCACGTTTCTTCTAAAAGCTGAGTTTGGATATTCGTGAGATATTCGGAGTGTATGGTGTAATGAGAAACATCTGGCTCTAAAACAAAAACGGAGCTATCTAGCAGAATGATTGTCAAGGTGTATATTCAACTTACAGAGTTAAACTGATGTGTGAATGCAGCAGTTTAGAAACCATTTCTTTCGAGAATCTAGAAACAGCTATTTCCAGCCACATATAGGTATACAAGTATTAGCGGTAAGATCGCGTCTAAAACACAGGTGAAACGTATCTTTCAAACTGCTCTGCTGTGTGTTCGTTCACCTTAAGAAGTTGCATCTATGTTGAGATTCAGCGAGCTAGAAACACATTTCTCCTAAAAGCTGCGTTTGGATATTCCTGAGTGAATGGGAGTATAGGGAGTAATGAGAAATATTTGGCTGTAAAATATAAACGGAGCTATCTAGCAGAATGATTGTCAAGGTGTATATTCAACTTACACAGTTAAACTGACGTGTAAATGTAGCAGTTCAGAAACTCTTTCTTTGGAGAATCTAGAAACAGATATTTACAGCCATACACAGTTATATAAGAATTATCGGTAAGACCTCGTTTGAAACACAGGTGAAACGTATCTTTCAAACAGCTCTGCTGTGTGTTCGTTCACCTTAGGAAGTTGCATCTATATTTACATTCGGCCAGTTCAAAACACGTTTCTTCTGAAAGCTGCGTTTGTATATTTCTGACTGAATAATAGCATGGGGTGCAATGAGAAATATCTGGCTCTAAAACAAAAATGGAGCAATCAGGCACAATGGTTGTCAAGGTGTATATTCAACTTACACATTTAAACTGACGTGTAAATGTAGCAGTTCAGAAACTCTTTCTTTGGAGAATCTAGAAACAGATATTTCCAGCCATATACAGGTATATAAGAATTAGTGGTAAGATCATGTTCAAAAAGACAGGTGAAACGTATATTTCCATCTGCTCTGCTGTGTGTTCGTTCACTTTAGGAAGTTGCATCTTTGTTTATATTCAGTGATTTAGAAACATGATACTTCTAAAAGCTGCGTTGGGATTTTCCTGAGTTAATGGGAGTAAAGGTGTAAGGAGAAATATCTGGCTCTAAAACAAAAATGGAGCTACCCAGCAGAATGATGGTCAAGGTGTATATTCAAGTTACAGAGTTAAACTGATGTGTTAATGTAGGACTTCAGAAACCCTTTCTTTGGAGAATCTAGAAATAGATATTTCCAGCCATATACAGGTATATAAGAATTAGCGGTAAGATCGCGTCTAAAATACAGGCGAAACGTATCTTCCAAACTGCTCTGCCATGTGTTCATTCACCTTAGGAAGTTGCATCTATGTTTACATTTAGCCAGTTGGAAACACGTTTCTTCTGAAAGCTGCGTTTGGATATTCCTGAGTCAATGGGAGTATAGGGCATAATGAGAAATATCTGGCTCTAAAACAAAATGGAGCTATCAGTCATGATGGTTTTAAAGGCGTATCTTCAATGTACAAAGTTAAACTGGTATGTGAATGTAGCAGTTCAGAAACCCTTTCTTTGGAGAATCTAGAAATAGATATTTGCAGCCATATACAGGTATATAAGAATTAGCGGTAAGACTGCATCTAAAACACAGGTGAAACGTATATTTCAAACTACTCTTCTGTGTGTTCGTTCACCTTAGGAAATTACATCTATGATTACATTCAGCCAGTTGGAAACACGTTTCTCCTAAGAGCTGCGTTTGCATATTCCTGAGTGAATGGGAGTATGGGGTAATGAGAAATGTCTGGCTCCAAAACAAAAACGCAGCTATCTAGCAGAATGAATGTCAAGGTGTAAGTTCAACTTAAAGAGTTAAACTGATTTGTCAATGTAGCAGTTCAGAAACCCTTTCGTTGGAGAATCTAGAAAGAGATTTTTCCAGCCATATACTGGTATATGAGAATTAGCGGTAAGATCGTATGTAAAACACAGGTGAAAAGTATCTTTCACACTGCTCTGCTGTGTGTTCGTTCAACTTAGAAAGTTGCATCTAAGTTTAGATTCAGTGCGTTAGAAACATGTTTCTTCTAAAAGCTGCGTTTGGATATTCCTGAGTGAATGGGAGTATAGCAGGTAATGAGAAATATCTGGTTCTAAAACAAAAACGAAGCTATCTAGCAAAATGATTGTCAAGGTGTATTTTCAATTTACAGAGTTAAACTGATGTGTGAATGTAGAAGTTCACAAACCTTTTCTTTGGAGAATGTAGAAACAGATATTTCCAGCCATATTCAGGTATATAAGAATTAGCGTTATGATCGCGTCAAAAACACAGGTGAAACGTAAGCTTTAAACTGGTCTGCTGTGTGTTCATTCACATTAGGCAGTTGTCTATGTTTACATTCAGCGAGTTAGAAACATGTTTCTTCTAAAAGCTGCGTTTGGATATTCCTGAGTGATTCGGAGTATAGGGTGTATTTAGAAATATCTGGCTCTAAAACAAAAACGGAGTTACCTAGCAGAATGATTGTCAAAGTGTATTTCAACGCACAGAGTTAAACTGATGTGTGCATGTAGCAGTTCAGAAACACTTTCTTTGGAGAATCTAGAAACCGATGTTTTCAGCCATACACATGTATGTAAGAATTAGCGGTAAGATCACTTGTAAAACACAGGTGAAAAGTATATTTCAAACTGCTCTTCTGTGTGTTCGTTCAGTGTAGGAAGTTGCATCTATGTTTACATTAAGCCATTAAAAACGCGTTTCTTATAGTAGCTGCGTTTGGATATTCCTGACTGAATGAGAGTATAGGGTGTGATGGGAAATGTCTGGGTCTAAAACAAAAACGGAGCTATCTAGCAGAATGATTGTCAAGGTGTATATTCAACTTACAGAGTTAAACGGATGTGTTAATGTAGCAGTTCAGAAACCCTTTCTTTGGAGAATCTAGAAACAGATATTTAGAGCCATATACAGGTATATAAGAATTAGCAGTAGGATCGCGTCTAAAACACAGCTGAAACGTATGTTTTAAACTGCTCTGCTGTGTGTTCGTGAAGCCTAGGAAGTTGTATCTATGTTTACATTCAGCGAGTTACAAACACGTTTCTTCTAAAAGCTGTGTTTCGATATTACTGAGTGAATGGGAGTATAGGGTGTAATGAGAAATATCTGGCTCTAAAACAAAAATGGAGATACCTAGCAGAATGATTGTCAAGGTGTATATTCAACTTACACAGTTAAACTGACGTGTGAATGTAACAGTTCAGACACCCTTTCTTTGGAGAATCTAGAAACAGATATTTCCAGCCATATACAAGTAAATAAGAATTAGCGGTAAGATCGCTTCTAAAACACTGGTGAAACGTATATTTCAAACTGCTCTACTGTGTCTTCGTTCAGTTTAGGAAGTTGCATCTATGTTTACATTCAGCCACTTAGAAACATGTTTCTTCGAAAAGCTGCGTTTGGATATTCCTGGGTTAATGGGAGTAAAGGTGTAAGGAGAAATACCTGGCTCTAAAACAAAAACGGAGCTACCTAGCAGAGTGATTTTCAAGTTGTATATTCAATGTACAAAGCTAAACTGATGTGTGAAAGTAGCAGTTCTGAAACCCGTTCTTTGGAGAATCTAGAAACAGATATTTCCAGCCATATGCATGCATATAAAAATTAGCGGTAAGATCGTGTCTAAAACACAGGTGAAATGTATCTTTCAATCTGCTCTGCTATGTGTTCATTCACCTTAGGAAGTTGCATCTATGATTACATTGAGCCAGTTAGAAACACTTTTCTTCTAAAAGCTGCGTTTGGATATTCCTGAGTGAATGGGAGTATAGGGTGTAATGAGAAATATCTGGCTTTAAAAGAAAAACAGAGCTATCTACTGGAATTATTGTCAAAATGTATTTTCAATGTACAGAGTTAAACTGATGTGTGAATGTAGCAGTTCAGAAACCCTTTCTTTGGAGAATCTAGAAACAGATATTTCCAGCCATATACAGGTATATAAAATTATCTGTAAGATACCATCTAAAACACAGGTTAAACGGATGATTCAAACTGCTCTGCTGTGTCTTCGTTCAGTTTAGGAAGTTGCATCTATGTTTAGATTCAGCGAGTTAGAAACACGTTTCTTCTAAAAGCTGCGTTTGGATATTCCTGAGTGAATGGGACTATTGGGTGTAATGAGAAATATCTGGCTCTAAAACAAACAAACAAAAAAGCTATCTAGCAGAATGATTTTCAACGTGTATATTCAATTTACAGAGTTAAACTGATGTGAATGTAGTAGTTCAGAAACTCTTTCTTTGGAGAATCTAGAAACAGATATTTCCAGTCTTAGACAGGTGTGTAAGAATTAGCGGCAAGGTCGCATCTAAAACACAGGTGAAACGTAGATTTCAAACTACTCTGCTGTGTCTTCATTCAGTTTAGGAAGTTGCATCTATGTTTACATTCAGACAATTAGAAACAAGTTTCTTATAAAAGCTGAGTTTGGACATTGCTGACTGAATGGGAGTATAGGTGTAATGAGAAATATCTGGCTCTAAAACAAAAATGGAGCTATGTAGCAGAATGTTTGTCAAGGTGTATATTCAACTTACAGAGGTAAAGTGATGTGTGAATATAGCAGTTCAGAAACCCTTTCTTTGAAGAATCTAGAAACAGATATTTCCAGTATTATACAGTTATTTAAGAATTAGCAGTAAGATCGCATCCAAAACACAGGTGAAACGTATCTTTCAAACTGCCCTGTTGTGTGTTCGTTCACTTTATGAAGTTGCATCTATGTTTAGATTCAGCGAGTTAGGAAGTCGTTTCTTCTAAAAGTTGCATTTGAATATTCCACAGTGAATGGCTGCACAGGCTTTAATGAGAAATATCTGGCTCTAAAACAACAACGGAGCAATCTAGCAGAATGGTTGTCAAGGTGAACATTCATCTTACAGAGTTAAACTGACGTGTGTATGTAACAGTTGAGAAACCTTTCTATTTAGAATCTGGAAACGGATATTTCCAGGCATACACGGGCATACAAGAATTAGCAGTAAGACTGCGTCTAAAACAAAGAAGAAACGTATATTATAAACTGCTCTGCTGTGTGTTCGATCAACTTAACAAGTTGCATTTATGTTTAGATTCAGCACGTTAGAAAGACGTTTCATCTAAAAACTGCATATGAATATTCCAGAGTGAATGTGTGCATACGCTTTAATGAGAAATATCTGGCTCTAAAACAGAAATGGAGCTATCCAGCAGTATGATTGTCAGGATGTATATTAAAGTTACAGGGTTAAACTGATGTGTGAATGTGGCAGTTCAGAATTCCTTTCTTTGGAGAATCTAGAAACAGATATTTCCAACCATATACGGGTATATAAGAATTAGTGGCAGGGGGGAGGACCCAAGATGGCCATTTAGGAACAGCTCAGGATTGCAGCTCCCAGTGAAAGTGCAGAGGGTGAGTGGACACCGCATTTTTATTGCCCATAGACTAGGAAATTCCCAGGCGGAGGAGCTCCACAGGTTGCTAGCACGGCTGTTTCAGCCAGCGTGGCTGTGCTGGCTGGCGCCACTGCTTTGCCCTGCGTGGCTGCTTTGTTGGCACCCCAGAGCAGCAGTTCTCCGTACAAAATACACTGGTCCGGGTGCCCTTTTGGCTGGTGATTGGACCCACAGGAAGTCACCCATTTGCCTGTTTAAAAAGGGGACTGAGCAGGGAACCAGGACAGTAGATTTCAGGGCAAAAAAAAAAAGCACCACAAACTTCAGTGCCGCTGTTTAAGCCTGCGTGGTGAGTGGCCGCAGGGGAAAACAAACAGACCCCGGCGCCTCTTCAACAGGCGACTGGAACACCAACTTAAAAAAGGCTCTGAGGCAGGGAGCCAGGCGATCAGGCTCGGCTGGTCCCACCCCCACAAACGAACAGCAACCAGAAACTCTGGATTGAGACTTTCACAGCAAGCGCAGCTGAACCCGGGATGGTCCAGCTCTGTGGGGGAGGGGCGTCCGCCATTACCGAGGCAGCCTGCCAGGACGGAGGTCACCGGCCATTACTGAGGCAGCCCGCCGTTGCCAAGGCAACCCTCCATTGCTGAGGCAGCCTGCCGTTGCCAAGGCAACCTGCCATTGCCAAGGCAGCCCACCGTTGCCAAGACAACCCGACACAGCAGAGAGACTCCACCTCAAAAGAGGCGGGCCACCATCATCAGAGCAGTTCTAACTACATCCGTATAAAAAAAGACTGCAGGGAAGTCCACTCAGCAATGGGGCGGAGCCCACAGCAGCTAAGCAAAGCCTCTATAGGCCGACAGTGACTAGGCTGCCTCCTTGCTGGGCAGGGCAAGTCTGAAGGAAAAAAAAAAACAGAAGGTGGCAGCATAACAGAAACTCATAAATAAAGCCCTAAATCCCTGGAACAGAGCACCTGGGAACAAAAAGCAGTTCATGAGTTCTGCTGCAGCAGACCTAAACGTACCTGCCCAGCAGCTCTGAATGAACAATAACAGAGCTCACAGCTCACCATTTGAGCTCCTATAAAGAAGAGACCGTATGCTCAAGCAGCTCCCTGACCCCTATATATCCAAAGAGACACCTCATAAAGGAGAGATCAGATGGACACTAGGCGGGTATCCATCTGGGACAAATATAGCAGAAGAAGAAAACTGGTAACAAACTTACTGTTCTGCAGCTGCTGCAGGTTAACCCAGGCAAGCAGGTCCTGGAGTGAACCTCAGCAGACCTACAGCAGAGGGGCCAGGCTGTCAGAAGGAAAACCAAGAAACAGGAATAACCTCATCATCAACAAACAGAACGTCAATCTGAAAGATTTGAGACCCAATCTGAGAGCCAGCAACTGCAAAGT
>NW_016107697.1:171050-172109 GCF_001604975.1 Cebus imitator
CAGAAATAAAGATGTTCTTCGAAACCAACGAGAATGAAGACACAACATACCAGAATCTCTGGGACACATTTAAAGCAGTCTATAGAGGAAAATATATAGCAATAAGTGCCCACATGAGAATCAAGGAGAGATAAAAAAATTGACACCCTATTGTCAAAATTGAAAGAGCTAGAGGAGTAATATCAAAAAAACTCAAAGCCTAGCAGAAGACAAGAAATAGCGAAGATCAGAGCAGAACTGAAGGAGATAGAGACACAAAAAACCCTTCAAAAAATCAATAAATCCAGGAGCAGGTTTTTTGAAAAGATCAACAAAATAGACATACCACTAGCCAGATTAATAAAAAAGAAAAGAGAGAATAACCAAATTGATGCAATAAAAAACGATAAAGGGGATATCACCAGAGATTCCACAGAAATTCAAACCATCATCAGAGATTATTACAAACAACTCTATGCACACAGACTAATAAACCTGGAAGAAATGGATAAATTCCTGGACACTTGCCTCCTGCCAAGCCTAAACCAGGAAGAAGGCAAAACCCTGAACAGACCCATAACAAGGTCTGAAGTTGAGGCAGCAATTAAGAGCTTACCATCCAAAAAAAGCCCAGGACCGTAAGGGTTCACAGCTGAATTATACCAGACATAAAAAGAGGAACTGGTACCATTCTTTCTGAAACTATTCCAAACAATACAAAAAGAGGAATTCTTCCCAAATCATTTTATGACACCAACATCATCCTGATTCCAAAACCCGACAGAGACTCAACAAGAAAAGAAACCTTCAGGCCAATATCCATAATGAACATCGTTGCAAAAATCTTCAGTAAAATACTGACAAGCTGACTGCAACAGCACATCAAAAAGCTTATCCACCATGATCAAGTAGGCTTCATCACAGGGATGCAAGTCTGGTTCAACATATGCAGGTTTATAAACGTAATTCACCAAATAAACAGAACCAAAGACAAAAACCACATGAGTATCTCAATTGATGCAGAGAAGGCCTTTGACAAAATTCAACAGCCCTTTATGCTAAAAACCCTCAATAAGCTAG
>NW_016107697.1:172487-174071 GCF_001604975.1 Cebus imitator
TTTCTTCTAAAAGCGGTGTTTGTATATTCCTGATGAATCTGAGTATATGGTGTAATGAGAAATATCTGGCTGTAAAACAAAAACAGAGCCATCTAGCAGAATTATTGTCAAGGTTTATATTCAACGTACGGAGTTAAACTGATATGTGAATGTAGCAGTTCAGAAATCCTTTCTTTGGAGAATCTAGAATCAGTTATTTCCCGCCATATACATTTATATAAGAATTAGGGGTAAGATCACGTCTAAAACAAAGGTGAAACATAACTTTCAAACTGCTCTGCTGTGTGTTCGCTCACCTTAGGAAGTTGCATCTATGTTTACATTCAGTCAGATATAAACACGTTTCTTCTAAAGGCTGCGTTTGGATATTCCTGAGTGAATGGGAGTACAGGGTGTTGAGAAATATCTGGCTCTAAAATAAAAAGGAACTATGTAGCAGAATGATTCTCAACTTGTATATTCAACTTACAGAGTTAAACTGATGTGTGAATGTAGCATTTCAGAAACCCTTTCATTGGAGTATCTGGAAACAGATATTTCCAGACGTATGCAAGTATATAAGACTTAGCGGTAAGATCACGTCTAAAGCACAGGTGAAACGTATCTTTCAAACTGTTCTGCTATACGTTCATTCAACTTAGGAAGTCGCATCTGTGTTTACATTCAGCCAGTTAGAAACACGTTTCTTCTAAAAGCTGCGACTGGATATTCCTGAGTCAATTGGGAGTATAGGGGGTAATGAGAAATATCTGGCTCTAAAACAAAAACGGAGCTATATGGCAGAATGATTGTCAAGGTGTATATTCAACTTACAGGGTTAAACTGATGTGTGAATGTAGCAGTTCAGAAACCCTTTCTTTGCAGAATCTAGAAACAGATATTTCCAGCCATATACAGGTTTATAAGAACTGGCGGTAAGATGGCATCTAAAACACAGGTGAAACGTATCTTTCAAACTGCTCTGCTGTATGTTCGTTCACCTTAGGTAGTTGCATCTATGTTTAGATTAAGCGAGTTACAAACACGTTTCTTCTAAAACCTGCGTTTGGATATTCCTGAGTGATTGGGAGTATAGTGGGTAATGAGAAATATCTGGCTCTAAAACGAAAACGGAGCTATCTAGCAGAATGGTTGTCAAGGTGTACATTCAACTTACATAGGTAAACTGACGTGTGCATACAGCAGTTCAGAATCCCTTTTTTTGAAGAAACTGGAAACCAATATTTCCAGCCATATACAGGCATAAAAGACATAGCAGTAAAACTTCGTCTAAAACGCAGGAGAAACGTATATTTCAAACTACTCTGCTGTGTATTCGTTCACATTTTGAAGTTGCGTCTATGTTTAGATTCAGCGAGTTAGAAACACTTTTGTTCCAAAAGCTGCCTTTGGATATTCCAGAGTGAATGGGAGCATATGCTGTAATGCGAAATATCTGGCTCTAAACAAAAACAGAGCTATCTAGCGGAATGGTTGTCAAGGTGTCCATTCAACTTACATAGTTAAACTTATGTGTGTATGTAGCAGTTCAGAAACCCTTCCTTTGGAGAACCTAGCAACAGATATTTCCAGCCATATACAGGT
>NW_016107697.1:174182-192119 GCF_001604975.1 Cebus imitator
TGTGTTCGTTCAGCTTAGGATGTTGCATTTATGTTTAGGTTCAGCGAGTTAGTAACACGTTTCTTCTAAAAGCCACGTTTGGATATTCCTGAGTGAATGGGAGTATAGGCTGTAATGAGAAATATCTGGCTCTAAAACAAAAACGGAGCTACCTAGCAGAATGATTGTGAAGGTGTATATTCAACGTACAGAGTTAAACTGATATGTGAATGTGGCAGTTCAGAAACCGTGTCTTTGGAGAATCTAGAAACAGATATTTCCAGCCATATACAAGTATATAAGAATTAGCAGTAAGATCGCGTCTAAAACACAGGAAAAACGTATATTTCAAACTGGTCTTCTGTGTGTTCATTCACTTTAGGAAGTTGCATGTATGTTTAGATTCAGCGAGACAGAAAGACGTTTGTTCTGAAAGCTGCGTTTGGATATTCCAGAATGAATGTGAGCCTAGGCTTTAATGAGATATATCTGGCTCTAAAACAAACTTGGAGCTATCTAGCAGAATGGTTGTCAAGGTGTATATTCAACTTACAGAGTTAAACTGATGTGTTTATGTAGCATTTCAGAAATCCTTTCTTTGGAGAATCTAGAAATGGCTATTTATAGCCATATTCCTGCAAATAACAACTAGCAGTAAGACTGTGTCTAAAACACAGGAGAAACGTATATTTCAAACTTCCCTGCTTTGTGTTCGTTCACCTTAGGAAGTTGCATCTATGTTTAGATTCAGCGAGTTAGAAATGTTTCTTCTAAAAGCTGCATTTGGATATTCCAGAGTGAATGGGAGTATATGCTGTAATGAGAATTATCTCGCTCTAAAACAAAAACGGAGGTATCTAGGAGAATGGTTGTCAAGCTATTCATTCAAATTATAGAGTTTATCTGATTTGTGTATGTAGCAGTTCAGAAACCGTTTGTATTTAGAATCTAGAAACGGATATTTTCAGCCATATACAGTCGTTTAGGAATTAGCAGTAAGATTGCGTCTAAAACACAGGAGAAACGTATATTTCGAGCTGCTCTGCTGTGTCTTCGAAAACCTTAGGAGGTTGCATCTATATTTAGATTCAGCGAGTTTGAATTACGTTTCTTCTAAAAGCTGCGTTTGGATATTCCAGTGAATAGGAGTATATGCTGTAATGAGAAATATCTGGCTCTAAAACAAAAACAGAGCTATCTAGCAGAATGGTTGTCAAGGTGTACATTCAACTTACAGAGTTAAACAGACATGTGTACATAGCTGTTCAGAAACCCTTTCCTTGGAGAATCTAGAAACGGATATTTCCAGCCATATACAGGCATCTAAGAATTAACACTAACACTTCGTCTAAAACACAGGAGAAACGTATATTTCAAACTGCTCTGTTGTGTTCGCTCACCTTAGAAAGTTGCATCCATGTTTAGATTCAGCAAATTAGAAACATGTTTCTTCTAATATCTGCGTTTGGATATTCCAGAGTGAATGGGATTATATGCGATAAAGAGAAACATCTGTCTCTAAATCAAAAGCAGAGCTCTCTAGCAGAATGGTTTTCAAGGTGTACATTCAACTTACAGATTTAAACTGATGTGTTTGTAGCAGTTCAGAAACCCTTTCTATTTAGGATCTAGAAAAGTATATTTTCAGGCATATACAGGTATGTAGGAATTAACAGTAAGACTGCGTGTAAAACACAGGAGAAACGTAGATTTCAAACTGCTCAGCTTTGTGTTCGTTCAACATAGGGAGTTGCATCGATCTTTAGTTTCAGCGAGTTAGAAACACGTTTCTTCTAGGAGCTGCGTTTGGATGTTCCAGATCGAATGGGAGTATATGCTGTAATGAGAAATATCTGGCTCTAAAACAAAAATGAAGCTATCTAGCAGAATGGTTTTCAATGTTCACATTCAACATACAGAGTTATACTGATGTGTGTATGCAGCAGTTCAGAAAATCTTTCATCCAAGTATCTAAAAACAGATATTTCCAGCCAAATCCAGTCATATAAGAATTAGTAGTAAGACTGCATCTAAAACACATAAAAAACAGAACTTTCAAAGAGCTCTGCTGTGTGTTTGTTCAACTTGGGCAGTTGCATCTATCTTTAGTTTCAGCAAGTTAGAAACATGTTTCTTCTAGGAGCTGCATTTGGACATTCCAGAGCAAAAAGGAGTACATTCTGAAATGAGAAATATCTGGCTCTAAAAGAAAAACGGAGCTATCTAGGAGAATGGTTTTCAATGTGTGCATTCAACTTGCAGATTTAAACTTACGTGTGTCTGCACAGTTCAGAAACCCTTTCTTTGCAGAATCTAAAAACAGATATTTCCTGCCAAATCCAGGCATATACAAATTAGCAGTAAGACCGCGTCTAAAACACAGAAAAAAACGGACCTTTTGAACAGATCTGCTGCGTGTTCATAGAACTTAGGTAGTTGCATGTATCTTTACATTCAGTGGGTTACAAAAACGTTTCTTCAAGGAGCTACTTTTGGCATTCCAGAGTGAATGGGAGCACATGCTGTAATGAGAAATATCTGGCTCTAAAACAAAAACGGAGCTATCTAGCAGAATGTTTTTCAATGTGTGCATTCAACTTACAGAGTTAAACTGAAGTGTGTATGCAGCAGTTCAGAAACCATGTCTTTGGAGAATCTAAAAACACATATTTCCTGCCAAATTCAGTCATATAAGCATTAGAAGAAAGACTGCGTTAAAAACTCAGAAAAAGCAGATCTTTCAAACTGCTCTACTTTGTGTTCATTCACCTTAGGAGTTGCATCTGTCTTTAGATTCAGCGAGTTAGAAACACGTTTCTTCTGGGAGCTGCATTTGGACATTGCAGAGTGAATGTTAATATATGCCGTAATTAGAAATATCTGGCTCTAAAACAAAAACGGTGCTATCTAACATAATGGTTGTCAATGAGTGCATTCAATGTACAGATTTTAACTGATATGTGTATATAGCAGTTCAGAAACCCTTTCTTTAAAGAATATAAAAACAGATAATTAAAGCCAAATACAGGAATATAGGAATTAGCAGTAAGACTGCATCTAAAACACAAAACAAACTTATCTTTCATCCTGCTCTTCTGTGTGTCCATTCACCTTAGGGAGTTGCATCTAAATTTAGATTCAGCAAGTTAGAAACACGTTTCTTCTAGGAGCTGCATTTGGACAATTTAGAGTGAATGGGAATGAATGTTGTGATAAGAAATATCTGGCTCTAAAACAAAAATGGAGCTATCAACAGAAAGGTTGTGAATGTGTGCATTCAACCCACAAGGTTAAAGTGATGTGTGTATGCAGCAGTTCAGAAACCCTTTCTTTGGAGAATCTGAAAACAGATATTTCCAGCCAAATCAAGCATATAAAAATTAGCAGTAAGATTGCATCTAAAACACACAAAAAAATGTATCTGTCAAACTGCTCTGCTGTGTGTTCATTCAACTTAGGGACTTGCATCTATCTTTAGATTCCGTCAGTTAGAAACACATTTCTTTTAGGAGCTACGTTAGGACATTGCGGAGTGAATGGGAGTATATGCTGTAAGGAGAAATATCTGGCTCTAAAACAAAAAAGGAGCTATCCAGCAGAACACTTTTCAGTGTGTGCTCAACTTAAAGACGTAAACTCATGTGTGTATGCAGCAGTTTAGAAACCCTTTCTTTGAAGAATCTGAAAACAGACATTTTCAGCCAAATCCGGGCATATAAGGATTAGCAGTAAGACTGCATCTAAAACACAGAAGAAACGTATCTTTCGAACTGCTCTACTGTGTGTTCGTTCACCTTATGCAGTTGCATGTATGTTTCGATTCAGCGAGTTAAACACACTTTACTTCTATGACCTGCGTTTACACTTTCCAAAGTAAATGGGAGCATATGCTGTAATGAGATGTATTGGGCTCTAAAACAAAAAAATGGAGATATCTGGCAGAATGGTTGTCAATGTGTGCATTCAACTTACAGAGTTCAACTGATGTGTGCATGCAGCAGTTCAGAAACCCTTTCTTTGGAGAATCTAAAAACAGATATTTCCAGCTAAATCCAGGCATATAATAATTAGCAGTAAGACTGTGTCTAAAACACAGAAAAAACATATCTTTCAAACTGCTCTGCTGTGTGTTCGTTCACCTTAGGGAGTTGCTTCTATCTTTAGATTCAGCGAGTTAGAAACACGTTTCTTCTAGGAGCTGCGTTTGTTCATTCCAGAATGAATGATATATATACTGTAATGAGAAATATCTGGCTTTAAAACAAAAGCAGAGCTATCTAACAGAATGGTTTTCAAGGTATGCATTCAACTTACAGAGTAAGACTGTGTCTAAAACACAGAAGAAGCGTATCTTTCTTTTTTTTATGTATATCAATGGTTTATTATTTTATTGCAGAGTTCCATAATGTAAATGTATCACAATATGTATAGTCATTCTCCCATTGAACAATTGGGCTGTTTCCAGTTTTTGGTTTTTGTGAATAAAGCTACTGTGAACATTCTTAGGCTAGCCTTTTTTACAACTGTTTTTTACTCCAAGATCTGTACATTGAGAAAGATATTGTCCTTTAGCTTCAGATTCATATACCTAGTTGTTTACCTGAATGGTTCCTAGGTTCCTCAAACTCAAAATATTCCAAACGGAACCCTTCCCTTAAACCTGGTCCCCCTCCAATATCGCCCTTCTCAGTAACAGCACCATTATATACCATGATGCATTTGGTTTTGCCAAGTTGATTAGGCTGGTGTCAAAGTTGACCTGAGGTGATCTGCCTGCCTTATTCTCCCAAAGTGCTGGGTTTACAGCAGTGAACCACCACTCCCAGCCTTCATTTGGAATTCTTATTTGGTTTCTCAGTTAGTTGAAGATACTCAAGATTGATTGGTTGATTGATTGATGGGATTTCACTCCGGTTGCCTGGGCTGGAGTGCAGTGACATAATCTTGGCTTATGGCAGCTTTGACCTCCTTGTCCCAAGTGATCCTTCTGCCTCAGTGCTCTGAATAGCTGGGATTACAGGCATGGGCCACCATGCCTGGCTAGTTTTTTTATTTTTTTTGTTTTGTATTTTTAGTAAAGACAAGGTTTCACCATGTTGCCCAGGCTGGTCTTGAACTCGTGAGCTCAAGTGATCCTTCCACCTTGGCTTCTCAAAGTGCTGGGATTACAGGTGTGAGCACAGAGCCAAGATTTATTTCTTAAAATTTGTTTCTCTTTTTTTTCCATTTATTTTATTGCATTTTAGGTTTTGGGGTACATGTGAAGAACATGCAAGATTGTTGCATAGGTACACACGTGGCAGTGTGATTTGCTGCCATCCTCCCCATCACCTACATCTGGCAAATCTCCCCTTGCTATCTCTCCCAAACTCCCCACCCCCCACCATCCTTCCCCTATTTCCCCCCAACCGACGCCAGTCTGTAGTGCTCCCCTCCCTGTGTCCATGTATTCTTATTGGTCAACACCCACCTTTGAGTGAGAACATGCGGTGTTTGATCTTCTGCTCTTCTGTGAGTTTGGTGAGAATGATGGTTTCCAGATTCATCCATGTCCCTGCAAAGGACACAAACTCATCGTTTCTCATGTCTGCATAATATTCCATTGTGTATATGTTCCACATTTTCCCTGTCCAGTCTATCATCGATGGGCATTTGGATTGGTTCCAGGTCTTTGCTATTGTAAACAGTGCTGCAATGAACATTTGTGCGCACGTGTCCTTATAGCGGAATGATTTATAATCCTTTGAATATATACCCAGTAATGGAATTGCTGGGTCAAATGGAATTTCTATTTCTAGGTCCTTGAGGAATCGCCGCACCATCTTCCACAATGGTTGAACTAATTTACACTCCCACCAACAGTGTAAAAGTGTTCCTATTTCTCCACATCCTCTCCAGCATCTGTCTCCAGAGTTTTTAATGATCGCCATTCTAACTGGCATGAGATGGTATCTCAATATTGTTTTGATTTGCATTTCTCTGATGACCAGTGATGATGAGCATTTTTTCATATGTTTGTTGGCCTCATGGATGTCCTCTTTTGTAAAGTATCTATTCATATCCTTTGTCCACTTTTGAATGGGCTTGTTTGTTTTTTTCTTGTAAATCTGTTTTAGTTTTTGTAAATTCTGGATATCAGCCCTTTGTCAGATGGGTAAACTGCAAAAATGTTTTCCCATTCTGTTGGTTACCAATTCACTCTAATCACTGTTTCTTTTGATGTGCAGAAGCTGTGGAGTTTGATTAGGTCCCATTTGTCTACTTTGGCTTTTTTTGTCAATGCTTTTGGTCATGAAGTCCTTGCCTATGCCTGTGTCCTGAATGGTTTTGCCTAGATTTTCTTCTAGGGTTTTTATGGTGTTAGGTCTTATGTTTAAGTCTTTAATCCATCTGGAGTTAATTTTTGTGTAAGGTGTCAGGAAGGGGTCCAGTTTCTGCTTTCTTAACATGGCTAGCCAGTTTTCCCAACAACATTTATTAAACAGGGAATCGTTTCCCCATTGCTTGTTTTTCTCAGGTTTGTCAAAGATCAGGTGGTTGTAGATATGTTGTGTTGCCTTCGAGACCTCCGTTCTGTTCCATTGCTCTATATGTCCGTTTTGGTTCCAGTACCATGCTGTTTTGATTACTGTAGCCTTGTACTATAGTTTGAAGTTCGGTAGTTTGATGCCTCCCGCTTTGTTCTTTTTGCTTAGAATTGACTTTGCTATGCGGGCTCTCTTTTGGTTCCATATGAAGTTTAAGGTGTTTTTTTCCAGTTCTGTGAAGAAGGTCATTGGTAGCTTTATGGGGATAGCATTGAATTTGTAAATTACTTTGGGCAGTATGGCCATTTTCACGATATTGATTCTTCCTAACCATGAACATGGAATGTTTCTCCATCTGTTTGTGTCCTCTCTTATTTTGTTGAGCTGTTGCTTGTAGTTCTCCTTGAAGAGGTCCTTTGTGTTCCTTGTTAGTTGTATTCCTAGGTATTTTATTCTCTTTGTGGCAATTGTGAATGGCAGTTCATTCTTGATTTGGTTCTCTTTAAGTCTGTTATTGGTGTACAGGAATGCATGTGATTTTTGCACATTGATTTTGTATCCTGATACTTTGCTGAAGTTGCTTATCAGTTTCAGGAGCTTTTGGGCTGAGACGATGGGGTCTTCTAGATATACAATCATGTCGTCTGCAAATAGAGACAATTTGACTTCCTCCTTTCCTATTTGAATACCCCACATTTCTTTTTCTTGCCTTATTGCTCTGGCTAGAACTTCTAGTACTATATTGAATAGGAGTGGTGAGAGAGGGCATCCTTGTCTAGTGCCAGATTTCAAGGGGAATGCTTCCGGTTTTTGCCCATTCAGTATGATATTGGCTGTTGGTTTGTTGTAAATAGCTTTTATTATTTTGCGGTACATTCTGTCAATGCCTAGCTTAATGATGGTTTTTAGCAGAAAGGGCTGTGTAATTTTGTCAAAGGCCTTCTCTGCATCAATTGAGATAATCATGTGGTTTTCATCTTTGGTTCTGTTTATGTGGTGAGTTACGTTTATAGACTTGCGTATGTTGAACCAGCCTTGCATCCCCGGGATGAAGCCTACTTGATCATGGCGGATAAGATTTTTGATGTGCTGTTGCAATGGGCTTGTCAGTATTTTATTGAAGATTTTTGCATCTATGTTGATCATGGATATTGGCCTGGAGTTTTCTTTTCTTGTTGAGTCTCTGTTGGGTTTTGGAATCGGGATGATGTTGGTCTCATAAAATGATTTGGGAAGAATTCCCTCTTTTTGTATTGTTTGGAATAGCTTCAGAAGGAATGGTACCAGTTCCTCTTTGTATGTCTGGTAGAATTAGGCTGTGAACCCGTCTGGACCTGGGCTTTTTTTGGGTGGTAAGCTCTTAATTTCTGCCTCAACTTCATACCCTGTTATTGGTCTATTAAGGGTTTTGACTTCTTCCTGGTTTAGGCTTGGGAGGAGACAAGTGTCCAGGAATTTATCCATTTCTTCCAGGTTTATTAGTTTATGTGCATAGAGTTGTTCGTCATAATCTCTGATGATGGTTCGAATTTCTGTGGAATCTGTGGTGATATCCCCTTTATCGTTTTTTATTGCATCCATTTGATTATCTTCTCTTTTCTTTTTTATTAATCTGGCTAGTGGCCTGTCTATTTTGTTGATATGTTCGAAAACCCAGCTCCCAGATTTATTGATTTTTTGAAGGTTTTTTTGCATCTCTATCTTCTTCAGTTCTGCTCTGATCTTAGCTATTTCTTGTCTTCTGCTAGGTTTTGAGTTTTATTGATCTAGCTCCTGTAGCTCTTTCAGTTTTGATGATCGGGTGTCAATTTTAGATCCCTCCTTGCTTCTCATGTGGGCACTTATTTGTATATATTTTCCTCTAGACACTGCTTTAAATGTGTCCCAGAAATTCTGGTATGTTGTGTCTTCATTCTCGTTGGTTTCGAAGAACATCTTTATTTCTGCCTTCATTTCATTGTTTAACCAGTCAACATTCAAAAGCAAGTTGTCCAGTTTCCATGAAGCTGTGCGGTTCTGAGTTAGTTTTTGAATTCTGAGTTCTAACTTGATTGTGCTGTGGCCTGAGAGACAGGTTTTTATGATTTGCGTTGTTTTGCCTTTGCTGAGGAGTGATTTACTTCCAATTATGTGGTCAATTTTAGAGTAGGTGTGATGTAGTGCTGTTAAGAATGTATATTCTGTGGATTTGGGGCGGACAGTTCTGTAAATGTCTATTAGGTTTGCTTCATCCAGATCTCAGTTCAAGTCCTGGATATCCTTGTTAATTTTCTGTCTTTTTGATCTGCCTAATATTGAAATGGGGTGTTAAAGTCTCCCACTGTTATTGCGTGGGAGTCTAAGTCTCCTTATAAGTCATTAAGAACTTGCCTTATGTATGTGGGTGCTCCTGTATTGGGTGCGTATATATTTAGGATTGTTAGCTCTTCTTGTTGCATTGATCCTTTTACCATTATGTAATAACCTTCTTTGTCTCTTTTGATATTTGTTGGTTTTAAGCCTATTTTATCAGAGATGAGAATTGCAACTCCTGCTTTTTTTTGGCTCTCCATTTGCTTGGTAAATCTTCCTTTATCCTTTTAGTTTGAGTCTTTGTGTATCCTTGCATGTTAGACGGGTTTCCTGGTTACAGCACACCAATGGGTTTTGGCTTTTTATCCAATTTGCCAGTTTGTGTCTTTCAACTGGTGTATTTAGTCCATTTACATTTTGGGTTAATGTTGTTATGTGCGAATTTGACTCTGCCATTTTGGTGCTAGCTGGCTGTTTTGCCCATTAGTTGATGCAGATTTTTCATTGTGTTGATGCTCTTTACCATTTGGCATATTTTTGGAGTGACTGGTACTGGTTGTTCCTTTCTATGTGTAGAGCCTCTTTCAGGAGCTCTTGTAACGCAAGTCTCGTGTCGAAATCTGAGTTCTTGCTTGTTCGCAAAGGATTTTATTTTTCCTTTACTTATGAAGCTTAGTTTGGCTGGATATAAGATTCTGGTTTGAAAGTTCTTTTCTTTAAGGATGTTGAATAATGGCCCCCACTGTCTTCTGGCTTGTAGGGTTTCTGCTGAGAGATCTCTTGTGAGTCTGATGGGCTCCCTTTGTGGGTAACCCGACCTTTCTCTCTGGCCACCCTTAGCATTTTCACCATCATTTCCATCCTGGTGAATCTGACGATTATGTGCCTTGGGGTTGCTCTTCATGAGGAATATCTTTGTGATGTTCTCCTTATTTCCTAGACTTGAATATTCCCTGCCCTGCTAGGTTGGGGAAGTTTTCCTGGATATTATCCTGAAGAGTATTTTCCAGCTTGAATTTATTCTCTTCGTTACATTCCGGTACAGCTATCAAACGTAGATTAGGTCTTTCCACATAGACCCACAATTCTTGGAGACGTTTTACATTACTTATTTCCCTTTTTTCTCTAATCATGCCTTCTCGTTTTATTTCACTGAGTTGATCTTCGACCTCTGATATCCTTTCTCCTGCTTTGTCAATTTGGCTGTTGAAACTTGTGCATGCTTCACGAAGTTCTCGTGTTGTGTTTTTCAGCTCCATCAATTCACCTATATTCCTCTCTATGTTGTCCGTTGTCATTAGCATTTCCTCAAATCTTTTTTTCAAGGTTGTTAGTTTCTTTGCATTAGGTTAGAACTTGTTCTTTAGCTCACAGACGTTTCTTACTACCCATCTTCTGAAGCCTGATTCAGTTATTTCATCACACTCATTCTCCATCCAACCTTGTTCCCTTGCTAGTGAGGAGTTGTGATCCCTTGTAGGAGGAGAGGTGTTCTGGTTTTGGGTGTTTTCATCCTTTTTGCGCTGGTTTCTTCCCATCTTTATGGATTTATCTATGTGTCGTCTTTGTAGTTGCTGACTTTCAGGTTGGGTCTCTGAGTGGACATACTGTTTGTTGATGATGAAGTTATTTCTGTTTCTTAGTTTTCCTTCTAACAGTCTGGCCCCTCTGCTGTAGGTCTGCTGAGGTCCAGTCCAGGCCCTGCTTGCCTGGAGATTGCCTGCAGCAGCTGCAGAACAATAAGAGTTGCTACCAGATTCCTCTTCTTCTATCTTTGTCTCAGAAGGATATCCACCAAATGTCAGTCTGATCTCTCCATTATGAGGTGACTCTTTGGATATTCAGGGGTCAGGGAGCTGCTTGAGGAGACAGTCTGTCCTTTATAGGAGCTGAAGGGCTTAGCTGTGAGCTCCGTTGTTCATTCAGAACTGCTGGGCAGCTACGTTTAGGTCTGCTGCAGCAGAGCTCATAAACCGCTTTTTGTTCCCAGGTGCTCTGTCCTAGGGAGTTAGGGCTTTCTTTATGTGTTTCCATTGTGCTGCTGCCTTTTTTTTTCCAGGGCTGCCATGCTCTGCAAGGAGGCAGCCTAGTCACTGTCTGTCTGCAGAGGCTTTGCTGAGCTGCTGTGGGCTCCTCCCAGCTGCCGTGTGAACTTCCTTGCAGTCCTGTTTATATGGGTATAGTTAGAACTGCCTTGGAAATGGTGGCACACCTCTGTATTGGCTGACTCTCTGTAATGGCAGGTTGCCTTGGAAGCAGTGGGTGCCCTTGGCCATGGCAGGGAGCCTCAGCAATGGAGGGTTGCCTTGGCAACGGCAGGCTGCCTCAACAATGGCAGACTACCTTCATAGTAGTGCAGTGCCTTGGTAAGCGGACACCCCTACCCCACAGAACTGGACCGTCCTTAGTTTAGCTGCACTTGCTGTGATAATCTCAATCCAGGGAATTTCTGATTGCTGTTCTTTTGTGGGGGTGTGGCCAGCCGAGTCTGATCACCTGGCTCCCTGCCTTAGAGCCTTTTTTTTTCTTTTATAGTCAAACAGTCTACTCTAACCCAGGTGTTTCAGTTGCCTGTTTAAAAGGCACCTGGATATGTGTGATTTCCTGAGCAGTGAACCACTGCACTGGCTTAAACAGTGGTGCTGAGATTTGTGGGGCTGCTTTTTGCCCAGGAATCTCCTGGCCTGGCTCCCTGTTCAGTCCCCTCTTTAATCAGATGAATGGGCAACTTCCCGGGGCTCCAATCGCCAGGCAAAAGGGCACCCTGACCAGTGTATTTTCTATGGGGAACCACCCATTAAGGCGCTGACAAGGCAGCCGCACTTAGCAAAGCAGCCGCGCTGACCGAAAGAACCATGCCAGCCAAAACATCCACGCTGGAGACCCGTGGAGCTCCTCCGCCTGGGAATCTCTTGTTCTGTTGGCAATAAAATGTGGCGTCCACTCACCCTCTGCGCTTTCACTTGGAGATGCAACTCCGAAATATTCTCAAATGGCCATCTTGGATTTTCCCCTAGAAAGTATATTTCAAACTGCTCTGCTGTGTGTTCGTTCAACTAACAACGTTGAATCTATGTGTAGATTCAGTGAGTTAGAAACACGTTTCTTCTAGGAGCTGCGTTTGGACATTCCCTCGTGGATGGGAGTACATGCTGTAATGAGAAATATATGGTTCTAAAATGATAACGGAGCTATCTAACAGAATGGTTGACAATGTGTGTGTGGAACTTACAGAGTTAAACTGATGTGTGTATGCAGCAGTTTAGAAACCCTTTCTGTGGAGAATCTAAAAAGTGACATTTCCGACAAAATCCCAGCATATAAGAAATAGCAGTAAGACTGTGTCTGAAACACGGAAGAAACGTATCTTTCGAACTGCTAGTTTGTGTCTTTGTTCACCTAGGGCAGTTGCATCTATGTTTAGATTCAGTGAGTTAGAAAACCATTTCTTCTAGGAGTTGCGTTTGGACATTCCCAAGTGAATTGGAGTATATGCTGTAATGAGAAACATCTGGTACAAAAATAAAATTGGAGCTATGTACCAGAATGGTGATCAATGTGTGCATTCACCTGACAGAGTAAAATTGATGTGTGGGTGCAGCAGTTTAGAAACCCTTTGTGTGGAGAATCTAAAAACAGACATTTCCCACAAAATCAAGGCATATGAGAAACAGCAGTATGACTGCGTATAAAACAAAGAGGAAAAGTATCATTTAAACTGCTCTGCTGCATCTTCGTTCACCTAAGGGAGTTGCATCTATGTTTAGATTAAGCGAGTTAGAAACCCGTTTATTCTATCAGCTGGGTTTGGACATTCCCGAGTGAATTGGAGTATATGCTGTAATGAGAAACATCTTGTTCAGAAATGAAATCGGAGCTATCTAACAGAATGGTTGTCAATGTGTACATTCAACTTACAGAGTTAAACTGATGTGTGTATGCAGCCATTTAGAAATCATTTCTGTGGAGAATCTAAAAACAGATATTCCCAGAATGCCGTCATATCAGAAACAACAGTAAGACTGCGTCTAAAACACAGAAGAAGCATGTTTCAAACTGCTATGCTGTGTGTTCGTTCAACTAAGCGAGATGCAGCTATGTTTCCATTCAGCGAGTTAGAATCACGTTTCTTCTAGGAGCTGCATTTTGAATCCCCAAGTGAATGGCAGTATATGCTGTCATGAGAAACATCTGGTTTTAAAAAGAAAATGGAGCTATCTAACCAAATGGTTGTCAACGTCTGCATTCAACTTCCAGAGTTAAAGTGATGTGTGTATGCAGCAGTTTAGAAAGGCATTGTGTGGAGAATCTAAAAACAGACATTTCCAGCAAAATCCCGGCATATAATAAATAGGAGTAAGACTCCGTTTAAAACACAGAAGAAGCGTATCTTTCAAACTGCTCTGCTGTGTGTTTGTTCACCTAAGGGAATTGCACCTATGCTTAGATTAAGCGATTTAGAAACCCCTTTCTTCTAGGAGTAGCATTTGGACATTCCTGAGTGAATTGGTGTATATGCTGTAATGAGAAACATCAGGTTCAAAAATGAAATCAGAGCTATCTAACAGAGTGGTTGTCAATGTGTGCATTCAACTTACAGAGTTAAACTCATGTGTGTATGCAGCCATTTAGAAACCCTTTCTGTGGAGAATCTAAAAACAGATATTTCCAGAAAATCTCTTCATATCAGAAACAGCATTAAGACTGAGTCTAAAACACAGAAGAAATGTATCTTTCAAACTGCTCTGCTGTGTGTTCATTCAACGAAGTGAGTTGCATTTATGTTTCGATTCAGGGAGTTAGAAATCAGTTCATTTAGGACCTGCCTTTAGACATTCCTGAGTGAATGGGAGTATATGCTGTAATGAGAAACATCTGGTGCTAAAAGGAAAACGGAGTTATCTAACAGAATGGTTATTAATGTGTGCATTCAACTTACAGAGTTAAACTGATGTGTGTATGCAGCAGTTTAGAAAACCTTTCTGTGGAGAATCTAAAAACAGACAGTTCTTGCAGAATCCCGGCATATAAGAAATAGTAGTAACTCTGCATCTGAAACACAGAAGAAACGTATTTTTCAATGTGGTCTGCTATGTGTTCATTCAACTAAGGGAGTTGCATCTATGTTTAGATTCAGCGATTCAGAAACACATTACTTCTAGGAGGTGCATTTTGAATTCCTGAGTGTATGGGAGTACAGGCTGTAATGATTAACATCTGGTTTTAAAAGGAAGTGGAGCTATCTAATAGAATGATTGTCAATATCTGCATTCAACTTACAGAGTTAAGCTGATATGTGTATGCAGCATTTTCAAAACCCTTTCTGTGGACAATCTAAAAGCAAACAATTTCAGCAATACACTCTCATATAAAATATACCAGTAAGACTACTTTTACAACACAGAAGACATGTATCTTTCAAACTGTTCTGCTGTGTGTTCATTCACCTAAGAAAGTTGCATCTATTTTTAGATTCAGCGAGTTAAGAACCCGTTTCTTTGAGGAGCTGTGTTTGGACATTCCCAAGTGAATAGGAGTATATGTGGTAATAAGAAACATCTATTTCTAAAAGGAAAGCAAAGCTATACAACAGAATGTTGGTCAATGTGTGCATTCAACTGACAGAGTTAAACTGATGTGTGTATGCAGCAGTTTAGAAACCATTTGTGTGGAGAATCTAAAAAATAACATTTCCAGCAAAATCACGGCGTATAAGAAATAGCAGTAAGACTGCATCTAAAACACAGAAGAAATGTATCTTTCAAACTGCTCTACTGTGTCTTCGTACAACTAAGGGAGTTGCCTCTATGATTGGATTCAGCGAGTTAGAAACTCTTTTCTTCTAGGAGCTGTGTTTGTACATCCCCGAATGAATGGGAGTATATGCTGTAATGAGAAACACCTGGTTCTAAAACGAAAAAGGAGCCACGTAACACAGTGGTTGTAAATGCGTGCATTCACCTTACAGAGTTAAATTCATGTGTGTATTCAGCAGTTTAGAAACCCTTTCTGTGGAGAATCTAAAAGCAGATATTTCCAGCAAAATTCTGGCATATAACAAACAGCAGTAAGACTGCATCTAAAACACAGAAGAAACATATGATTCAAACTACTGTGCTGTGTGTTCATTTACCTATGGGAGTTGCATCTATGTTTCAATTCAGCATGTTAGAAAATCACAGAATATAAGAAATAGCAGTAAGACTGCATATGAAACACAGAAGAAACGTATTTTTGAAACTGCTCTGCTGTGTTCGTTCATGTAAGGATGTTGTATCTATGTTTAGATTCAGCGAGTTAGAAAACCATTTCTTCTGGAGCTGAGTTTGGTCATTCCAGAGTGAATGGGGCTGTATGCTGTAATGAGAAACATCTGGTTCTAAAAGGAAAATGGAGCTATCTAACAGAATGGTTGTCAATGTGTGCATTCAACTTACAGAGTTAAACTGGTGTGTGTATGCAGCAGTTTAGAAATCCTTTCTATGGAGAATCTAAAAACAGACATTTCCAGCAAAACCCCACCATACAAGAAATAGCAGTACCACTGCGTGTAAAACACAGAAGAAACAGATCTGTCAAACTTCTCTGCTGTGTGTTACTTCACCTAAGGGAGTTGCATCTATGTTTCAATTCAGCATGTTAGAAACCCATTTCTTCCAGGAGTTGCCTTTGGAGATTCCAAGTGAATGGGAGCATATGCTGTAATGAGAAACTTCTGGTTCTAAAACGAAAAAGGAGCTATCTAACAGAATGTTTGTCAATGTGTGCATGCAACTTACAGAGTTAAACTGATTTCTGTATGCAGCAGTTTAGAAACCCTTTCTGTGGAGAATCTAAATACATACATTTTCAGCAAAATTCTGGTATATAAGAAATAGCAGGGAGGCTGCTTATAAAACACAGAAGAAAGGTTTCTTTCAAACTACCCTTCTGTGTGTTCATTCAACTCAGGGAGTGGCATCAATGTTTAGATTCAGTGAGCTAGAAACTCGTTTCTTCTAGGAGCTATGTTTGGACATTTCTCAGTGAATGGGAGCATATGCTGTAATAAGAAACATCTGGTTCTATAACGAAAATGCAGCTATCTAACAAAATCATTGTCAATGTGTAAATTCCACTTACTGAGTTAAACTGATGTGTGTATGCAGCATTTCAGAAGTCCTTTCTGTGGAGAATCTAAAAGCAGACATTTACAGAAAAATCAAGGCATCTAAGAAATAGCAGTAAGACTGCATGTAAAACACAGAAGAAATGTATCTTACAAACTGCTCTGCTGTGTGTTCGTTCAGCTAAGGGAGGTTCACCTATGTTTCAATTCAGCAAGGTTGAAATTCGTTTCTTGTAGGAACTGTGTTTGGCATTCCCAAGTGAATGGGAGTATAGAGTGTAATGAGAAACATCCGGTATAAAACGAAAACGGAGATATCTAACAGAATCACTGTCAATGTGTGCATTCAAATTACAGGGTTAAACTGATGTGTGGATGTAGCAGTTCAGAACCCCTTTTTGTGGATAATCTAAAAACAGCCACTTCAAGAAAAATACCGGCCTATAAGAAATGGCAGTAAGGCTGCGTCTAAAACACAGAAGAAATGTATAATTCAAACTGCTCTGCTGTGTGTTTGTTCAACTAAGGGAGCTGCATCTATCTATAGATTCAGCAAATTAGAAACTCGTTTCTTCTACGAGCTGCATTTGGACATTCCCAGTGAATGGGAATATACGTTGTAATGAGAAATTTCTGGTTCTAAAACTAAAACTGAGCTATCTAACAGAATGGTGTCAATGTGTGCATTCATCTTACAGAGTTAAGCTGATGTGTGTATGCTGCAGTTGATAAACCCTTTCTGTGGAGAATCTAAAAACAGATATTTCCATCAAAATCCTGGTATATAAGAAATAGCAGTAAGACTGCCTCTAAAACAGAAGAAATGTATCATTCAAAGTGTTACGCTGTGTGTTACTTCAACTAATGGAGTTGCATCTATGTTTAGATTCAGTGAGTTAGAAACCCATTTCTTCTAGGAGCTGCATTTGAATTGTAGTATATGCTGTAATGAGAAACATCTCGTTCTAAAATGAAAACGGAGATATCTAACAGAATGCTTGTCAATGTGTGCATTCAACTTACAGAGTTAAACTGATGTGTGTATGCAGCAGTTTAGAAAACTTTTCTTTGGATAATCTAAAAACAGACATTTCCAGCAAAATTCCAGCATATTAGAAGTAGCTATAAGACTGCGCCTAAAACACAGAAGAAACTTATCTTTCAAACTGCTCTGCTGTGGTTCGTTCACCTAAGGGCATTGCATCTATGTTTAGATTCAGCAGTTGGAAACCCATTTCTTCTAGGATCTGTGTATGGACATTCCCGAATGAATGGGTGTATATGCTGCAATGAGAAACATCTGATAAAAATGAAAATAGAGTTATCTAACAGAATGGTTTTCAATGTGTGCATTCAACTTACAGAGTTAAACTGACGTGTGTATGCCGTAGTTTAGAAACCATTTCGGTGGAGAATCTAAAAACAGATATTTCCAGCAAAAATCCTGACATATAGGAAACAGCAGTAAGACGGCATCAAAAACTCTGAAGAAATATATCTTTCAAACTGCTCTGCTGTGTGTTCGTCCAACTAAGCAAGTTGTATCTATGTTTAGATTCAGCGAGTTTGAAACAGTTTTCTTCACGGAGGTGGGTTTTCACATTCCCGAGTGAATGGGAGTATATGCTGTAATGAGAAACATCTCATTCTAAAATGAAAACGGAACCATCTTAACAGAATGGTTGTCAATGTATGCATTCAACTTACAGAGATAAGCCGATGTGTGTATGCAGCAGTTTAGAAACCCTTTCTTTAGATAGTCCACAAGCAGTCATTTCCAGCAAAATCCCAGCATATAAGAAATAGCAAAAAACTGCCTATAAAACACAGAAGAAACATATCATTTAAACTGTTATGCTGTGTGTTTCTTCAAATAATGGAGTTGGATCTATGTTTAAATTCGGAGATTTAGAAAACCGTTTCTTCTAGGAGCTATGTTTGGACATTCCCGAATGAAAAGGAGTATATGCTGTAATGAGAAACATCCGGTTATAAAACAAAAACGGAGGTACCTAACAGAATTCATGTCAA
>NW_016107697.1:192536-193534 GCF_001604975.1 Cebus imitator
GAATCTAAAAACAGACATTTCCAGCAAAATCCTGGCACAAAAGAAATAGCAGTGAGACTGCGTCTAAAACATAGAAGAAACGTATCTTTCAAATTGCTCTGCTGTGTGTTCGTGTAACTAAGGGAGTTGCATCTATGTTTAGATTAAGCGACTTAGAAACCCATTTCTTCTAGGAGCTGCGTTTGGACATTCCCGAGTGAATTTGAGAATATGCTGTAATTAGAAACATCTGGTTCTATAACAAAAAAGGAGCTACCTATCAGAATTGCTATCAATGTGTGCATTCACCTTACAGAGCTAAACTGATCTGTGGATGCAACAGTTTAGAAACCCTTTCCGTGGAGAATCTAAAAATAGACATTTCCAGCAAATCCCAGCACATGAGAAACAGCAGTGAGACAGTTGCATTTAAAACACAGAAAGAAACTTATTTTTCAAACTGCTCTGCAGTGTGTTCGTTCAACTAAGGGATTTGCATCTATCTTTACCTTCAGTGAGTTTCAAACCCATTTATTCTAGGAGCTGAGTGTGGACATTCCAGAATGAATGGGAGTATATGATGGAATTGGCAACATCTGGTTCTAAAACAATAATAGAGCTATCTAACAGAATGATTGTCAATGTGTGCATTCAGCTTACAGAGTTAAATGGATATGTGTATGTAGCAGTTCAGAAACAATTTTTGTGGAGAATCTAAAAACAGATATTTCCAACAAAATCCTGGCATATAACAAATAGCTGTAAGACTGCATCTAAAACACAGAATAAACGTATATTTCAAACTGATCTACTGTGTGTTTGTTCAACTATGGGAGTTGCATGTATGTGTAGATTCAGCGAGTTAGAAACACGTTTCTTCTAGGTGCTGTTTGGACATTTTCAAGTGTATTGGATTACATGCCATAATGGGAAGCATGTGCTCCTAAAACGCAAACGGAGTTACCTAACAGAATGGTTGTCAATGTGTGCATTCAACTTACAGAGTTAAACTGATGTGT
>NW_016107697.1:200074-206433 GCF_001604975.1 Cebus imitator
TATGCAGCAGTTTAGAAATCCTTTCTGTGGAAAATCTAAAAACAGACATTTCCAGCAAAATCACAGCATATAAGAAATAGCTGAAAGACTGCATGTAAAACACAGAAGAAACGTATTTTTCAAACTGCTCTGCTGTGGTTCGTTCACCTAAGGGCATTGCATCTATGTTTAGATTCTGCGAGTTAGAAACACGTTTCTCCAAAAAGCTGCGTTTGGATATTTCTGAGTGAATGGGAGTCTATGCTGTAATGTGAAGTGTCTGGTTCTAAAATGTAAATGGAATTATCTAACAGAATGGTTGTCAATATGTGCATTCAAGTAACTGAGTTAAACTGATGTGTGTTTGCAGCAGTTTAGAACACCTTTCATTGGAGAATCTAAAAACAGACATTTCCAGCAAAATCTCAGCATATAACAAATAGTTATAAGACTGCATCTGAAACACAGGAGAAATATATCTTTCAAACCACTCTGCTGTGTCTTTGTTCAACTAAAGGAGTTGCATCTATTTTTAGATTCAGCCTGTTAGAAGCCCTTTTATTCTAGAAGCTGTGTTGGGACATTCCCCAGTGAATGGGAGTATACACTGTAATCAGAAACATCTGGTTTTAAAATGAAAATGGAGCTTTCTAACAGAATGGTTGTCAATGTGTGCATTCAACTTACAGAGTTAAACTGATGTGTGTATGCAGCAGTTTAGAAACCCTTTCGATGTAGAATCTAAAAACAGACATTTCCAGGAAAATCCCGGCATATAAGAAACAAGAGTAAGACTTCATCTAAAAGACAGAAAAAATGTATCATCCAAACTGATATGCTGTGTGTTTGTTCAACCATGGGAGTTACATCTATGGTTAGATTCAGCGAGTTAGAAACCCTTGTTATCTAGAAGCTGTGTTAGGACATTTCCGAGTGAATGGGACTATATGCTGTAATGAGAAGCATTTGGTTCTAAAATGAAAACAGAGCTATCTAACAGAATGATTGTCCATGTGTGCATTCAACTTACAGAGTTAAACTGATGTGTTTAACAAATTTAGAAACCTTTTCTGTGAAGAATCTTAAAAACAGACATTTCCAGCATATTCCCAGCATTTAAGTAATAGCAGTAAGGCTGGATCTAAAACACAGAAGAAACGTATCTTTCAAACTGCTCTGCTGTATGTTTGTTCAACTAAGAGAGTTGTATCTATGTTTAGATTCAGAGAGTTTAAAACAGTTTTCTTCAAGGAGGTGGGTTTTCACATTCTCAAGTGAATGGGAGTATATGTTGTAATGAGAAACATCTGGTTATAAAATGAAAACGGAGCTGTCTAACAGAATGGTTGTCAATGTGTGCATTCTACTTACAGAGTTAAACTGATGTGTGTATGCAGCAGTTTAGAAAGCCTTTCTGTGGAGAATCTAACAACAGACATTTACAGCAAAATGCTGGCATATAAGAAATAGCAAAAAGAATGTCAATCATTAAAAAATCTGGAGACAACAGATGCTGGAGAGGATGTGGAGAAATAGGAACACTTACACTGTTGGTGGGAGTGTAAGTTAGTTCAACCATTGTGGAAGACAGTGTGGCGATTCCTCAAGGATCTAGAAATAGAAATTCCATTTGACCCAGCAATCCCATTACTGGGTATATATCCAAAGGATTATAAATCATTCTACTATAAGGACACGTGCACATGAATGTTCATTGCAGCCCTGTTTACAGTAGTAAAGACCTGGAACCAACCCAAATGCCCATCGATGATAGACTGGATAGGGAAAATGTGGCAATATACACTATGGAATATTATGCAGCCATCAAAAACGATGAGTTTGTGTCCTTTGTAGGGACATGCATGAACCTGGAAACCATCATTCTCAGCAAACTCACAGAAGAGCAGAAGATCAAACACCACATGTTCTCACTCATAGGCGGGTGAGAACACATGGACACAGGGAGGGGAGCACTACACACTGGGGTCAGTTGGGGGGAATAGGGGAGGGATGATGGCATGTGGGGAGCTGAGGAGAGATAGTAAGGGGAGAGATGCCAGAGGTAGGTGACGGGGAGGAAGGCAGCAAATCACACTGCCACGTGTGTACCTATGCAACAATCTTGCATGTTCTTCACATGTACCCCAAAACCTAAAATGCAATAAAATAAATAAATGGAAAAGAAAAGGAAAATGCAACCTTTAAATATTTTTCAAGTTTTCTTTCCAGAGTAGGCTGTGCAAAAAATTGTACTTAGAGGTAATTACAGACATTGAATTAAAAAACAAAAAAAACCAAAAACAAACAAACAAACAAAAAAAACAAAAAACATTCCATTGAATCTATCTGATTGGCAGACATTTCCTGTGGTGCATAAACTATTTGACACTTGAGAGCAAAAGTCTTAATCAAAAATTGTGTTATAATCTTTCACAGTTTGAACCCAAAAAAAATCCCAAAAACATAACATGAAGCTTAAGCATCATGGGCTCAGGCAGGGCTAGGACTAGGCTATTTTTCTGGATGTCCAACATCATGTCCTACTCACAGATCCACCTTAGGATGCCCTATGTCATAGCTTCCAACTTGTGCCCTCCTCTCATCCTCCTCTGATCAGTCTGATAGTCCACAAAGGCAGTGAATAGGAGTCTAGGGCCACTGGGGCTTCTTCTGAAACTCTGCCTTTGCACTTCTGCCATTAATATCTGAGCACCTGAGTACCCAACAATGGTTCCATGTGAATCAAAATAACAGAAAGATTCAAGATAAATTGTATTATTTTTATATTGAGAAAGAAATGTAAACTACCTACCTTATCACCTTGCTTGGCATAGTCTCTCAATCAGATTTTGTTTGTTCATTGTGACCTTCAAGGGAAGTAGAAAGTTAGGTATAATGTATTTACATTGACCAGGAATTTCCACATGAATCATAGATTTAGAGAATGTTAGACCTAGGAAAAAATTATAGAGATTATTGTCTTTCTACAGATGAAAACACTGAAACCCAGAAATTTGAAGTGACTTGCCAAAAGTCACATCATGAACTAGATCATAGTTTTTACTGTACTCCCTGTCTTAAGCCCTGGAAAAGTGCTTCCTCCATCACACTATTCCCCATTCAGTTCATCTTACTTGTTCTCTTCTGGTTCAGGACAACAAATCATTGTTACTTGCTCCCTCTGTCCTGAGCTACAAAGTTTAATAAATGGGTTTTCTGGATTCTCAATCTATTAGATGCATTTGGAAAAACTATGGCCCATGTCTGGTTTTGTCTATGTGGTAATGTGTTTCAGAATAAACTCGATGGTGCCATTGGTTTTTAGCATATCCTTTTCCCCTATGAATAAGAAACCTTACTCAGAATGAAAAAAGAATGACTTTATATGCATTTCTTCATTGCTAATTGTGACCTTTCCATGGCTAATCATTAGTAGTCAGGGATTTCAGTTGCTAAACTTCACACCCTTGTACTATTTTTCTCCCACTTTCATCTTTAACAGTTCTGCTCCTTCCAGAGATCCAGCTCATATGTGTAGTACACTGTGTTCAGATTTCCCTGTCTTCCACTGCTGGCCTTCACATATATTCAACTTCACCTAAATGTTCATTATGGTTCTAGGTACATCTTATAGAAATCTACTTTAGCATCTGTACCCTTCCTATGCCCTGGGCTGGAAGTGCCATTTCCCTAGACCATTTCTGTTTTGTTCAGATACTGTCTCTTCTTTGAACCTTTTTCTGAAACCAAGCCATGTCCAATTTCTTTCTACTCCAAACACCTAATGCCCTTCTTGTCACTTCTGTTTTCATAGCACTTATATAGCGGCCTCCCTGTATCATGGTTATGTGCACCAGGTGCTCTAGACCATTTATTTTATAATTCACCTTTATACTGCACACCACCCAGCACAGGGCCTTACCCTTCACTGGAAAAATTAATTATAGAGATAAATAGGCAATTAATGTTAGTTACCCAGAAGCTATATAATTTAACCCTTCTCAAAAATATTTCTTGTATCATAAAAACAATACATATTTGTAGTTCCATGTTAACTAAAAAGAAGCTTAAAGTACTTCAGTGTCCTAGCAGCTGTATGAAAGCTGGAGAGAAATCACAATTAATTTTATACTTCGCCATACACTCTATCTAGCAGAAGTGGTGTGCCTAAAACCAGGAGGTTAAATGAGGGACGCAGGAATCATAGGCAGGTAACCTAAGGACTGACTCAGCCAAGGAGCACAGGCAGTCTGGTGTGATAGATAGTCATCTAGAGGTACTGCTTTTGTTGAACACACACCAGGCCAGCTAGAAGGCCAAGGTGCTATCCATTACAACACAGAGGGAGCATACAGGTGCTTTCTGATCTGAGGTACCCTCAGTTGAGAGTGGACCAAAAAGAGAACCAACACCACAACTCTGTCTTCGAATGTCACTAGCTAGATGGTCCCAAAGAAGCCAGGATGTCAAGTAGTAAGAAAGGATAAGCATTCAGATGCTTCAAAATCTAGCATCTACAGGCAGGTTCAGAATTCTGGAGAAATTCTAAGGAGCTAAGGTTATTCCAGCAAAAGAATCCAAAAAATCACACTACAACAATCTCTAAAGTTTAGGTTATAAAAACCCTGCCCCCTGGCAACAGATCAAATTTTGATAGGCAAGTAACAAAGAAAGAGAAAAGAATGAACACTGCCATTAGGCAAAAGAAAGAGTTGTGCAACCAGGGCTCAGGAGCAAGTTGTGTTGGGCATGCAGTCTGTCTTTATTCTCTGTTTTCCTTAGTTGCGCATGATAGAAATGCAGGTGATACAGAAGACACATGTACTCTTACACCCTCTGTAGAATCAGTTATTACCTTCATATTTAGCCAAGCAACTACTGACTTGGACAGTAAATAATGCACAGGCCTTTTTCAGAGGCAATTCACCTTCCTGTAAAGCAGTTATCCAAACTCATGCTTCTCAAACTTTAGTGTGCTTATGAATCCCCTGGAGATCTGATTACATTGCCGGTCTGATTCAGTAAGGCTAAAAGGGACCTGAAATTCAGCACTGTGGGCAAGCACTCATGCTGCATGCTGGTTCGTAGGCCAAAATTTCAGTAAGGAGGCCCTAAACAACCAAAATCGGAGCTTGACCTATAGAACAGTCATATTTTAAAATCATAGCCAAATATTTAAACTAAGTAATGTACATACATTTAACACATATTGTATAATGTAAATGTTATATTATCTGCAAAAAAATGTTACTTCATGCCTCAGACTATATATCATTACATTCCCTTGCCATCACATAACAAAAAACTTTGACTCATTTGTTTTCCTTATTTATCTCTTGCCTCTGTCTGCTTACATTCTTCTTAACAGGTTCCAAATGAGAAATATTCACTTCACATGTTTTAATTACCTGAAGTCTTCTTTTCTTTATTGATTATCAACAGCAAAGTAGCATTTTGTGTTAACCTTTCAAAATGTCCAATTTAATTTGTGAATACGATATTTTTTCAGCTCAGCATGTATAGATGATGCATAGTGTTTCATACTGCCTTCATTAAAAGACCATTTTGATTGTAATTACCCTGCAGAAATGTGCCTGGGATGGAGAATTGTGAGAGTTCATGAACAGAACTGCCCACAGTTTGTTGAAAGAGCTCATGGCATCTCCAAAGCAATTGTATCTGTGGTACATAAAGCATTCTCTAACTGCTGGGGAAATTTGTTTTGACTTCACATTAGGATTAAATCAGTTATGTAGTATTCCAGAATGCCTCCTTTTATTTTATTTTATTTATTTATTTTTTGCTACAGAGTCTCACTCTGTTGCCCAGGCTGGAGTGCAGTGGTGCAATATTGGCTCACTACAACCTCTGCCTCCCAAGTTCAAGTGATTCTCCTCCTCAGCCTCCTGAGTAGCTGGGACTACGGTTCACACCACCATACCTGGCTAATTTTTTGTATTTTTAGTAGAGATAGTGTTTCACTGTGTTAGCCAAGAGGCTCTCAATCTCCTCAACTCGTGATCTGGCTGCCTCAGCCTCCCAAAATGCTGGGATTAGAGGCATGGTCTATTGCACCTGGCCCGTGTTTTCAGTTTTTATTACATTAGGATGTGATGGACTTATTGGTCCCAGTTCCTGGGAATGGGGTAAGCAGAACACTTTCTTTTTGTTTTTAATTATCTTTTCTTTGGCTGGGCGTAGTGGCTCATAGCAACATAGCAAAACCTAAAACCAAAATGTAATTTTTTCCCATTTATTTATTTTATTGCATTTTAGGTTTTGGGGTACCTGTGAAGAACATGCAAAATTGTTGCACAGGTACACACGTGGCAGTGTGATTTGCTGCCTTCCTCCCCATCACCTACATCTGGCATTTCTCC